>NC_137205.1:16207631-16305131 GCF_960531495.2 Zeus faber
AAAAAAACAAAGAAAGAAATTCATATCTCACTGTCTAATAACCTAAGTTAAACGAAACACTAATAAAATGTCTATTTTTAAGCTTTTTGCCCCTAAACTGTCAAATACTATTTCATTTTCACTGCCCTTCATCATACTGCTATTGTATGAAATTACTTATACTGTATCAGTTGAGATCATGCGTGACGGGGCACGGGAAGCGCGGGGCCTTTTTTGTTTTGTTCAATTAGGAAACGGAGGAGGATAAATAGATATCAAATAAAAACACTGTTTTTATTGTTTTTCGGAGAAACGGTGAACGGGGATGCGCAGCGGACGCAGCTCCTGGATTCAGTCCGCTCACGCGTCCGGCCGGCACTAGAACAAAGAACGTCACAGTGATCGCGTTGCTGTTGTGGCCCTAAACAACCACATAGACTGTTTCCGCCAGTGGCCAGCCCTGGGTTTAAGGCCTTGTTGCGTCAACGTTATTCCAACACATTCCCCTCGGCCCGAGTTGCCGCCCCCGTAGCGGCACTCTAAACCCCCCCCCCCCCGCCCCCACGCACGCTCACGGTCCGGGGTGGACGGACTGCATGTGGGAAACTTTCGTTTTAGCCCGAGTGAAACCGCTCCGCCGCCTGTGCACACCCACACTAAATCAGCTGTTTTAATGAGCGGCACCGAGGGGTGTACGACGAGACGATCATAAATACCTGCCAGAGTCGAGGAGATTTACTGTACGGGAGAAGAAATAGAGGCATGGGGGGCGTGGGGGGGGGGGGTAAGAGATAAGATGCTATCACACAGGAGTGGAACAGATCTCAGCAGCTGGGAGGGACTGTTTTTCAGTTATATTGGTGTGTGTGTGTGTGTGTGTGTGTGTGTGTGTGTGAGAGAGGGAGAGAGAGTGTGTGTGTGCATGTTTTTGCTTGCCTGCTTGCTTGGAACCATGAGTGTCCTTTAAGTGAGTGCCTTTATGACTTGACTGCAATACCTTTAGGCTTTTTTGGGAGAGTGAAATAGAAAGATTGGGAGACCGAGAGAGAGAGAGAGAGAGAGAGAGAGAGAGAGAGAGAGATTTGATTGGAAATAGTTTTGGTAAAGTACCTTCCTCTCAACATTTTGAGAGAAATGAAATGTAATTAATTAAATTAAATTATTACAACTGCTTCCAATCAACAATTCCACACAGAGGATGAAGGAGGAGAATAGTGGGGGTGGAGTAATGAGTAATGATAACAGATGGAACTCATCAGGTAGACACAGAGGGAAAAAGTGGGAGAGAGAGAGAGAAGATAAAAAAAGGGAGTGAGAGAGAGAGAGAGAGAGGGAGAGAGAGAGAGAGAGAAGAGGAAAGCAAAGATAGAGAGGACACCGCAGCCTTGACTTCGGGGATAAGCTGCGACTGGCACTTTAGCATCAACTCCCATTTACTGCCAGAACTCCATCATTCAGCCCACACACACACACACACACACACACACACACACAAACAAACACACACACACACACACACACACACACACACACACACACACACACACACACACACACACACACACACACACACACACACACACACACCACACACACACACACACACACACACACACACACACACACACACCATTCATTTCGGTCACATTTTACGCTGTTATTGTATATAAATCATGGTCAGGGAGGAAGCCAAGGTTTCTGACCACCCGCACAACGCAGCCATTAGAGAAACTGGTCTGGTAGTCAAGTCAAACCGACCTTTTAGGTTATATAACCTGTAAGGAAGAGGTATGGAACAGTGGAGAGCGGCAAACTAAGGAAAGAGATAGGAAGAACGGGAAAGAAGTGTAGAAAGGGATGAAGAGAACGACAGAAAATGTAGAATGGACTTTATTTTAAGACTAAGCTAACTAAAAGTTCTTCAGCAATTCTGAATATATGCTAAATTATTATTTACCATCTTTCCCACAGACCCGTGAATACCACTTGAGAGTCACAATTCCTCATTTGGGGTTATTTTGAATTGCGTTTCTATGCATGAATTGTACTGCAGAAAGGTTTTTTTTATTTGTGTCGTTATTTGTTTTGTGCTGACAAGACAAGTTCATTTAGCAGGTTTCTCAGTTGTTCTTTCTCTTGCCTCTGTTTGTTTCTATCCTCCCTGTTTCGTTGACCACTTCTCCGACCGCCCACAAGGTCCACACACACACACACACACACACACGCACACGGAACTATAAACACCGCGCGTTACCGTGAAAGACACACCTCTGTGTGTGTGTGGATGCGTCGGTGCTGTTTTTTTCCTGCAGCACACACCGAGAAGAGTCCAACGAGAGTTTACAAGAGGACGGGTTTGGAGGTGGAGAGCAATGACAGCCCTGATCAGCGTGTTAATGCGCGTGTTTGTTTTGAACGTCGCCAAACAAATGTTTGCACAATGAGAGGCCTCGAGAAAAGACAGAGGAGTTTTGCGAAGAGGTTTTGTACAGAAACGCTACATTCCCCAAAAAAACGAAACAAAAAAAGAAAAAACGCACGCGACATGGAGGGGAAGACCAACCCCGCTGACTGTAAGTCGCAGAAACCAGCGGGGCCGAGAGCGCCACCACAAATTGCCATAACAATAGAGTTAGAGCGACGGGAGACCGTGCCGTGCATCTCCACAATGCGTCTCTACACAACACATCAATGGTAGTCTTTCTCCGAGTGTGTCCAAGAAGTAACCTTCAGTACCAAGACGACAGCAATTCGGACGAAACTCAAGAAGGGCTGAAAGAAACCGCACGGGGCTGCGGGTGAGAGATTGAGAGAGCGAGCGACTGAGGCCTGGACACTAAAAGTGCTCCACACACACGTTGAACACACAACGTTTCAATCCATACAGGGATGCGCGGCCCCTCAATGAGTAAAAGTGTAAGCGGACGAGGAGGTGAGCGAGGGAGAAAGAGAGAGAGAGAGAGAGGGAGAGAGGGGGGTTGAATTGGAGCGGCGTGCTGCGTATCTGCTTGCATGCTTTTCTTCATCTGAACATAGAGTACAGGCTGTGTACTGCAGATGCCTGTGGTTGGGTTTATACGTATGCACTTATCCGTAATTCACGCAGGTTTGACAAGGTAGACGGCACACTCCTGCCTACTTTATCAAGATAGACATTCCTCACTGGCAATCTGACGAGGGCCCCATGAGGCGTAGTTTCCCCCCTCTGAGTCCCGACGGGAGCTTTCCCTCCTTGTTCTGTGAAAGCGGAGCGTGCGGCGTCTGCATAGCTGGCCCGCAGACAGATCGCCTCCTGTGCGGAGCCTTAGGCGCACCGCTGTCACTCAATACCCGGCATACCGCACCGGTACGAGAGGGCGCACGGAACCGCCTCGGGGATAAGTATGCATGTGTTCAGATCAACGAAAGGAAAAGCAAATAACCAGCAAACAAACAACGGGGAAGTGTGTGCGCGGCTTTCCTCGACTTTCGCGGTAAAACGCCACGTTTGGTTGACCCTCAGTGACCAAGCCCACGCCCTCCGCCATCCCCAATGGTATCTCAGCCCTTCTCCTTAGATCTTCAATCTTCTCTGCTGCTCCTCTCGCTCTCTCTCTCTCCACTCTTCTATCTCCCCCTTATCAGAGCTACGGCGATAAGCACAAATCCCTCTCTTTAAGCCCCAGAGAGGACAAATAATTAACTCTACGCATAAACAGATAACAAGGATAACCTGGGCTCAGTACTAGCCTGTGGTCAGCTTAAAAAGTAAGGCCTTCATGACACTATAACGGAATAGGGGGGGATGCTTTCAATTAACCCAATGATAGAAGTCGGTTAACTTTAAAACCTTTTCAAATTGCAAATGGCAGAATCAGCAGAGCAGTAAACCTCGCTCCAACCTTTCCAGCGTTTCCGTCTACCTGTCTGTCTGTTTTTCCTTTCGACAAAAATAAAACATAATCGTAATCATTTGGTGCGCATTTTCTTGAGGTTTGAATTAAGGGTCTTTTCATGTCATAGGCAGACATAATTATCCAAGAGTTCACATCGAGCTCGCAGCTTGTTCCAATGACGATGCCAAAACACCATGACAGAACCATAAAGAAAATAACAAAAAGAATCCAAAATAATGATAGCAACAAAAAAAAAACGGTAGACAAACAACACAATAAACAAGGCAATGAACAGGGAGGCGGCGGAAATCCTCTGTATTACGACATCCTGTCTGCGATTCCAAGGTCAGGTTCATTAACACTGACCATCCAACCATCAATCTGACAGAGAAATGGTGAGAAAGGGCAAAACACGATCTCTCAGACAAACGCCCCGCATCCTTTTTAGGAAAAATGTTGTTCTCATAGGGTCACAAGTCCCCTTAGAGCAGTGGTGGCCAATTTGCGGCCCAAGATCCACATGCGGCCCATAGACCCGTATTGTGAGGCCCACCAATGGATGATGAAGGAATTAACAATTATTCAAAATCAATTCACAAAAAATACAAACATATATTAAAAATGCATATTTCTTGAGTTAAAACTTCATTATTTTCCTTTATCATATTGGTTACATTATTTTAATTAAGATTCATCTTTTGTACCATTGTGCCAGCATACGACAGTAAAAACCAGGCTGGCCACCGCGCCCGAGAACCTCTGTTTAGGCCCCCGGCTGAAGCTAGACATGAGAAGCGATACAACGTCCACTTGATTTCTGCTGTAGAAGAAGTGGATCAGGAAGACAGCTTTACGAGGGATCAGAACGGCCTACAATGGGTCAAACTGGCAGAAGAGCATAGGTGGGAAGAGTCAATATTTGACACCCGTGTTTGGACAGATACAGTGCTCCACCTGATCTGGGGCATTTGGCATCCGCGCACTGTAAGCAAGCTGTTTGAATTGTTCTCACAGCGATAGCGGCAACTTCTGCCTCCTTCGCACTGCTTGTATACATCAGCACCTGCCATATATTCCCTCCTGTCTCTCGGCCCTCTAACAGCAGCTACCAATTAACTGTATCCATCTAAATTGCCATTGCTTCCCAGGTTTCCGCTCCCCTCCGCTATGGTAATTCCCAAAGATGCATGCTGGGTAATGGCGGGTCGGAAGCTGAGGGACTGTGGGAAGCCAGGCAGCCCAGGCCTGAGGGAAAGGAAGAGTCACATCTTCATTCAGCCCACGCCAACTGACGCACAAATACAGACACAAGCTTACATGTATATGTAAGTACAGAATGTACATGTGTAGCACATATTTATACAACTTCTAACCAAACGTAAGAAGGTTAGTAGTAGTCCTGAGTTTAATAATAAAAAAAACATATAAGGACAAAACAAGGGTACATTTATGCATTTCAATGATGTGTATCAAACTAAACAGACTCATATGCAGTGAATCGAGCATCAGGGCAATAGTCCATATTATAAAAGCCATCCAGGTCTGTGTAAATCCTAAACCTCATTGGGAAACTTCCTGGTTACAAGAATAATGGCTGTTTGCATATCTTCAGCTATTTCTGAATCAGAAGTTAGGAAACAATGCGTTTGCTGTCTTCTTATATATTGTTGTATTCTTAGATATTTGCAAAAAGCTTTTTTTTTTATAAAAGCTATTTTTTTAATGCAATGAATGTGTTACTACATTAATACTACTACATTACTAGAGATGTACTCAGTCACGATCATTTTATTGTTGTCGTACATTTTTTACTATTAGGTTTACAATAACAAATATTATTAAAGTGTGTTAACGTTATGACGTTTCTTACCATGGCTCAAATAAAAAGATTCCTCATGGTACAACACGGTTCTGATTAAATGCTACACTTGCTACGCTATTTCGATCAGAAACCACCCCAGGAGTGTAGTTCACCATTTGTCCTGGACCTAACCCTCTACGTTGTGCGTTCCACTGTCCGCTGAACCCTCCCTGTTCCTCTACATGTTAAAACAAACCTCACGGAGCGTCTTGTGATCCACGAGGAGACAAAGGCCTCAGACCGTGACGTGCGCTTATGTCATGAACGGAGCTCTGGATATGTTTGCGTCTGACATAGGGGTGTGTATCACATGGCGACAGCCAGACTTCTGAGGGTTTCCTGAGTTCGTCTTGTGATCTGGCGACCTCTCATGAGGTGAACCTCAGCACGCGCATGTGTTTGAGCTGATGGATTTCAGCTGAATTGTTTAATGGGGGGGGATTTATAATCCGGTACTAAAAACAGAAAGAAATATAATTATAAACTTGAAAATGGTCTTTTTTTTTTTTTTTCGCCTCAAATAAACCTTATGTATACAAAAACAACAACAACAACAACGAGGAAGTGGTAGATAAATTACATTTACAGGCTAGAAAAAATTAAAACATAGATCGATCATTGGAGCAACCGGATACAAGTGCAAGATAGCTGTAAGGAAATAGAATAAAAATAATTGTATTAGTAATTCTTAATTAATTTATTTATTTTTTTAACTAATGACAAAATGTACCAGAAAGTAGCTTGTCAATGAAAACCATGACAACTAAAATATAGTAAAAATGTTTTAAAATGTTCTAATGAAACAAAGAACATGGCCCACATCTAGTTCTGAAAATAACAGGGAAAAAAAGGCAAACAAAGACTTGAGTTAAGTTTAGTGTCTCAGGCTTTGTAGGCCCAAGGGTAGAGTTGAGCCTGGTCCCAAGCCAGCATTTTTACTGGGTTCCTTCCCCTGGGTAGTGTTATAGCACGGTCCGCATTTGGCCTCTCCATCTTTTACTGGGCCAAGATGATTAGGGCTCCAACACCCTGATGGTGTGTGTAGTAATGGTAGAACAGCCACTCAAATGTGACGCACTCCACCGGCCAAATTGCTATGGAAGAGATTGAGCAAGACCTAACAGTTCTGGACGTTTAACCGCACTTAGACTGTTGATCTGCACAAAGGAATGGTGGAAAGATAGGGATTACGACTGGAGAGCTTAAGTGATGACTGTGAGATCTGAGAGGCGTGTGGTGTGTGTGTGTGTGTGTGTGTGTGTGTGTGTGTGTGTGTGTGTGTGTGCGTGTGTGCGTGCGTGCGTGCGTGCGTGCGTGCGTGCGCTCAGCAATTGGCTATATACCTACAGCTACAGAACTGTTTTCCTAGAAAAGGACCAGACCGCGGTCAGTCTGGAAGTGAACATCTGAATCCCTAGCTGTGGCGACGCTAGTCTTCCACTCTTTCCAACACACACAGGCTTGTTGCCGTGGATAAATAACTTACACACCGTGCACCTGGGCAACCTCAGCACTCAGGCAGCCTGAGTGCTGAGTGTGGACAAAAGGATGTGTGTGTGTGTGTGTGTGTGTGTGTGGTGTGTATGGGTGTGTGTGTGTGTGTGTGTGCATGCATAGGTGTGTGAGACACAAGCGGAGATTTGGAATGAGCATTCGGGGCGTCGTGCTTTGTGTTTCTGGATCCGCATTGGCTGCGTGATAGAGGGAAGCGAAAGATTTATTTCTCATGAAAACATAAAACTCAGTTGCGGCTTTTTGACTCCGGGGCTACATCTGGACCCTGCGGGACACGCGTGAAATCGTTCCTCTATTCCTGCAATTTACTGTAATGCTTTGCAGATGGCGCAGTGTGTGCGCCTGCGTTATGCAGATGATAACTCTTAACGGTAGGGAGCCGATGGAGACCTCGGAAAGGGTTCCCGCGCATGTGTGTCTGTCAAGGGGGCACGAGACAAAAGCCAGAGACTGTGTGGAGACTGAAAAAGTAAACGACACAAAATACATCAGTGGGGCTTAACAACCGGGAACACCTCTAACTGAGCACAGAAGGTGGGCTCGGTCAAGCTACCTGTCTGAGGGCCTCGGCACCAGAAGAGCGAGAGCGACCTTTATTCTTAGTCGTACTATTATTAACACTGTACGCACGAGGCCAAATGCTACTTGAAAACCAGGAAGAGTTTGTAGACTCGTGGTTAATTCGGAGACATGTGGCTGAGGGTACATATGGGGAGGTGACACTGGCTATCTGTGGGCTATCCCCTTACTGCACCTCGCCTGGAAGCCGCTGTGACTGGCATTAAAATAAGTTGCCAGCTGCCGATGGGTAGTTTGTCATCCGCGGTCGGAAGTATTCTATAGCATTCTCCGCTTGAAGATTGCCCGGGGAGTTAAGTGACCATCTGTGCTAATGTGGGAGGTGACACCCGGCACATACACTGAGCACACTGTCCAAGTGAAGGAAACCCCTCTCTAGTCTATAATGTGAGCAACGGAATATGTGACTTTTATGAGAATCCAAATCTGTTTGCTCGGCCAAATACATTTTTTGTGTACAAGGAGCTGGACTTGGTATGGGTTGGTGCATTGTTTTACAATGTTTTTATGTTCATAAAAGTATGCCTTCTTCTCCTGATTGATTTTTTGCTTGAGGTGGTTTTGATATTTTTTCTGCCCAAGGGCTCTGTTCTTTCTTTGTCAATGTTCATCCATAGTGACAGTTACTGACCACATCTTACTCCGCTGGATTACCAAATTCACCGCAGCTGCCTTCTACTTCTTGTGCCAGCCTGATCTTTGCATTCTTGCTGTGAAAGGCGGACCCCGCCACCAACAATGGAAAGAGCATACGAGAAGCACATGCGTCACACAAATACAATCAATGTTTTTTTTTTTTTTTTTTTCTTTATGAAGTGACAGTTTAAAAGAAATGATCAAACATGGGATTTTTTTTACATTTATTTTTATAAAATAATCCTACCGATTTCAACTTTAAAACAACACCTCTTTAATGAAACAGGTAGTGCAGGTCCCAGGAATTTGTTTTTCTCCCAACTCCAAGGTGAGCTAATTGTGTGTGTGTGTGTGTGTGTGTGTGTGTGTGTGTGTGTGTGTGTGTGTGTGTGTGTGCGCGCGCGCGCGTGTAGTCAGGAGCGCGCTCCCGCGCGGCGCGCCTCGCTCCTCCCACTCCCCTGGTTAAAACCCTCCACCGTGAGCGCTTAGCTTAGTCCGGGGGGGTCACACGGCACGGGGCTTCCTTTCTAACACTTTGAGCTCATTCCCAGACCTGGAGGTTTGAGCAGCTTCGCTGGACTGTGGGGTTTTGTCCAATGACTTCACTGTCCAAGGAAACCTTTGGAGAATTCAAGGACTGTGATCAGCCTGCTTGGATTAAACCCTATAGGAGAGTAGAGATAAAAGTCTTACACCTTTGGCAACAACGGTAAGATAAACTTTTGTGTTTATCTGTTTACTTAAGATATAAAAAAAATTAAAATAAAAATGGCATCACTTTGTTTAATGCTTAGTGTTGGGTTTGGACGCTGCAGCCGGACGCATGGAGTGCGTAACGGCGATCTTACTCTGGATAAGAAATGTAAAAACAATAGGATCAGTCACACAAAATAACATACACTTTTGCTTTAACAACCATAAGGTACACTCCAGCATCGAATGAAAATGATTGAGTACGACCTGTGTTGTGAGTGAAACTCATAAAGCCGTACGGCAGCGGAGTTTCTGTCTAACGCCGGGTTGAAATAACAAGTCAAGAAAAGCGCAACTCCCAAGGAAGGACGCGCGGTATTCACCGCGCATTCTCAACGCAACCCCCCAAATAAAGCAAACGTTAAATCAGTGAGCCATCCGCAGACTTCGGTACAGCGCCGACGGAGACAAACGCAAAAAAAGGGAAGTGAGAGTCGGGGCGCAGGACGCGTTGAGCGCTGCGCGGTGCGAGCAGGGGCGCAAAAAAAGCCCCCGCGCCACAATGAAGGTTCCCCAAATTCCAAATAGTTTCAAGGCGTAGAAAAGGCTGGATCCTAATTTCTCTAAACTGATTTGAAAAGTTTATGGGGCTTCAGTCGCTGTCTGGGAATTTGGAACTTTAAGTCCTCTTTTGTTTAAATAGATACGATTAGAGATAAAAGTAATAGATTCTAATAGATAAGATTAAAAAATATTTATATATAATACACGTAAATATAATACATATTTACGTGTCTAAAATGTATACGTTTTAAAATATGAATGCCATTTGCAAACAAATAAAGTACTTAATTATAATATGTATACTACTAATTTATTATACAATGTATAAGTAGTATAGTATAATACAATGGTATAATAAAAGTAGTATTTAAAATTATGTACGATGGCTAAAATGTCCAATATGTAAGACTATCTGTTTATGGAACTTTGAAAGAAGTTGCATTTCATATATACATTATACAATTAATAGGGAATACATAAAATTAACATTAGGCGACTTCTCTTTTGATTAAAAAAAACAAACAAAAAAACAAAACAGCCAGGCTCACACATTGGACATTATTAATCTCAATCATCACTGGTGCTAGCAATGTGGGTCTTTTGGCCCAAATCTGAAGTGAAATATTCTCCCTGGTTGACGGAAACCGACAGTAAACAAGACGCGACACGTTCAGATGGACCCATGTTGCAAGATGGGGAGCTAGAGGTCACCATCAGGACATCTCTGCAGACAACCTCCACTCACCTTACTTTGCGTGCACCTTACACCTTAATCAATGACTTTTAACCGTCAGGTCTTCAAAAAAATACCCAAAGACAAAATGGATCTCGCTAAATATAAAGTACAAATGACATTTCCACTTTAATCAAAGTATAAAAGTACTTGCTCTTAAGTGCACTTAAAGTTGTAAAAGTACCTGTCATATCCAGTGCCCTGACATAACGTACCCCATAATACAGCATAAAGTGCTACTGAAGCTTTTTCTGCAGAAAACTGCTCATGCATCTCCTGATTATTTACAAAAAACAGTATGGGTAGTGTCATAGTCATTTACAATAATATAAGATAAGATAAGATGGTGCTTCAATGATCCCCCATAGGGGACATTCATGCAATCTGTGGACCTAATGAATCATTGATGAGCAATCCACAATTAGTGGTTTTATAGATTCAGTCCTTGATTTGGATATATATAAATATAAATCCGGGTAAAATTAAATAAAACAAAACTTAAGTAACGCGACTGCAACTGTGTTCGAATTGTAGTAGAGTGAAAGATATAGGTATTTGCTTTAATATATAGAGGAGTAAAAGTCAAAAGTATCCAAAACCGAATATACTTGAGTAATTACAGGTACTTGAAGAACAGTAACAAAGTTGTTTTTTTTGTCAAATTCCACCACTGGTTTCTCCACAGGCTGTCAGTGGGCTGGAGAAAAAAGCCGTATCGTTGACGCTGGAATTGATTTGCATTAGAACAAGAGGCAGAGCACTGGACTCTTATTATCCTTTACTAATGCAGAGCATTTCCAGGGGCGTCTTGTAACACTTACAGTCAGAGAGAGAGAGGTCTCTGTAAAACACAGGTCTGACAACATGTTGCACTGGTTACACGCAAGGCCATGAGATATTGATGTTCTTTCTCCTCAGTGTCTGACCCTGGCATCTATTATCGACTCCGCTGTCTGCAGCGGTGTTTGTACAGTGGCAACTTGGCGCAGACACACTCAGTCTCACACCTCACCGCTGATAAGTCCGAAGAGACTGAATTTTTTATGGCTAATGAGTAGACTGCCAATGATAACAACAACAACAAAAAAAAACAACTGAATGAAGAAGAGTGGATTTCTAATCTTAAAACCAACAACAGAAAAACCGTCACAGGACAGGAATCAGATCTTTCCACTGTTGAAGCCAAATATGGCTATGTCTGTTTGTGCATGCATATGGGACATAAAAATGAAGTTCCTCTCTCTTCATTTGGATTGTCTGTGGTGATGAGTTATTGGCTACCTGATAATCAAACCATGACGACTCCCTCTCTCTCTTTCTGTGTACAACGTGCGGCCATGCCCACAGCCCCCCCTTTCCCCCCAATTAGCGGCAGTGTCTGCGGCATCCCACCCGCTCCGCATCCGAGGGATTAGAGGGTTAAAAGTCAGGTGCAGAGGCGCGGAGGTCTGCGGAGTGAAGACGAGCGCAGGACGAAGGCGGCAGGGGGTAAGGCGGGGAGGGCGGAATGGGGCACTCACGCTGCAGGCGGCGAGAGGAGAACGGACGAGGCAGAAAGGTGGAATATATTTAGGCGTGTGTGTGTGTGTGTGTGTGTGTGTGTGTGTGTGTGTGTGTGTGTGTGTGTGCGTGCGCGAGGGAGAGAGAGAGTTTGTGAAGACGGAAGCCTAAAGGCAACATTTCTTCTCAACTTCAGTGTGTGCCATGCATGGGTCACAATTACATTCAATATACTGTAGATTCGATTCAATACTGATCACATTCAATATCGCTGTGTTGACATTTGAAACATGATGAGAATCGCTACCAACTTTTCAGTAAACCTTTCCAAAATATTTCACGGAACAAATTCATTCCGATGCGGATCCGAAATTAAATGCTTTCATTTGTGACTAGGGTGGTATCTTTTTTCAGCGGGAAAACGGTTGCATTTTGTTTTAAAGTCATGCATCAGCTTCAGATGCAATTTTCAAATCGATTCCGAAATTGAAACAACAGAACTGAATGCTATTGGAATATTGTTATCACTATTTTAATTTTCTAATTTATATCGATGGGAACGTTCTTAGTTGAGAACTCCCATAGGCTTGTAACATAAGGGCGTCAGGTGTTTCAAGCACTGCTCTCTTGGACGCACTTCTTAAATAAAAAGCCCCCCTGTCTTCAAAAGCCTCGTGCTCACACATCAATGCTGACCCGGCGGCGTGCGGCGGCAAACCCTGGCCCACGCCGCTGTCGCCAAGCTAAATTGAAGAAGAGCCCGCCGCTGCAGCCAAATGATGCGTTCGGAAGAACCACTTCAAAACCGGGCATAAATATACACACACATGCGACGGGGATCTGAGCGCTCGGAGCGCAACGGCCTCGGCCCAAACCCCAAATAACTGCCGTTCCTCCGCAAGCGAGCGCATGCCTGCACGCATCGACACACACGTGCAAACAACACACACATGCACGCACACACACCCACACACACACACAGGCCCTGCGGAGCCAGCGCCGGGGTTTGTGCGTTGACCCTCTGAAAAGAAAGACCCTCGAAACCTCTGATTGCAGGCTCCGGCGTCACCGATATTTCCTTTTGGCCAGTTTTAGAAATGTGTCTCTAAATGTTTCTAAAATGGAGCAAAAAAATCCCCCCTCGCTTCCAAAATAGCCTCCGTCCGACTGAGCTGGCCGAGACCTAAAGAGGGGGAGCGGGAGAGAGAGGGAGGAGAGAAAGAGGGAATGTCAGGATGAGAGGGAGGGAGCTCATCCCAGAAAGCCACCACAAATTGCTGCGTTTCATTGAGGCCATAAAAAAAGAGAAACGACTCTTAATTTAAGGTTGTAATTACCTCTGGACAGAGCTGTAATTAGGAAATGAGCCTTGAACCAGATCTTACTGGAAAAAGGAAGGCAGCAAGCAGAAAGGCACACACACTTTGAAAAACACACACACACACACACACGCACGCACGTTCAATCAAACACCCAGCGCACAGGCACGTTTTGTTTGACTACAGTCTGAACACAGAACTCCCCTTGAGGAGGTCAAATATTTAACCTTGCGCCATTAATAACTAATGAAAAATGAAACAGGGGGTAAGTAGGATGAACGTTAACTTTTAACATTGTCTCAAATATGGATAAAATGATAAGACGACAAAGGGGGACGTGTGCATCTGTGTCTTGACCAACTAGAATGGCCGGTCTTTCAAGCAAACACACGCACGCACGCACACACACACACACATACCATATCGTACCACTGTGTCATGTGACATTATTTTGTAAGCCACATAAAGAAATGATGCCCTCTATGCATTCACACCTTGTGAACAACTGAGCTCGAGTGAGAGGGAAGAAGAGAACGGGAAGTCTATATCAGTACTGTATATACTTGTGTGGTAGCACAAGCTGTGTGTGTGTGTGTGTGTGTGTGTGTGTGTGTGTGTGTGTGTGTGTGTGTGTGTGTGTGTGTGCGTGTGCGTGTGCGCGTGTGCGACTTATCAATCCAAATCTAAATCAGTCAACACAGCCATCGGGTAACAGCAAACGGTCGCGGTGGTGCCACAAGTCAGAACGAGTCGTTTTTTTTCTTTTTTTATTCAATACATGGGAAACGGGCCAAATACCCGAGCAAAAAAAAACAAAAAAAAAACTCTTCCATCTTCTCCCCATCCCTCCATCCCTCCCACAACCTGTTCTCAGCGGGGAACGTGGTCCAATTCATCGGTGGGAATTGGACATCACTACTTTGTTGTTCATTGTGAACAGAGATTCTGCACTACAGAGTCTCTGCCAGAGCCATGTGCTCTGTGCTGCTAATAGACGGAGACAGATTTGAGGTGTATACAGTACATACTGCGTATTTGATGTGTGTGTGTGTGTGTGTGTGTGTGAGAAATATAATACCATGACATTTTTTAGGTTTATATCCTCATCTATTTTTCGATAACAAAATCACGAGATGATAATAGCTTTATTTGATGATAATAACCACGCATAGACAAACCACAGAGTAAAAACACACTCCCCTCAGTGATACTCTGGGTCTCACGATGGGGTCTGGGTCTCACTGATACAACGCACAGACAGACGCACATGAAAACACATACAACAGCCTACAAATACGCAGGATCTCGGTTATCATGATGAACATGATCACGCCTGCAGTCAAGGACACAGGTTTTCTATTTGTGCGTGGGCATGGACACGTGAGTCAGAAGCAGCGCACGTCAAGTAATGTCAGGGTTCAGGTGCAGCGCAATCAGGTTTAGTGAGTCGCTTGGTACGCGTCTTGGCTACGACCCATCTCCATATTCTGAGGAGTTAACTCAGAGACTGTATCTGTCGTGAAATGTGGCGGCAAACAACCCAACCAAATGAATGCTCTTTGTGCCTTTTGAATGCACGAAAAACACAAAGATATCTCCGGCAAAGATAAACAGAAGCTAAGCCACATTATTTTCTTAAAGTTGTTGGAGGAGTTTTGTGTTCCACATTACCAAAACCAACCAATAATTATAAACCCAGCGATTGAGGTTCAACAACAATAATTAGCGTTACTCACAGAGTTGTGCGAATCGACACGCATGTGCACGCACACATACACACACAGACCAAAAAGCCCTTTATTTGGAGTTAAATAGACAAATGAGGCGTTAATCCCTGATCACACAGAGGTCTGCATGAGCGCCCCCTCACCTGAGCCATGCAGGTCACATGCAGTTCAAACTTCTGTCAGATCCTAACGCTGTGGGGGTTTGTGTCACAGGCCTGTGACACACACGCGCAAACTTTCCAATGAACATGGTTGAAGCTGCAGTGTGTCTGTATGTGATCTGCAAGCATCTCAAAAGGACCCAGCAGACAAACGTCAAAGCTACCTCACCCATAAGTACAAGCAGTCAATCCAGTAGAACACCGTGCTTCATTTATAAAAATAAATAAATAAATAATATATATATATTTTTAAACTAAAAGCAAACTTTAATTACTTTCATCTCGACAACATTGTCCTTTGTCCTTTTACACTTACAATACAACGCCGCCTTGAAGCCTCACCTCACGCTCTGCGCATTCTTAAACAGCTTACATTGGCGAAACTGTGAAAAACACAAAAACCCTTCATATCACTGCCTACGATCATAGTCGTATGAATACACAATGCCAGGGGATTTGAGGAGCGCTCGCGGGGCGTCGTGCCAAGCTCGGACACGCACGCACACACCGACGTGCGCGGGACCGACACTTGAGGACAAGGAGCCGACAGGAGGGAGAGAGCGGTCAGCCCACATTCTTTCTTTCTCCCGCACTGTCGCTCTCCCGCACTGACACGCGGCCTGCCGGCGCTCAGCACGCTCCTGCACATCGTCAGAGTGCAGCCCGTTAAAACAACACTTCCTGTGCGGCTCGAGTGCTAGGAACGTGGAGGGCGGAGGGGGGGGGGGGGGGGGCGGGGCCGTGGCGCCGCAGCCTGCCGCTCGGGCGGCGACCTGTCAATCCAAACTGGTTCAGAACTTGCGGCTGCGTGCGCAAATCAGTGTGCTGCTTTTCCTTCTCTGCAGACGCCGACGTTAAGACCTGTCATTCCGGAGGCGGCGCGGACCTTCCAGGGAGAGCGTCCTTTATTGGGTGAGTGAGTGATTTTGACGATGAATGTGTCATTTTAATAGAAGCGGTCACCGTAAAACTGAAATGATTTCAAAAGTAGAGATGCTGAAGTCGACGACTCCCATCACAATGAAAAGGAAAACAGGCTGTCGTCAACTCACGAAATTTACATGACACAACAAACTTGTCGCCGTGGTGTAATTTTGACACACTCTTGGCTTCGTCTGTGCGTTAACCATAATTGAGGGACAAAAAAGTGTAAAAAATGAAAAAAGAAAAAAAAAGAACAGTTTAGAGAATATAAACATAATTAAAAAAATCAACAACCATTAACCAGTTTAGAAAGGTTTGAGAGGCACCCTACATGTCTAGATAATGAAGTGACAACAAAATACCTCTTCGTCTGTTTATCAAAAAACTATGGATGTGACCATAAATAATAACCTTGTCGCTGGTTTTTGTAATGTACCTGGTGTTTCCTCAGAATGCCAGGAAATTATGGGTTGTGAAGCGTAAAAAAAAAAAAAAAAAAGACTCAAGGATCCAAGAACAGACAATGTCTTATTGTCATGCTGAGGAGTTTCAAACAGCTTTGGTAGTAAAGACACGTGTGAAAAACACACACACACACGCGCAGGCGCCGGCACACGGACACACACACACACACACACACACACACACACACACACACACACAACACACACACACACACACTCTCACCCAAACAGCCAGGCATTGTTTCTGACATTATTGGTTGGCTCAGGAATCTACTCCCTTAATGACCTGTAAGGACGATGTGTTGATTGCAGTGAACACACAGGTCTTTATTGTGGCATGTTGCTGTTCACTGCTGCAAGAACACAAAACCTCATTCATTCTCTCTCTCTCTCTCTCTCTCTCTCTCTCTCTCTCTCTCTCTCTCTCTCTCTCTCTCTCTCTCTCTCTCTCTCTCTCTCTCTCTCTCTCTCCTCTCTCTCTCTCTCTCTCTCTCTCTTCTCTCTCTCTCTCTCTCTCTCTCTCTCTCTCTCTCTCTCTCTCTCATGACTGATGGATGTGCTTTCCATCTGTGTGATGGAGGGGGTTTGCTCTCCTCTAAACCACATCAAATGGTCTCATCCCGTGCACTCGCTTTAGATGGGTGGGCATGAGTAGGTACCAGAGGAAAAGGCGCAAATTAAAGTCAGAGTTCCCTTTTAAGCGGAGCCCCATGTGGGAAATACAAACATGCCATGGCTGGAGGGGAGCTGCTGTGTGTGTCTGTGTGTGTGTGTGTTTTTATCTGGGCCATGTTTACCCTGTTTTTACACAGGTACAGGGAGTTAGTCCGTCTGAGTTTATGCGCCTCTTTATATATTACCTTTTATAGTCTTTTTTTGCGGAATAATGTGATTTGCTTGTTCCTGTTAGTCCTTAAAGTCTGCTTTAGTTTATGTCAGAGACTCCTCTGGCAGATCTATCTAAACAGCAGAACACGGCTCCACAACACGACGCCACCAGAGTTATTACATTGTGTTGGTTCTGGTTTGCTTCCACCAAATGCACAACAAATCTCAGTTGACGGTTATCTGGTTCAAAGTGTGCAGCACAATGGGGTTTGTGGCGCATGACTGTCGTCGTAGCTTCTGAATTTCTGTTAACAACCCTTCACCTCCTCCTTAGCCGTTTCGTCTAGCCCTCCAAGAGGTATCTGGTGGTTGTAAACACTTGCTGCAGGACTAATTGTAGTGTTCCGGTTGACGGTGACATCCTAATATAATGCTGCTGACAGATGTCTTCTGCCTCTCATCAAAACAAACAGCAGAGTTCACCTGCTTAGAAAAGTTTTGGCACGGATAGGCCTATGTCTTCCAGGTGGGTCGATAGGTGCTCATCTAAAGCAGGTTTCTAAGCGGGCGCAGTTCCATGGTGTGTTGTAACGCCTTGAGAGGATTTCTATCTCATGAAAAAACTTCTTCTGGGTAGTTTTAACAGCCTAAGACATCTGCTAAGAGACAGTTGGTTTCAGTTTGAATGGTGTTTGCAGATCGTTGGTATTCATGTCTTCTAGAGGGTTGCGTAAGCATCATGGGATGAAAAGTGCAACGAATGACTGGCTGTTGCTGTGTCCTCAATGCACCTGGGGAGGATGGGCCTGTACTGTATACTTGGTACTGTACTGAGTTCCTGCCAAGCCCTAGCAAATGACCAACAGAAGCCAATGGCTGGTCTCTCAATGCGCTGCTTTATCACATCTTTATCAGCCCCCGTTGATCTCTGGTTCATGTTTATCTAGTGTGATTGTATGGCTGGCATGTGCTCAGGTTTTCTTTTTTTGTGAGAGAAAAAGGGAAAAGGGCCTCGGGGTAGAATGACGTGAAAAATTACAAACGGTAACTCCTTAGAAAGGAGAAGGGCTGAACCTGCACACACGTGCACATTAGTGTTTTCGGGGCAGGTTTTGTTAGAAATATGTCCACCTGAGACTCAGGAGCAGTGAACCGTACAATCTCTTCAGCAATGTCTGAATTGCTGGAGGCAGACGGTTGAGGACGTCTGGTTCTTTAGTTAAGGTCAAAGAATTGCTTCTGAAATGACGGCGGCAAAAACGCACTCAAAGTCACAACTTACAGATATTTACAATACATTTCTAGACTGTATTGTATTGTACTGCAGTATAGACTGTATGTAACGACCAAATTGACTGTTCACTGCAAGGCTTCAAGGGACACAGCTTCTGTTCCTCTACCCTGCATTACCATAGTGATCATCACTCACATTCTTTTCGGTCTCAAACCTGTCATTGGACACGGCAGGCTCCTCTTAAAAACATGTCAAGATGAGGGCACAGTGTGAGGCCAAAGCCAATCCTCTGAAGCTGCCTACGCATGACAAGAGTGTAGTTCAACCCAAGGTAGTGCGCTGGCTGACCTTTGAACCCAAATATAAGTTATCAGAATAGTGACATTGTTGGTTGTCATATATCCCATTTATGTTTAATCAAACTCATGAAACATGTTGTTTTTGGTAGTGATTGTAATGAATAGCATGAGCCGCATAGGCAGCCCTCATTGCCTTTCTTTCTCCCTTGACTGTTGTTTGTACCTGTCCGGAGGCCCCGGCTTAAGGGGACGCAAGAGAAAATTAGGGCTGCCACCAAATAGTCGACCAAACATTAGACGACAAGCAGAGTCTTAGTCCACCAAGTTTTTCATTGGTCGGTCGGTCGGAGGAAAAAAAAAAAACTCCATTCGGGAGCTGCGCCTTGTCAAAACTAACCTTAAAACCAACAACATATGGCTGGACCTGTGTATGAAGCATGAGAGGGCTTTTTATTTGAAAGGACATACACAGTTCACAGACAGTCAGTCAGGGACAGACATTTGCATTTACATGGCTATGGTTAATTAATAATTAGATAAAAACATTGAAATCAATTTGAACAAAAATCAATGTTGAGTCTCCTTGCCGGTTGTTCCGACACATTCAGAAGAATAATTGCAGCTTTTGAAGAGCGGCTTTTGCCTGTAATTAACAGGCAGCTCGCTTTGTTTGTGTGAGCCGCGCAGTGCTTGTAATTAAATATATATTTGAAAGGCTGGTTTTTAGGTTTTGTGATTAACTGTAAGGTGGCACAGTGTTAACAATGTTAGTTATCACATTCCTTCTCAGTCCTGGAACTCAAACCATTTTCTGATGCCCCCCCAAAAAATATATATTTAAATAATGAAATTTATATCACAATGGCTTGAACTGATTGTAGAAAACATCGGTATTTGTATTTTCTAACTCTGTCTTTGGTGTTTTCACTGTGCTACATCACTTTAGCATCTGCTGTACGGCGACAAGTGGGTGAAGGGAATGAGAAAAGAGGAGCCTTGCAGTTCTTTCCGTTTACCTTTTGGCCATATACAGCAGTAGATGTGCAACAAGGCATCTTCAGCCCCAGACAACTTCATATATTTAACCACAGGCATCTATGTCATGCACTGTCAAAAATTTGTATGTTTACCTGTCTGCCTGTGTCTCCCCTTAGTGCTAGAGGCAGTTTCTTCATGTCATAGAATTAATTTAAAGAACTAGCCCAACCCTGAGGGATCTCCCAATGAAAACTTGGAGGGCAACGGAACTTTGACACCTGGGCCCTGCAGGCTAACCTGGACAAGCACGCACGCACGCACGCACGCACGCACGCACGCACGCACGCACGCACAGTATGTGTGTCTAGGGCTATTATTGCAAGCGGTGGAGAAATACCTTCATCAAATTCCTGTCATACTTTTATCCAACACATGAACAGACCTGAGAGGGAGGAGGAGAGAAGGAAAGAAGAGGAGGGTGTGAACAGAGACCAATAAAGGGAAGGAGGAGAACGAGGGAAATGATGAAGATTGACTGGCTGAAGAGGGGGATTTCAGACATCTGTGAGGTGTGACACAATGTGTCAGAGAAAACACCACAGGTTAGATAACCTATACTCTCTATGTAGACTCCAATGTTGGGTGTGTTTGTTTTTTGTAGCCGTGGTCGTGAAAGCGTGACATCAACCCTATCACAGCAATGCAGTTTGGGAGGTCTGAAGATTCTGTCTGGGGAAGGAACTACTCTTGAGGAATAAATGTGTGAGGAATGATGAACAGACCACACGGCGAGGCAGTCCAACAGCTCTGAAGTGTTTGTCCTCATTCACTGTCGAGCGGGACAGTGTTTGCCTGCGACAGTATTTGCCTCAGTGTTAACAGTCACTCCGCCAGCCTGCTGTGCGGGTCATACACACTCGCATACGTTTTCTGTTGACTTTCATGAGGAACTATCGCCTCTCGGAGCTCTGTCGAAATCAAGGGCAGAGGTGCAGTTAAGCGAAATGGAAACATCAGGCCGTCGGTGCTCCGATGTGAGCACGCCCTCCCGTAACAAACATAATGAATTATGTTCTCCTTCTTAGACAGTAGTGACTTATGTCTTAGGTCTGCCAAGATGAATGTAAGAGCCCCGTCAGATGGACTCAGATGGAGATTGTTTCCAGGTGACAAACCAGTATGCCTTAACTGATAGATCTTAAGACATCAAACAAAACAACCCAAAAAAAAAAAAGGCCGTTCAAGGGGCTAGACAGAGTGTTGGAGTATGCACCGCACACCTGGCCTGTGGCTCATTGACAGAACTGGTCCATCCAGGCACATTCAACTGCAAGCATTACGCGGAAACAAACACTGTATTTACACACTCCACGTAATTAACACTCATACAAACAAAGCCTCGCAAAGAAACACGTTTTCACACTACCTACACTTTTTCACTTTCATATATATATATATATATATTTTTTTTTTTTTATCCCCCACGCCAGCGTAGCCTGTGGTGTTTTCATTGCCGGCATTCACGTCTGTACAAGCCAGCTCGGCCTCTGGTGTGAACGGTTTGTGCCTTTAATGGCCGATGATGATCACCAATCAGTCACAACCGCTCTGCGGAACATTCCTCGGAGAAGGTCTGTTGCTAGAGTCTCTTTCTCTCTCATCCTTACTTGTCGATGATAACAATAGTGGAATTTAAATGCTACATTTTATGTCTAGATATCTGTTGATCAATTCAAAATGTTAAGCATCTATGCAAACTATAAGTCCGAAACCATTTTCTTTTTCCAAATAATTCCGTCCTCATATTACAAACATAAACCTATAATTCATTTTGACCACAACATTGTGTATCACAATATGATAACATACATTGTGATGATGCCACTGTACACCACCACCACCAAAATGATAATAAAATATAACATTGAATTATTGCAAAGCTCTGAGCGAGTGCCGACAAGAGACTGAAAGAGGGGTGAAGAGGGAGGTGAACGGAGGAGAAAAAAAGAAGAGAAGAAAGAGAGATCCACAGCGAGACGATGGCGACAGAGATAGAGAGAGAGGGGCGAGGAGAGCTGGAGTGTTTGTGTTTTTATGCCACTAGGCGGTGACTGATGCCAGGCGGGTCACAAATGAAATCACTGGAGTGGTGGGGTCATCCTGTACGGGTCACCGACAACCTGAGCACCCAGAGAGGCTGCGCACTGGTCTGCTGGACGCCCCCTGTGGGACTTCATTGAAAATCCAAACATCAGACACGATGCTGGGCTTGGATTACACAGAGGACAACAGGAAAAACTAGGATCAAACATGATAATGAATCAAAAGGAAAAATGGATGAAAGCCTACACTGTTAATGATTGTGTTGAAACCACTGTGTGTTTGTGTGTGTGTGTGTGTGTGTGTGTGTGTGTGTGTGTGTGTGTGTGTGTGTGTGTGTGTAATATTAGACCTGTGTGGTGGGCATTCAGATGTGCTTTTGTGTCTATAGTGTGTCTATGGTGTGTGTGTGTGTGTGTGTGTGTGCGTGCGTGCGTGCGTGCGTGCGTCCGTCCGCGCGTGCGCATTTTATCTCCTGCGGTGGTTGACAGAGAACGACTGTGATGGTGACCTGAGTGTCTATTATGTCCCCCGAGGTCACGGAGCAGGGCGCTCTGATGACAGACATCCATCAGTGTCTGGACATCACTCACTGGTCAAGACAAGAGGACACTATATGTGCACAGAGAGAGAGAGAGAGAGAGAACTAAGTTAACGACTTTGTTGTGTATCTTCAACCGTTCAAGTTTAGCATCTACAGCACCATCGGCTGTGTCCTCTGGCTTTAACAAGAAGGAAAATCCCCCACGCTTCCTTTTGGACCTGGTCGTGGAGGACCTCCGTGCTTCAAAGCTCGGAGGACGCGCAGCTGTAGCTAGAGGGATTGGTTTGGTCTGGTCGGGCCACCCACCTCTGCCTGTCCCCTGCCCCGGCTCCCAGGCTCCGTCTCTGGGGAGGCGGCGTGCAGGCGGCCGGGGCAGCGAGTCAAGAGCTGGAGATCGGTTTACTGAGGGTCTGATGTGCAGGTCGTCTCGTTTACCCAGACACACTTTGAAGGTTTAGGGTTTCATTTTGTCCCAGAGGAGGGGAGAAAGCACCTGCTGTGGAGACGTTCTGAAAGTTCCAGGTGTGTGTGTGTGTGTGTGTGTGTGTGTGTGTGTGTGTGTGTGTGTGTGTGTGTGTGTGTGTGTGTGTGTGTGTGTGTGTGTGTGTGTGTGTGTGTGTGTGTGTGTGTGTGTGTGTGTGTGTGTGTGTGTGTGTGTAACAAGAGCTTGGTGGCAGCCAGTGTCGAACCGGGATTGTTATCTGTGTTGTCTGGACTACAGTTACGACAGGGGACACAGAACACTGAGCGGCAGTGGAAACACTAATCTGGGTGTGACCTCTGACCTCCAGAACTCTTCTAGGCCTGAGTGGTCCAAGAGCTTCGTCAGGATTGACGCTATCTGATCAGAGAGTACTTTTAAGTGCTTTTCGTTCTTTATCGATCGGCAAGATATATACAGTATATATGTTTTACGTTTAGGAAAGTTTAAATCAAATGTAAATGATGTTTGCCTCCCTGATGTTGTGGCGCTAAGACGACAGATACTGATCAAGCAACGGGGTCTTTTCAGATTTGAAAAGAAAGGGAAGCATGAAAAAATGAACTCTTCTTCAGAGGAGGAGGCAGGGCGTAGTCCATCAGGAACCTGCCTGCTGGTTAAGTGGTCGTTTCGCATTAGTGGAAACATCCCTTTGAGATCAATCAGTACTGACTGAGCAGTCACTGCGCTGCTCTGGTGCGGGGTTGCTGTTTCCTCGTGGTCGAGCTGAAACCCTTTCAAGAGCTTAGTTTGTGTGGTGCTTCGTGAAACTTGTTTTTTTTCCTCTCAAGCCCTTCCACGCCACTACAAAGCATAGCGATGATACTGTGGCTACAAGATGAGTATTGCCAATGACAGACATGGTAAAACTATGTCAGTCCCTTCACCTTATACTCCTCTCCGTTCTCTGTATTAGTATTAGTCGTGTCTGTTTGACTGCGCTCTGTGAGAATGAGAACGGCCCTCTGGTCACAATCATTTTTCTAATAGAAAACACAATTGTGTGATTGCAACTGGCCTTGATATCCGCGCCACATATTAAAGATGAAGCAACGGAACGCACGGCTTCTAGCCTCAGACTAATGGCATTACATTACCTAAACTTCAGCGTGTGGTCTGCATTCCAATCTATACATATTCTGAATGCTTATTTGACAAAGCTAGTCCAACAGGTACTTTGACGGAGTGCAGCCTGGCTGATGCGCTCGCCCATGTTAACAAACAAATGCATTGCATACATGCCACACGGCTGAGGTTAGCATAGTTGACATTGCTAATGTTTTGCCTGCTAGTGTGGCTAAATGTCTCCACCGTCTGCACGGACTGCTTAGTCCATACGATGTCTCTGCTGCTCATCATTATCCATCCACCTCCAATTCTCTCTCTTGACCTCATTGTCATGTTGATGGATGACCATCCCACACCCCTTCCTGCACGCACTCCCTTCGGATTGTGGATAACAGGGTCCAGCTGCGAGGCAGAGGGCGCTGACAACTGGGGGGTAGTTTGTTTGGGCCGGAGAGCTGCTTCTTAAACCTTATCACGCAGGGACAGTTAAATATAAAAATACTATTTGAGAGATGACAAGGGGGGCTTGCGGCCATCCTCCCCAGCATTACCCCCGTGATTGCAAAGGTGACCATTTTGGAACCGTCAGGTATCTGTGTGTCCTTGCGCAACTCTACTAAATCTCGATGAGGAGCTGAAAGCAATATATTTTCAGAGTTTCAGTTTGCTGGCCGATGAACTGACCCACCCCTCCCCCAGACCTGCAGTGCTGTAGATCATACACTAATGCACATTCCACAAGTATTGTTCCTTCAGATGATAAGGGCCCCAGTGAAAGAAGGGTAGTGTGCACTCTGTAACCTGCAGCATTTTCCCCTTATTGGAACTTAGTGAGATGCATTGCCCCATCTTCAGCCTCTGGCCCGACATGATGGATTACGCAAGCGCACCGTGCCCCCTGACAATAAAAGGAGGGAAAGAAGAGAGAGCGAGAGAGAGAGAGAGAGAGAGACACAGAGAAAGAGAGCAAGATAGTTACTTCATTCACTTTGCTACAGCTTCTCACGGACTGTTATTTATTCTTCTTTTCAGAGAATTGCTGTGTTTTTCTAGCCCGGGGTTGTGTAAAAACGTTCCCATGTACATGGACTTTTTCAGTGCATTTTCTCTAATTTTGTTTTAAACCGTACGCAACTGGCAAGCCGAAGTAGGTAAAAGAAGTAATTTGGCGTCTCTGCAAACGCGGCCCAGGACGAGCGCCAGGTTTCACCGGGGGGCAGCGGTTAAAACAATCACTCAATTAGACTTTTTTTTTTTTCTCCTTTTCCATTTTTTTGGGCTGCTTTCTAAAATCTCACGACAAAGAATAAACAGAGGTGGAGCAAAATAAAAGGATCAAATCGTGTAATTATCCTGGAGAGAGCCCGTCGCAGCATGGGCCTCCGCTCCCTGGAGGAGGAGCCGGAGGCGGCGGCTCCCCCGAGACGGGGCCCCCACCCCCCATCCAACAGGTGTCTTGAGTGCGCTCTGCACAGCCGCCTTGTTCCTCCAATATCTGACCCGAACTGAACCAAACCAAAGTTAAGAAAGAGAGAGAAAGCCTGTTTCAGAATGACCTGTATACAGTGATTTATTTCTTCCTTTCGTGGATTTCTCCAGACGGGGAGGAAAGCACCGGGCACGGTTAAAGCAACGGCCCAGAAAACCTGTTCCTATTCCCACACGCTTTGAGTTGCGCTTTACAGGTCAATAACTGAGCAAAACAAGAGGGCAAAAATCCCCCTAAAGAAAATCGCCTGGAAAAGACAAACTGCTGGACTCCGGTTGCCGATATATATTTGTCCAGTCGCCCAAGCCTGGATTCCGCCCCCTGTGTGTATAAGCCACACAAAACTTCCTGTTAATCTCTCTCGCGCAATCCAACAAGACCCTGGCTCAGGAGAGGCTCTGCTTCTTTCATGGCTCAGCTGGTGCCTGTCTCAGGAATGTCTCCCATCAGCAAGTGTGCAGGGGAGAGGAAAGGAAATTACAATTTAAGGGGGGAGGGGGGCACTCCTCCCTGTACAGGACAACACTGCCTGTCTGCTACTACTCTTCCTTCTCTCTCCCTCTGCCAGCTCCTTGGAACACCAACAGTCTGTACTGACGCCATGAAACGGCCTTTATCTGAAGCGCCGATAAGACCTGTGCGAGGCACTCTCTGCAAAACATAGCAAAAGCAAACAGGGCAATCTAAATTATCAATCTGGGCTCTATCTGTGATCTATTGTTGTTCAGAGACCCCCCTGCCCCTACACACACACACACACACACACACACACACACACACACACACACACACACACACACACACACACACACACACACACACACACACACACACACACACACACACACACACACACACACACACACACACACACACACCTCTTGCACTGGGTTATCAGCTTTGCCTGGCTTTTTCTGGAATGAAGGAGGGAGAAAAGAAATCACTCTGCCCTGGGAAGCTGCAGCAGATTGTCCTTGGAGAGTTGCTAGGGGAGTAGTATTTTAAACTTTATCTGTACGGCTCACCCTGCTCCCGTATCTGTATTGATTTTGCATATTCTGGCTCCCCCTTTTTTTTGACCAGCATCCCCATCTCTTTTCCAGTCTAACTTGTCTCATAAAGACAGTCAAGTGCAAGAAGTATATCCAGCAAAGTTCTGCAAAGACTGCGTTAATATCTGATATCCTGAGCCCATTACCGGAATGAGAACCTGAGACACACAGGGACATCTGCTTACACTCCAAATGTTCCTTGCTTCTCCCATTCCCCCTCATCCCTTGTTTATCTTTCCAAATCCCTTGTTATCCCTCGTTCTGTACACACAAGCAGCATGGCAGCCCTGGCTTTTTTATTTTATTTTTTACTTTCATTCCCTCACTCTTATCAGGCTTTCCATCCTTTCTGAGCCCTGTAATGAGAGCACTTACTTCCTCCTTACCACCATGAATGTAATATCAATTGTTGAAATCATGGCTACAGTTGGGAACTTTAGTTCTACATGAGAAACAATGCTGCAAAATCCGTTATTCTCTGTTACAAGGTAACTCTGCCATTTAAATGAATTCCCTCCAGGGCTTTGTGTGTTAGTTATGGGACAACTGCAACCCCTGACCTCTAATGCCAATTCAACTGGAGCCAACTGCAAACTACCACCACTAGATGTTATCTCTGTGGCCTGGACAAGATTTTCCGTAAAGAATTACATTGCTGAATGGGCTTGTATAAGGAGGCGTTTCTGGCAGATGCTGATTGCCCTGTACAATGAAACACCAGCATCTGATCCGGAATCATTTGGACGGCACGGGCGGTGTAGTTGAGTTGATGTCCTCCCTAGTTCATATATGGCAGGAGGAAGAAGAAGAAGGGATAAACTTGGGTAGGGGGGCGATTTCTCAGAAAAAGAAATAAAGTGGAAAGAAAAATATGCCAAAAGGGAAGGGAAAGTACATGCCATAGCTATGGCATGATGAGATGATACCGGTCCCCCCCCCCCCCCCCCCCCCAAAAAAAATAACCTTGATCTCCCCTCCAAGTTCCAGTTCTGAGACAGGCTCTTTGCTAAGGAAAATGTTTCACTAAAGAGATAGGGAGTGAGAGCAGGAGAATGAATTCAAAAGCATTAAAAAGATCTGAGACAGCAGCGGCTCTGATGTTGCCTTTAATATATACTTGGCACAAGTATGATTTTACTGTGTGCACTGTGCATCAGTGACGGTTTTAAGTAGAATAAGAGGTTGCATGGATAGCAATGAGTCACTGAAGGAAAAACCACAGTTCCACGTTCTTGTTTTCTTCAGTGGAACAGTTCAGTTGAATAGGGTTGATCAAATAACAATATATTGCATATAGATGTACCAACTACTTTATAATATGCTCATGGGAAAGGAAACCAGTAACAGAAAAAGACATATGAAGAGGTTCATTCAAAGAATTGAGTATTGGTTAACTCTGTACAGACAATGCCTCGCAATAGATATCACATGAGATTTAAAAGTACAGCTTGCCAGTTATTTAGTGTAATACGGACGCTAATTTAGACTGCTTAGGCCATCAGCTTTTCCGGCTTTTATCTTCTGAGAATTGAGACACCTGTTTTTCTTTGTTTGAGACAGAAAAGTTGTGGTGTGTTTGTGACTATAAAGACCAGCTAAGCTTGTCCTGTTTAGTTTAATTTGTTTAAATAAAAAGGAAGATGCAGAGCACAGCCATCGTTCGAGACATGACAACAGAGTCAGTCTCAACTACTGGTATGCACATTTAGGGTAAACTGATAAACTGTCACTTGACTGTATTGTTGTTGTGGTGAAACATGGACTGTATATGTATCAATTAATGCAATGTCTACCGCTCAAAAGAAGTAAACACATAAATAGCTCAAAAACACCCATCCCACACACATACACAAAACATTTTACATTTTTTGTTTATGACCTTAAATCACGACAAAAACAAGGCCAATCGCAGGACAGCAGGGGAGTTGTAAACATGACAAGGAGAAACCTCAGAACGTTTTCTGTTTAGCTCATGTTTGAAGGCAGAAAAAGAACATTTGCAGTCAACCCACCTGTGGTGAGCCTGTAAACAAAAAATAGCTTTTACATATTTCCCCTCAGCATGAACTTCAGACATTGTAGGCTTCCACCCACAACACATGCGTGCACAATTATTTGGTCTCGAGAGAAAGATGTTCAATTAAAAAAAACCAAGAAACACAGCCAGAGAGATAAATAGAAAGGTAAAAAGAAAAATAGAGAGGATGAGGTAAATGGGCGAACAGTGGAGACAGAAAGAAAGGAAAATAAAAACCAAATGGCCGACAGAAAGAAATGTTCCCTCTTCTCTACCAAGGCCACATCACTTGATAGCAAGCGGATGATAGATTGCCGCTCTGACTCTTTCAGTGTCTAGTTCCTCTTTTTTCCTCTCTAACTCTCTTCCATCATTCTTTTCTTGGTTTCAACCCTTTCAAGTGTCTGGATTGAAGCTCTCCCTGGTGTTTGTTTTGGGGCCTAGAGAGGCAGGAGTTAAGGTGATGTTGAAGTAAATAAAAAAATATATACTTTCTAGGCAACGTCCACTCTTCAGCCTTTGTGTATTTCAGGCCTTCAGTTCACTATTATTTTTTCAGAAATGGGTTTTTGCAAGTAGTTTTGGCGTCCGTTCCGCATAATGACAACATAGAAAGTGTGTGTTATTTATATTGAGTCTACGGTCGGGGAAGCAGATCCAAGATATCAATGCAGCTCATCTCCAAGTTTAGAACACCCCAAAGTAAATCATGCACAGATGCCTGGCCATGTGCTCCGTGGCGGACATACAGCCACATGGTATGGTTATATGAAACTGGAAAAACCAGAGCACGGCTTATGGTGATGTCATTCCAAGGGCTTCAGTGTGCTCACATTTTACTTTACAATGGTACCTGAAAGACACTAAAATGTAACACAATTTTTTTTGCTTTATTTCAATTTAATATTCACAGGAAAATTACTCATAGTGAGTGGGTATATTGGCGAGTGTTTCATTGTGTGTGGAATCTGTCATAAATATTCCACAAACAACCACTCTACAACCAGTATTTCACTACAGAATCAGTACAAAGAAATAGTGCATGGTGCTGGGTTGGCAGCTCAGATTTAATGACACACACACACACACACACACACACACACACACACACACACACACACACACACACACACACACACACACACACACACACACACACACACACACACACACACACACACACACACACACAAAGAACTTCAAGCGTGTCCAAGTATCTGCCACAGGAATAACACCAGAGAAGGAAAAACCGGGTTTAGCATCTCACAATACTACCAATTACACAGCGCATTGCAGAGAGAATGCGCCACTCTTTAAGCCAGAGCAGTGTGGCAGGATACCACAGAAACAATGTTTCCCTGAGCAGGGTGGAAAGTTCCTCTAGGGCCCTGAGGTCACAGTCACAGTTTATTGTTTGAAGAACCTATTGCCAGTGAACTACTTTAGATAACTGGAACATGTACAGTCAAACCCATAATTCATTACTTGTGCTATTACTATCTCCAGTCCAATCCACATTAAAGGGGCTCAAGACCAATCGATAAACAACTCATGCCAATCTGATGGATACTTTCTGTTTTTAGTTCTTTATACAACTTAGAATAAAGTCTTTATGTGTATCTGCATCTGCAATTTGTCGCTATGAAACAGTTGTAGGCTCCTGAACTAACATGACCTCATAAGAGGACAAAACAGACACCATTTGCATCATTGCACAAAACCTTTTTTTATGAGTAACAATAAACACATTTTACAATCAGTTGTGTTTACATTATGAAAAAAATTCTCAGTATGTTTATGCGCATCATTGATAGCTTTTTTCCTTCCTTCCTCATTTTAGGCTGAGCGGGGAGAGAGAGAATCTACCACGATGAAGGTCTTTCTCACTCCGCTGACGCCCGTCCTTCTTCTTCTCCTCCTTCTACCTGACAGAACCATGTCAGGCGACTGCCCAAAAGATTGCTCTTGCGCCACGCCGGAGTCCATCTTGTGTTTCCAGCGACGCTCCTCCACTATTCCGAAGAGAGTGCCCCCGGCCACAAAGAGCCTCTACCTCTTTGCCAATGGCATTGAAGGTTTGACCACAGAGGACTTTGAGGGTCTGGAGGTCCTAGAGATGCTGGACCTCAGTCAGAACAAACTCACAGAGCTGCCCGATAAAGTATTTGAGCCTTTGACCTCGCTGAAAAACCTGGACTTGTCATCTAACCAGATCACGCACATTTCAGAGTATTGTTTCCAAGGTATGCCACTGCTGGAGCGCCTCTACCTGTATAGTAACCACATCAAGAGCATCCACCCTGCTGCTTTCAATGGCTTGGAGAAGCTCATAGAGCTTAAGCTGCAGGGAAACCAGCTGACATCTCTGCCTGCTCTTTCAATGACCGGCCTACTGCTGCTGGACCTCCGCTTTAATGTCTTCCCCACCCTGGGTCCTTCAGACCTTGAGACACCCAACCTTGAGTCCCTGAAGTTAGCAGGGGTGGGACTCACAAGATTAGATGATAAGTTAATGGCCAGTCTGGGGAACCTCCATGATCTAGACATATCTGGTAACCAGCTGGAGACCTTCCCCACAGCATTGAAGGAGGCTAGAGGCCTAATTCACCTAAGCCTTGCAGGTAACCCCATGGGACCACTAAATCTAGAGGACCTGCAGAACCTGGGGGATCTTCAGGAATTGGACATCAGCAGCCTCAGTCTACAGGGCATCCCTAAGGATTTTGCACAGCTTTTCCCCCACATTAAGAAGCTAAAGGTGGCTGAGAATCCCTTTAACTGCATGTGCAACCTTGCCTGGTTCCCAAGCTGGCTGAGAGCCCAGGGCATTACTCTGGAGAGGACTGAAGAGACTCGCTGCCACTTTCCACCTATCAATGCAGGTAAAGTGCTGGAGAGACTTGAATATAGAGAGTTTGGCTGTCCTACTACAACCACAGTTACCACCACTACAGTCAGGACCAGCACCACCTCTGCTGTTCCAGTCACCACGCTCACAAGTACTACAAACGCTTTTTTAGCACCCAGGCCCACTGACCACCGGTATCACATGGAAGACGATTCTCATTTGCCCCCTGTCCCTGCTTCTCCAAGTAGCAGCAGCAATGAGCAGGAAATTGAACGATTTTGCCCTTCCAATACATGCCTAAATGGCGGTACATGCCTGCTGGACAGGCGTGGTCAGGTTGAGTGTACGTGTCCACCTGGTACCACAGGTACATTCTGCGAAATTCTGCCTGAAGTTGAGATGTCCATAGCCACTGTCACAACAGATGCATCAGACATCAGCGCACGTGTTGTGACGTCCACGTCAATCCTGCTGGACCTTCACCGCTACATTGAAATGCGACCTTACATCCGTGGAATTCGCCTTACTTATCGAAACCTCTCTGGACCAGACCGCAGGCCAATTCAACTTAGTGTTCCTGCCAACTACCCAGAATATACTCTCAGAGGCCTGAAGCCTAACTCAACATACACTGTGTGTGCCAATCCACTTGGTGCCACGAGTGGTAAAGATAGTTCCTGCACTGAGGCACAGACAACAGCCCAACAGGATAGCACTGTTGGGGCGAGGGTGGAGGACAAGAGGCTGACCACCATGCTGGTTCCTGCCATTGCCATCCTGCTTTTGCTTGTACTAATAGCAGCTGCAGTGGGGGTTGTGTGCTATCTTCGCAAGAAGAGAGCCAATGGCCACCTGGACCTAGACTGTGATCCTTCCCAGCTGGAGCTTGAGGGAGTTAAAGTAGGCTTAGACAATGGGGCACTGCCTCAGAAGCAGCCAGAGCTCACGATTCCTGAACCTGCTGTTCAGAATAGCAACCTGGAGTATGAGGTATTGCTACTACAGGATCACTTTACATCAAATAATAATATGTCTTCTCACAAGCCTTCCTACTTCTGACGCCGCATATGAATTACAGAGACTAAAAGGAAAATTGTGATGCAACACTCTGTTCTGCTGTGGTAAACTGTAGGCACCAAATACTGTTGCCTTTGACAGCGGAGGAAAGAAAAGTACCTATGAGCCAACCAGCAATGGAAAAACTGAAAATGTATTAAGCTAAATTCCCTGTCGAACTAGACATTAAACACAAATGATCGGGAGGTAAAAATAAGTTAAATACCACAATTCCCTTTAAATATGCTGCAATCCGCTTCTGTTGTGTTTTCCCACCACATACCTAGGCTAACAACCCTTAAGTGTGCCTATTATGAGAAGAAGGTCAAAGGTCCCAGTACGTGGGGTGTCATCATTGGCTAAAATGTAGGGTCACAGGACATACTAACCTAATGCCCTACAGTTCAGAAAGGGTTGTGCACTGAAATTGGTCTGTGTGGCCTTTTCCCTGACTGACTGAGAAAAACTATCAGTACATGTGCTATGCTATGCTGTAGCACCTCAGCACTACCCCAAAGGGAGTTGTGTTTGCTGTGAATGACCTTCAAGTCACCAAATGAAGAGTAGTCAAAATATGATGCTTGTATTGCTTTATTTGGCTCTAACGCTCTTGTAAAAAGTGCCTATTTTTTGTTTTAATGTTCAGTTTTTTATACTTCATGTCGACTTCATCTATTTTTTTTTGTTCGTGTTAAACTATGTGACTGTAACAGCCTTCACCCCCACCACCTCTTGTGACTAACAGACAGACAAAACAGCAGATTAAAATCTTTGAAGATTAAAATGCATTTTGTACCAGCACGGTCAATCAAAGGGCTTTGCCTCAGAATGTCAGACAGTCTAAGTACATGTAAGTCTGGGCAGACTCGAGACTAAATCCCTCTTCTCGATTCTTCAGCCCTCTACCTCCATCCCCCATCAGTTATAAAGGGAAGCAGTTCACTAACCACCCTTTGTTTCACCACTGCAACAATTGTTAGTGTGCCAAATGCTCACAGAATATAACAGAGAGCAGAGAAGGGAAAGTGTATTTTCATCGATTAAGTTATTGTACTCCTATTCCCCCGCAAACTCATTCATTAACCTCAACCACAAATCAGAAAGAACATTTTAGTTGGCAACAATTATATATTGGAAATTGGAAATATTGGCTGTGCGCTGAAAAAATTAATTGACATATGAGGTATATCGCCACGCACCATTAACCTCTCCTTGGCAAATATGGTTAAAGTCCTGCTTACTTGCAACCAGCTGGACAATACAGCTCCAGACATAGCACAGCTTAGTTCCTAGGGGTTCATGAATTTGGTCTTTAATTCAGTTGATTATGATTTTGAGTGTGGGACACCTTCAGGAAGATTGTCGCTCAGACTGCCAGTGCTGAGAAAATAATTGTATGAATAGTGGAGGTAAAGAAGCGGTACTTAGAGTATTATACTTATTATGTATGTGGTACAAACCTGCCCCGGTTGAAGATCTGCCCTTCACTGTGAATGTGTGTGTGTGTGTGTGTGTGTGTGTGTGTGTGTGTGTGTGTGTGTGTGTGTGTGTGTGTGTGTGTGTGTGTGTGTGTGTCAGTCAAAATCAGTGATAATGCAAGAGCGTGTTCTGTCTTCTGCAGAGACTTGCAGACTTAAAATTACTATCAGTTACCCCTCTGTGTACCCACATGCCAAGGAGCACTGTACATTAAAGTCTTAAACTACCCTTCCTACAGTATTTAAAAACACATTGAATGTGTGTATGTTCCTTTAGAATGTGGAAATATACACAGATTTCCTTCGAGCACATTCAGTGTAAAACAATAACATTTTTTCAACAAAATCCCTTTGAAAACCACATTAAAATAACGGCATGATATAACTGGAATATTTGTCTGTACAAAAGGATACATTGAAGATAATGCTAAGTATTTTCAATGTGATGTGAATATTTCCCTGTTTATTTTGGGAAGCTTTTTGTTGTATGTCTGTCATTGACATTTTTTTATTCAGCAAATTTATTTGTACATGTGGAAAATACTGATGTATTGAAAATAAAATAATTATACAAAAATAAGAAGAATAGAGATAATGGTTTTTTTTTTGTTTTTTTCTTTTCCACGTTGTGCTTCCACAACAGCGCATTCGATTCGGGCATTAACCGCCATCAGCTTTCTCCTCCTTTTTAAGAGCATCATTCAAAATGGCGAGGCAAGGGGCCAATGGGAAATAGCAGGAAAGCCAGAGAAACACATAGAAAAACAGAGAGAATGAGGGAGCCCATCAAAGAGGAGGGGAGGAAAACCATTACATCAGGAGACCATTACATCAAGTGAGACCTATGATCAAGTTATTATTACGTTAGAAACAAAATGATTGCTGTGTGCTCAGGTGCAATTCCGACGGTGCTTGAGAGTGTGTCCACTTTCCACTGTTTTTCGGTCTGTATCCAACAACAAGAAAGCTACATCTGTTTGCTGTGGCCTGTCGGGGTGGACCAACAATCTCCCAGGTGGCGTGATAAATAATTCCAAGATGTGAGCATTCTTCACTGGTGTTACACTCTGCATTTTGCATCCAACGACGCACCCCTGCCCACAACTGACTTTTACAGGACTGCGTACCGTGCAGATTTTGAGGAGAAGCAGAGACTTGGAACGCTCTCCTTAACAGTAACAGCCGGAGGCGCAACAGAGTAAAGGTTATGATTGGAAACACATTAGGCATTAGGTTAATTTGTACAACAGTGCGTGAGTCACTGGGCTCGGCCTAATGGATTTGCATTGTTTACAAACCAACACAATAAACATGCTGACCACCCATGCGTTTAACGGGTACAATGTTGGCGCAGAATGATGGGCGCATGCACACGCACACACGCACACACACACACACACACACACACACACACACACACACACACACACACACACACACACACACACACACACACACACACACACACACACACACACACACAAACACACACACACACACACCAGGGGTGCAGCTTGAAGCTGCTATGAGAAGTCCCACAGTAACAACAACAAACAAATAAAGCAGCACCACTGCTGTCATGCAGGCTTGTTTATTTCAGTTTCTAAAGAGAGGAAAATCTCTAGTCAACCAGCAAGAGAACCTCAACGCTTTTGTCTGCTCTCTTCACATTTCTTCTTCCGTCGACACTATTTGTCCTTCATATATATATATATATATATATATATAGATATATATATATGTATTATTTATTACATATATTATTGTATACGTCGATCAGCCACAACATAAAAAACACCTGGCAAATATTGTGCAGGTCCCCCTCGTGGCCCCAATACAGCTCTGACCCATCGAGGCTTGAGGTGAGGTGATTGTGCAAAATTCTGCAATATCTGTGCAATATCTCATTTCATCGGGGGGGGTTCAATGCGGATAGAGCGTAATGTAATGTGGCAAATGCAGCCTCCCCGTTCCAGAAGTGCAGGATTTATTATTTACAAGTAAAGTATTTACACATAAACATCCAGATTTTACTAAATGAAGTCCCAAAGCAACGAAAAGCAACGGGGAGATGTGCACAGGTTTTTTTTTGGAACGGGACAGTCCCTTAACTCAGTTGTGTTTAAAACAATTGTTTTATATACGTATGTAGGAAACAAACAAAAATAAACTGATCTAAAATAAAAAGACAGGCAAGGGAGCCTGCGCCCACCGCTGCCTGGAGGAGAAACAAAAAAAAACCAACTGAAACATTCTCTGAGTTAGGTTTACGTTTTCTATTTTCCATACAAGTAAGAAACTAAGGGAAATTAAATAAATCAAAATCTTTCTCTATGAGATTATATTGTATATTGCCATATTATAAACACCAAATTCCCATATAGAGCGGCATGCACGTGAGGCGAGGGGGCGAATATTTGCCTCTTTGCCCCTTGATGCCCCATGGACCCCATAATGCCCTTTCTATCAGGTTTTTTTTTTCTTTTTTCTTCTCTTTTAAGCATGAATGATCATTGAGGTAGCGGATTGGGCAAGATATGCCTATTCATGAGGAAAGTGTCCTTGCTGATGATACAGTAGCTCTTCTGTGGGATCGAACCAGACGGGCTAATCTTTGCTCCCCATGTGGATCAATGAGCCTTAGGCGCCCATGACCCTGTCGTCGGTTTACCGGTTGTCCTTCCTTGGACGACTTTTGGTAGGTACTAACCACTGCATACTGGGAACACCCCACAAGACCTGTCGCTTTGGAGATGCTCTGACCCAGTCGTCTAGCCAATCACAATTTAGTCCTTGTCAAAGTCGCTCAGATCCTGACTGAACTGACTGTTCACTTGCTGCCTGATACATCCCTCCCCTTGACAGGTGCCATTGGAACGAGAGGAGCAATGTTATTCACTTCACCTGTCAGTGTTGTGGCTGATTGGTGTATTATATTATTATTATAATATAATATGATAACAACAAACTATACAATATATATAACAGATAACACATTTTCAAATTAACACAAGACAGCAGTACGGCAGTAAAAGTTTCTGTACAGTGTCACCATTGATGCACAACGTGACGTGGCTGTAAGTTGATTCAGCATAAGCTCTTTATACTCTCATACTAAAGTACAGGATGGTACTATAGTGCAAACATGCAGTATGTAAAACATAAAAATTTCAGATGCAGGGTGTGTTTAAAGCCTGGGACAGACCCCTGCCCGAGAATCTCAGACTACAGGCAGGCTCATATTTAAACATTGTTAACAAAGCGTTCTATTTCCTTTGAATAGTGAAGCTTGTATTGACTTCTCCTCACCTCCTCCTCTTCCGCTGAATAAATCATGAGACAGTGGCTAGGATAATAGTTAGCATATGCTGAGGAGAGCAGCTCCAGGTGAAAACACAGCACCAAAATAGTTACAGGGGACCTATTATGCGCCTTTTCAACAAGTTAATATATGGTCTCTGAAGTCCCCAAAACATGTTGGTTTTTTTGCAGAAAATACCACTCAGATTGCCTCAAAACCATAGTGTTCCAAAAAGGGCTGTTTTTTGCGGGTGGAGCCACCCAGTTCTGTGAGCCGATGGGGTTTGAGTACAAGTTCAGGGTTGTGTGTTCCGATGAGGTTTGAGCTTTACTCCGGATTCCATTGCATTTCTCTGTAAACTTTCACAGATTTCACTTTACCAGTCCCCTAAAATCTGTTTCTGAACAAACTTGAGGCAAGGGATAAGCAATCTTGCTGAATCTTCACACATATTTGATCTACAAGCCGTAATTTAAAAGTCTGTTCGACTCTCACCGCGGTGTCTGGAGCAGCACCGAGGTTGGAGCACCGCAGGACACGGCGAGGCTTGGTGCTTGATTGTTTCATTTAATCACAGAAACATCGGAAAAAACAAAATAAATACATCTACAGTTTTGTTTGGAGAAATGCGGTGCGGATGGCCTACAGTATAATCAACCTACCGTGGAGACACACACACACACACACACACACACACACACACACACACACACACACACACACACACACACACACACACACACACACACACACACACACACAGAGACACACACACACACAGCAAAAACTTACATTTCCATCGTCTGCAGTTTTGTCACGGAGAGTTGGTATTAATTCCTCTTTCTTTTAAAAGATTTGTGCTGGTCTGTAAGCCAACAACAGAGCAGTTGGAGTTACTCAGATGGAGGGTGGTTCTATTTCTACAGAAACCCCACTTGACGTAGGAAGGGGCTTCGAAACAGCTTATTTCACCACATGTTTTCTGAGACAGCTCACAACAAACTGACTGGTTTGTCTCATTTCGCAGTGTGTGTGTTAGTAGACCCATCAGAGACCCACATGTATGTGCGCAAGCACTGAAAAGGTGAGTTATGCATAATAGGTCCCCTTAAAGAGAGAGAGAAATATAATATAGTAGAACTATGGCTTGAGGCTAAAAGAACACAGGTTAAGTTATTTCTTCTTCCTTCTAGCCACGTGTCTGTTACACAGTTTAAATGAGGTAGAGGGAACAAAAGGGAGATTTAAAGGGAGTGTAAATCTGTGTGTGTGTGTGTGTGTGTGTGTGTGTGTGTGTGTGTGTGTGTGTGTGTGTGTGTGTGTGTGTGTGCGCGCATGCCTCTTTCTCTCCTTTCCTTCGATAAAACAGTCCCCCCTTTCTTCCCCCGGCTTAAAAAGAGACCTGGCCGGGAGCCAAGTCTGATCGACGCTCACACTCGGCCTGCATTCTTCAATGGCTTCCATTGTAGCACCAAGGGGCCGCCGTTATGATGATCAAGTGAGAAAAAAAAAATAATCGAATTACTGCTGAGTAAATAATTTTTTGCTTTTTCACTCCCCACCCCTCCCCTCCTCCTCCACTTCTGTCTCCCTTGTTGCATTCCTGGTTCTACCTCTCCTTTTACTTTATCTTTCTGTTGACTTGTCTCGACCTCATGTTTGGTTTCTAAGACCTCGGGCTCGGCGGACGGCGTGTTGGAGCCGAGTGTCACGCGGCTGCAAGTAGGCATTTCCTCAGCACTTTCCAACAAGCTTTCCTTCAAATGACGTTCCCCCAGCTCTCTTTCCGGTCTTTCCCTCCCTCTCCAACATTTTCCCAAGTCGTCCAAACTGCCCAAACAGCTCCGCTGACCCACCCGTAACCCCAAAATATCTCTTCGACGGAGCCCGGGAGTCTTCAGATTCACCGCAGAGGCAATGAATTGACTCCCTCATACACGCTTAATTTTTTGTTCAATTTATCAATTAGCGCACGGCTCCTAAAGCTTCAATCGCCGCAGCATTTGGGACCGTAGGATAAGGTCAGTTATCAGAATGTAGAGTTAGGACTGGCTTTGTTCATCTTTCACGGGTGTTTTCCAGCGGACCACTATGTGCTGAAACAACCTTTTTCCGACCGTTTTCTTTCTTAGTCAGAGACGCGTGATCTCGATTATTCCTGAGCTGCTTTCAGCCTCTCTGATGTGGCTACGTGCTAACCGATCCCTGGAAGCCAAACCAGAGATTTGTGGCCAGTGCCGATAGAGAGAGGAAAAGGGGGGGGGGGGGGGGGAGAGGAGCGTAGAGAAAAACACACCGCTACTTTTTTGGAGCCCGGAGCTCTGGTTTTCATTTTCGCGGCCCGTTTCTCGGTCCAGAACGTCTTCCTCCCCCCGTCCAATAAGTAATAAGTCTAATGTAATGAGAGATGAGGGCTGGTGCGCTACCAGCTCCTGTCATGGCCGCAGCACAGAGAGAGGCCGCAGCTCCAGAAAATATCCCAGAGATGGAAATGAGAAGACGGTAGCTGCTGCCTCCTGACAGTGAGCGATGAACCATGAAAGATGAGAAATGGAAATGTAAAAAAAAAAGAAAAATAAATGAGAAGGATGTATTTTACGCCGTGTTTGAAGTTGACGTGCCTTACAATAGTTTGCCGTGGAGACCATTTAGGCCTCTTTTTTCCAGTGATTCTCAACTTTACTGTGTGATACAATTCGTGAGCGTTGCTCTCCACTGGGAGTTCATTCGTTTCAAATGAGTCATTGTTTTTGTGACATCCTTGCATCGCCTTTACACAAAAAGTTTACACAAAAATACGATACAAATTTACGATAACAAAACGACTTTGACCTTGTTATCCAGCAGCACATTCACATACTGTGAGTTTTTACGGACCTATGTTGCGAAGTGCCTACGGTTCGCGTTCAAAGAAATGTCCTTTTTTCTCACTGATTCATATGATCATCTGCAGTAAAATGCCTATTGAAAAACAGCAACCTGACAAGACATGAAGGATGCAAATTGAAAGCACAGCATATTTATACTTAAAAACAACAAGGCAGGAGATTAGTCAAAGCAAAAGGGAGCAGAAAGCAGAAGAAACAGATGTGGAAAGAGAAAATCCAATCAATGGAAGTTATGAGGCCAAGGAGAATGGATGGAAGTGATCAGAAATGAAAGAGATGGAGAGATGACGAGATGTGGGGGTGTTGGTAGTGGGCTGGGTGCATTTCGAAGGTGTGTGTGTGTGTGTGTGTGTGTGTGTGTGTGTGTGTGTTTGTTTGTGTACATATCTGTGTTTGTTTACACGCACTGAAAATATTTTCCAGGGCAACACTTTCAACACCGCATGCGCACTGATTACTGCGGAGGTGGTGGTGTGTGTGGGAGTGAAGGTGTGTAAGCTAGGCCTGTGTGTGTGCGTGCATGTGTCTGTGTGAGTCAGAGGCTGGGGGTCAGCCGTATGTTCAGAGGGGGGGGCTTACTACGGCGTCTCCACTTCCAAGATCCAGGTCTGGAATTAAAGAGCATCTAAACTGCCTGTCACCCCTGGAACACGACCCAAATGTGCTTCTCATTTCACAGGAATGGAGAGACAGCGGGCGGGGAATTTAATTCATTTGGAAAAAAAAAAAAAAAAGAAAAAAAAGGAGCAAAGGAGAAATGTGTTATTAATGAAGAAGGGAGGAGGTAGGAGGAGGGAGAAAGAGAGGGAGAGCACGGGCTCGCTAGGGGTGAGAGGGGTTACGGAGGGGGTGAACACAAGGTAGAATTATAGTTCACAAAAAAAAAAAAAAACATTTACGGGAAAGCCTTTCACAAATATTACAGCTGAAGTCTCTAAGACTGCTAATGATTGGAGATTATAGCCATTTCCAAAGCAAATACAAACTTCAATAACTCTGCAATGGCCAGATGTGAGATTAACCTATCTCTATCAGATATAACCATCTGAAGTGGAACTGGCCGGCAAGGCACGCTTCTTCCAGTCGGGCTCGCAGAAAAGTACCACTTCATCCCAGCTTCCTCTCAAGAAAATCTTGGAAAACTGTTTGGCTTTCGATGCAAGATTCTGCCGTGGAAAGAGTTCAATTTCTACGTGATACTTCCTTGAGCTCTCGAACGAGGCCTTTGGTTGGATTCCAGTGCTGAGCGGAGAGGCGATGCCAAAGCAATGTACTTTGTAAAAAGATCTTACCGGGTTGACTGAGGTGTAACGGCCAGCCTTCAGCACGGGTCCTGACCTCACATAGCCCATATTAGAAACCAGCTGCGGGGAGGAGGAGGAAGAGGAGGAGGAGGAAGAAGAAGAGACCTGAGCTGGTTAGAAGCAGCTGTTTGAAGAGACTTGGAAAAAGTCTTGAAAAACACCAGAGGTGAGCTAGGGGCGATAAGGTCATCCAACAGTCACTGTCACAAACCATGCTTGTCAAACTGATGGTGGATGACAGGCTCAGTGACCCTAATTTATTGATCCAATTAACAACCTCCGTCGAAAAATCGATTTTCTCAACAGGCCTACAATACGCAGGTTGGGGGTTAGGAGTAACTGACTCACTTAACTGATTTGAATGAATTTGTCTCTTTATGAAGTAAATGCAATGGTGCACGAAGTACACTATTACAACAACCATTCCTCTTCCAGAATGAGGTACAATGAAATGAAAACACATGAAGTAGGGGTTTTGGATAATCATGCTCACATGACACATACCGTTGTTAACCAAAGATTGGGTGGCGGGGCGTAGGGGAGTGGGGTACATTATCTGATTATAAATGTCCTTTCTTGGTTAAAATTTTCTTTCCCGCTGCAAGGTGAAATGCACGGTGACACATACAGTCTATGTGACAGCATTATTCAAACTGAAATACGCACAATTCAGTTTTGTGGTTTTGTGACAATGAGGACGCAGGGCTTGCAGTGTAATGTTATGACATATGGTAAGAGGTGACGCGGGGAAGCTGCTGATATCTTAGAAATAACAGTCACGTTGGAGGCAAAGCCAGCACCAACCCAAAAAAAAGATGAAGAACTCTATTAAGGAAAGATTACAATCTCTCATATGCTTACGCCCCCCATTCCAAAGCAGGCCAGCTGGCTGTGGAAAATGAGGACCACGATGATATGGATACCACATTTCTCATTTCTCTTCCTTCCCTCGAAATTCTACTTTCCATTTTCCCATTACTCACCTCCTCCAAGTTCAAGTTCCACCGACCTCAACAAGGAGAACCTGCGCCTCAATCGCTTACATATTATCAGAGTAGGGGGGAGTGAACCCGCCAGAACAAGGTCAAGACTCCAGGCCTCCGATACCGCCCTACCCCGTATAAAACACCAGCAGACATTCATCATGCGGGGCTGTATACACATCCTGCGTTGGCTTTCAAACTCACAACGCATCATGCCAGCGCTCTATATACACATCTGCAAATTCCACAGACCGGTGCAGTGTTTGGCAGTGGGAGATATTATTGCTTTCAGACTCCTGTGTAATTTCAAACCAGAGACCAAAAAAAATAAAATAAATAATAATAATAATAATAAAAGTTATTGCGGGACTCTTTCATTAACCTTTTCCATTCCAGTGCTGAGGAAACAATCTGTTGACACTATGACCATTAAGGATGGGACCAAATATCGAAGCTGGAAATTGTAATCTAAAAATATGACGATGCGGTGTACGATCGGATAGGGCTGGGGTGGGGGGCGACCCCTTTGTGTGTCATTTGTGGAAAAAAAAAAATAAAAAATAAGTCAATAAATAAATAATATTGCAAAGTTTAACTGTTTAACCCAACCCAACCCAACTATTATACCCAAACCGAAACAAAAAAAATAATTTCATTGGGATACTTTCACTTCTTCCGTGGGGCCAAAACATTGTTTTGGGACACATTCACTCCCATTATAATTTAACAATAGTTTTGTATAATTCTACAATCACAATAATAATACAAAAATTATAATTTTATTATTGGATAATAATAATAATAATAATAATAATAATAATAATAATAATAATGATAATATTGTGGACCCCAAGTTGTGAATCGTACTGTGAGCCAAGCGGCCCTAAAAACATATTGACTATGGGCAGATGAAAGATTGTACAAGTTGCTGCGATGGTGTAGAATATAGACTATACACAGCTTTCATTTAGACATTTACCACTGCAGCGTGGGGTCGGTTTGATGGGTTGACTAGACAGGACCGTTGCTTTTCCTCCGTGCCTGTCTGTGTGTGGACTGTACATGGAGTGTTTACACGGAGTGGTAGGTGGCGACAGGCACAGATTAGGCACTTTAAAGCCCCCACACCACAACAATCTGTCAGGGCGTCTGCGTCGGACAGCTTGATTTACCTACGGCTCTTAGGGAATGAGGGAAACTTCCTAACTTGTGTGAAATAAATTATCCTCAAAAGATACATTGCAAGCTGTCCAACATAGTGTAAAAGTGTATTTAAAGCCTAATAATCACACTTTGGTTTCCCTTAAATGGTTCTGCAAATTACAAAGTACACAAAGCATGTGTGGAGATGATTCAGAAGAGTTGTGTGTGTGTGTGTGTGTGCACTTCCATTTTGGTACATGTCCCGAAAAATTCCACACACACACGCACGCACCTAATACACGCACGCGCGCGCGCGCGCACACACACACACACACACACACACACACACACACACACACACACACACACACACACACACACACACACACACACACACACACACACACACACACACACACACACACACAGCACCAGACCTGCTTCGAGTGCACCCCACCCTCCTGGTTGCATTCCTCCCTCATTTACTGCCATAACTATGACAGGAAGAGGCCACATGACCAATTGTAATTCTAGTTTTCCTGGACCTAATTAACTGTTTTTCAACTGTTTTTGTGTAAATGTTGTTTGGTTCTGTGTTTAATTGTCTCACTCTGAGTCAGCCTCTGACTCACTCGCTCGCTCGCACGCACGCACGCACGCACGCGCGCGCGCGCGCGCTCTTGCTCAGTGCCTGTCTCAAGCTATGTTCCATCGCCACAGGGCTGATTCCACCAGACCCTTGACCCCTGGCTGTAAACTCTGACCTTGATGAAACAGACTAACAACCACACCTGTCCCAACCCCCAGCAACCCCCCCAAATGCTAATTACACTCAGTGGGAGACACTGTTAGAACATAGTCATTACATGTGCACACACAACCACACACACACACACACGGACACACACGCATACGCGCATGCACACTTGTAGTTTATCCTCTAATCCAGGGCACAGGAAGGGTCTGGATATTCACAAGTGTCTGGACCTTGATTAGCAGTGATCTGCTGAATGAGTGGCAGGCCAGGAAGAGGCCGATTTTTACTGAGATTTTTACAGGCTGTCGTCAGACTAATTAGTGTCCGGTTTACACGTTGTGACCAGTCTGAACAGAAAAAAAAGACAGGAGAACAATAGTCCTTTTATAGATATGGAAGAGTGAAATAAACAGGATTACAAGTTTGCATATTTGTCTATATGCGGTCTCTATTGACAAGCTGCAGTAAGCTCAATTTCAAAATTTGAAATTTTCTTCTCTTAACATGTGGATATCACAGTTGTTCAAACTCGAATATAAAGCAACACATTTTTTAAGTGCTGTCTAAGCTTTCTGGCACCACGCTGCGCAGAGCCACAACCACAGTTAGGCTCCGTCCCGGTGGCTGATGTCTGATGCCAGAAACGCTGTGTCCACCCCGCAACTGTCCAGGGCTCGGCTCCGGTCGGAGAGGGCGGCTCCCCTGCCGTCGCCCGGGGCCACCGCTAGAAAAGTAGTCTTAGTATCGCCGCAGAAGGCAAACACAAACAGCCGCGGGCTGCTGGGCAGGCCGACGCCGCGTGCCTATGTGTGTGGGTGCTGGCCGTTATGAGTTGTTGCCGTCGGGGCTATGACAGCGGAACTCCAGGGTTAGTGGACCTGTGGGGTTGCTCGGTTCAGCCGAGTGGAAAGTCCACATCAGCCTTAACGGAGCCCACTGCGGCTGCTGGGAGAGGGGGGAAGGTAGCGATCCCCCACCCAATCTAGCCATCACCCTTCTTATGACCACAGGCTAAATGTATCCTCGCTGCACAGCATAAAATAGCATAGCTGTGGGACAGAGGGGAGGGTGGTGGGCGTAAATAAGAGAGTGGAGGTAGAGGGAACAAAAATAATAAATGATTAAATGACAAATGGAGGAAAATGGACCGTAATGGTACGAGGGATGAAGGAACAAGAGAGAGAGGGAAAAAAACTCAAAGCAGAAAGACGAAGATTAAGAGAGAGTAAGAGATAAGGGGCATGAGTAGTAATAGTAATGGGGAGGTGAAGAAAGAAAGAAAAAAAGAAAGAAAGAAAGGGGCCCCTGGGGAAGGATTGAGATTGAGAGAAGGATAGAGGAGGAGTTGGGGGGGGGGGGGGGTCTCTCCAGCTTCACCGCCACATAGTTTCCCCTTATGAGGGATGTAATTTACACAAAGCCACTAAAGGTCAGGAGCGCCACAGCCAGCGCCAGCTCCATCCCAGCGGCCAGCACACTTCTTTCTTTCTCTCTCTCTCTCTCCTCCCTTTTCCATAGGGTAGCTATCTATTTATCTGGGCCAAACGCCAGCAAGCGAGGTTCTGAAGGTTGAGAGGTGCTTGTGTGCGTCCGTGCGGTTGTGTGTTATTCGAGGAACCTATGTCTTTTAACAGCCCTCCATTTTACCATGTGCGGTTGGCAGGCAGCAGGGCTCCACTTAATTTCCAACTTTAGTCTCTTTCTCTCAGTTGGGCCAAGAGAGAAAAGAGAGAAAAGAGAGATGCTTCTAGGGAGAAAATACATAGAAGAATTGCAAAGGTGGGCTGCACAAGGCCAAGGAAGGAGTGTGTGTGTGTGTGTGTGTGTGTGTGTGTGTGTGTGTGTGTGTGTGTGTGTGTGTGTGTGTGTGTGTGTGTGTGTGTGTGTGTGTGCATGCGTGTGCGCTCTCCGGGGATCGCCACCTTGTAGTGGTGGAGAGGCTTGTGTTTATCCAGAGAGCGATGGCGTCTGGAGCTATGCTCCTGGTACAGTAGGGTCACCCATGGCGGTAAGGTCGAGGGGGAGGGTACAGAGGAAACACGAGGCAACCAAGTCCTCAGCAGCGGAACGGGCGGAAGATGGCGGCTGATCAGAGTGTCAGGATGTAGAGCTGGGAGGAGTGCCGCATGGTCGCGACGGCGGAAGAAGACTGCAGCAAAGAAGGGCCCCTGCTTGTCTTGGTCTCCATGCAATTGGATACTGGCCTTCTCTATGTCAAGCACTGTGTCCCCACTTTAAGGGGACACCGTCTTGAAGGAGGACACCGCAACCATACAACCCCCTTAACCAAGTCGTATGTCGATCAGGAAATGGTGACTGGAGCAGGACAGTGAGGCAGAGAGAGTATTTCGGCAGCTGCACCCATGACTAAGCAGCCCTTTTAAGGATCCACTCTGCTTACCCGACACGGGGAAGGGGCTAGAAAAGGTGCCCTAAAAATAGCCTGCCTCCTTAAAACCTGAGTGGAATCCGCATCCGCATCCAGTGGTCGAAAACATAAAACAATGAACAAGATCGACATCGACACACATTGCTGGTCTGTCCGCCTGGCCGAGGAGGGGCAACTGAAGGAAAACGGTGGATACACTTTCTTCAGGAAGGGAAAGCGGCTGATGAAGCCAGAATCTATGGAGTGGGATTTGCCATCAAAAACTGGCTCATCACCCACCTCTCTGAATCTCCAGTCGGCATCAATGAGTGCCTCATGACCAACAAGATAGCCACTGCTGTGAGTGCCTATGCACCAACACTGGACTTACAGGACCCACCCTGGACCAAATTCCATCGAACATCCCAAAGGAAGACATGATCCTCTCACTCGGGGAGTTCAATGCCAGGGTCGGCAAGGATCACAAGCTCTGGAAAGGCACTTTTGGTAAAGAGGGTGTTGGGAATAACAACTCCAATGGGGTCCTCTTATTATCAAAATGTGTTGAACATGAACTTGTAAATAAAAACAAAAATAATAATAATTATATATACAGTGTGTGTGTGTGTGGGTGTGTGTGTGTGTGTGTGTGTATATATATATATATATATATATATATATATATATATATATATATATATAATCGAATCAAAACACCACAGTTGAGCTGGAAACCACCAATCAAATACCTCAGCGACCCATCATGGAGCACCTGGGTGACCCCCCGCTCCAACAAAATTGAGGTCCTGGATGCTATCAGGAAACTGAGCAATAACAAGGCCTCTGGACCTGATGGGATCCTCAAAGAAGGTGCTCCAGAACTCTTTTGCCACATATTTGTGTTTATTGAGCTAAAAGGCAATTGGTAGGCGTAAAGAATTTCATCATAAAGGCATATTGATTTATTATATTTTTTATTGAATATTAAAAATAAAGTCCCAGCACTGTTTTAAAAATAAATAAATATTACGAATATTACTACTTGAAATCAAATCATTTCCGTTTGTGAACAATAAGTAACAAGTGCAGCTGCTTTAATTAACATTTCACTAAAATATTTTTTTATAAAATCAAAAACAAAATAAATATGGCAAGTAGGTCTAAATAAATAATAGTAAATAATAATAATAGTTTGTAGTGTGTCTGTCTTCGTCGGGACGTCTCACTATGAATATTTACCATCTGCTTTGAGTCCAACTTAAATATCCACAACAAAACAAGCTATGGATGTATGTGTCCCTGTTTTCAACGATGCATCATCTGCGAAATCTTTTAGGAAAATGATCGAGTCTATTTTTATTTCGACATAGAGGAAAAATATATGGCGATAATTATCATGATTGTTTTACAATAACTTACACTAATTCAAATTGTGCTGAGAGGGAATTATTTTCACCGGACAATATGACCGGAGAAATTTTAATACGTTCGAGTTCAACAGATTTTCCCCGGTCAAAAACAGGCAATTACCACCAGCGATGCCTCCAGAAGATCCTTAGGATCAGTTAGGAAGACTAACAAAACTAACGCCAACGTCTTGGCGAAAACCAACATCCCCAGCATCACCACAACCAACACCCGGCCCCAGTTACGGTGGATGGGCCATGTTATCCGCATGCAAAATACCCACCTTTCTACAAATGCTTTAGGCAAATTGAAGGAACGGCAACGCACTCAAAACCCACCCGAGAAGGTGCCTCTTCAACCTCAACAACTGGGAGGAGGTGGATCTTAACAGAAACGTGTGGAGCAGGATGGTCTATGAACGCACAGCAAGAAAAGGACCTCCACCGTGCCGCAGAAGAAAAGAGGCAACAAAGAAAGGACAGATCCACCACCAAAACGGCTCCTCCAAACACTACTACCATGACAACCATCCACAAATGCCCCCATTGCAACAGAACCTGTGGATCAAGGAGCAGCCTCTACAGCCTCCTGAAGACCCACAAATGACCAGACCCACCAACAGGAGGACAATCATACTCGACTTTGAGTGATAGCCGATGATGATGATGCGTGTGTGTGCGTGCGCGCGTGTGTGTGTGTATGTTGTCCAGCTCTCTGATCCCTGAAAAAGATGTGAGCAGAGTTTGGGGGAAAATGGGTGAAGTCTGCAGCCAGCGCTCAACAGAGCAGTGCAGTATCTCAGTGCCTATTGTTGAACTTTTGAAAGATGTCCAGTGGGGCTGTCCCACGCGGGGTCAAACGTACAGCACAGAGTGCAAACCTTCGACTCGTGTTGATGAAACATCAGTACAAGTGTGTGTGTGTGTGTGTGTGTGTGTGTGTGTGCCTGTGTGTGTGTGCCTGTGTGTGTGTGCCTGTGTGTGTGCCTGTGTGTGTGTGCGTGCGTGCGGAGTGAAGCAGAGGTCTGACCTAACGACAGAATAACTGCTGTGTTTTTTTTGGGCAGGGGAGGCTGCAGAAATATTTGGCGATGGAGACAGAGACAGCCACCCAGAGCTGCAGTGGAGCGTGGCATGAACGGGTCCTGAAGGCGGAGGAAGGGGAGGCGGGGGGGAGGCAGATGGGGTAAGACAGAAGCCAGGGCATGCAGAGGTGAGCAGGAGAAGAAAAAAAAAAAATTGTTTTATTGATGTTTTTCTTTTCTTTTCTTTCTTCATAATCACACAGTCGACATCTCACGCCAGAGGAGGAGAATACATGTGGACTACGCAGAATTTACTGCTATTTATTGAGACAACTTTTTTCCTCATTAAGATGAGATAAAGTTATGTTACACTGAAAATTCGCAAATGGATCAACTTTTTTCTTTATCTTATTTTCTTTCTTATATTTTTTCAGCTTTGTCTAATTAAATTTGGAAAATATGATGTTAACTCAAAGGTGAGGAAACCTAAAATATAAAGAATATACAATATATTGGGTGTAAGAACGTTCTTGGGCTGATCCAAATAGTTTTCTGTGCAAGCCCTACCTTTGTACTATATTGAAAAGACATGAAATACTGAATACTGAAATACACAGAGCCAACATGTTAGATGTGACATCACAGATTGTGTTATTTGTTATCCCAATATTGTGCTCTCCTGGCGTAGGCACTCATTGTGCTCTGTCCATTGAGTGCGTCTGTTTTTTTTTTTTCTGGCCTGCCGTTAATGAAAGGCCTGCTCTCGAAGAACACCACCCAGGCCAGTCGGCCTCAAAGGCCCAGCAGCAGCTCTTTGGTTAACGTGGAACAACTGGGCCCTCAGATATTTTCCTGTGACGGGGCCTCTCTCTTTCTGCAGGCTGGCCTTTTGGTCAAATAGGTTTGTCTAAGGTTTCTTTGTGAAGTGAGTTGTTTATACACCGCTCGACTCCCGAGTCCACCCGTGTTCCAGTCCACACAGCTGGGATGTTAACAAATTAACAGAGTGCCTCTGTATAAAACGGTGTATAAAACTGATCTTTACTGTGTCCACTGTTGCGTCAAAGCCCAATACCTTTGCCACAAATGTACATATTTTTTAGCCACAATAAAAATCACAAGACTGTTTCCTAAAACTCTGACAAGTACGTTTGACAAGGACATTCCTGACAGACAGAGATAAACAAGAAAGAAAGAAACACATTATTTGTCTCCTTGACTTGGCCTCTTCTACCAAGCCATGGAAGAGAGAAGGACAACGACAGAGAGTTATGTGTGTTGAAAAAGGAAAAGGAAAGAACAAACGGACACAAAGAAACAGAAAGAAACCGAAGGAACAAAATGAGATGGTGAGAGTGGCATCCGCACAGCTGCTAGTTTGCTTCAATATTGTGCCTGTTAGAGAGCACCTCAAAGCGAGACCCGTGTCACTCCACCTGTCAAAACCCCGTCGAGTGATGATGAATGCTGTTTGGAGACGGTCTGCGTGTGCTGAAAAAGTCGCTGAAAATGGCCGACTGGTCGGGGCATGTGTGAGCGTATGCTGGCGTGGTGTGGAGTGGTATGTACAAATGTGTCTCTGTGACCGAGCCTGCTTCTCCTGCAGGAATGCAGCCTCTTGAGCTCACGCTTGGACTGCTGTGTGAGAGACACCTGTGCCCCATGTGCCCTCCACACACACACACACACACACAGACACACACACACACACGTAGACAAACAAACACACACCAGCATACATGCATGCACACACGCAGCATGTGCGCTTCTGTATATGCACACCGCACCGGAAGAGTGACCCTTCATTGTACGGTTTGGCATGAACAGTGCCCAGTGCCCTGTGTCCCCACACACAGGTTTTTTTACTTCAGTGAGTGTCGCAATGGAACAACAACCACTGTCAGGGAAGAACAGTAATGAGAGGTATGAGTGTGGGAGACGGGGCGCTGCTCCTCACCTTAACAAACCTCTATGGAGATCCGTTCATCCGCAGCCCCGCCTGAGACCACAAGCGTTGCTGTTTTTCTTTGCTGTAAATAGCTAGTGCCTGTCATTTAACTTAAAAGGCCAATATGTGTTCATTTAGAATAGTGGATGTATTTGCTAAAAGACACTGGTCCTGTTGGTTCCAGGGAAGTCTCCAAGGTGAGGTAACCTGCTTGCCTCATCCCCTTTGTACTCAAATAAAAAAATATTTTGACAAAAGATGGTAAAAAGCCCCATAGAGGGCATACTCGCTACCCAACATGTCCTCCCTCCTTAGTCCCTAACCCCTAAGCTCAGCACAAAGCACACATACAAAAGCTAGCTGTCAAATTGACCTTGGCGAAATAATGTTAGCTGGCTTAACACAGAGGACCCTCAGTCTGTGTAGGACCAGGAAAGCCCCCAGGAGCTCCTTCAAGAACAGAAGGACAAAAGACTGTATTTTATTTCTCCGAGGTGAGGGTCCTCTGGTCCTCCCTGCCTCCGTTTCTTCACACAATGGGGAACTCATTTCCTGACCAACTTAGCCCCCACCAATTACATTTTGATGAAGCTTTTAAATGTGGTTGAAGCCAAGATCACTCACATGTGCGCACACATCCACAATCCAAAAATGCAGGTGAGGAATAATCTATGTTGTCATAACATTTCCATGGTGACATGCTTAGGTAATCAAGCACTCAGCGATGTGCACACACACACACACACACGTGTGTGTGTGTGTGTGTGTGTGTGTGTGTGTCAAATGCTTTGGTGGGACAACACAACAAGGCACTGGAGCATCCCGTCTAAAGACCAATTATACTGTTAAAACAGACAAACACACACACACGCACACACAGATACACACAATACACACGTTCAAACACACAGACGGTGACCAGTGGCACGCCTCAGCAATTTTCCCCTCAAACTAAGCGTGGCATATTACTCCTGCCTCATCACCGCCAACATGCTTCCCCAGTGTGGACAGAGCAATGGGGCCCACGTGGAAGTGACATCAGCCTTGTGCACATGTGGCCCACCCGCTTATAGCCAATCAGAGCGCCTAGTTAACGACAAATTTCCTCAAGCGTCCTACAGATTCCTGGGTAATGGATGAGGTTGTTGGGGATGGACCCAGAATCCCTAGTACCTGTCATGGAAACACATTGATAAAACAGAAGACCTAGTTCAACCTGCTGGCTCTATTAAATGATCGGAAAAGCGTGCTCAGTGAAACTCGCTTTTAAAAAGGAGGAAGAAGTTGGGCTGGATTTGCTTTTGGGCCAGATGTGGAGAACTGTACTGATATAACACAGACGATTTACACCAGGAAAAAGCCCCTGGCTCAGATATAGTAAGCTTAGCTACGGCATCAATGTTGGCAATCTGTGATTCAGGGGGTTTAAGCTTCAACTGCTTCGCATCAAATGGCCCACAGTGAAGATTGGGAACTCCAACAAAATCTATCAAGGTTTTATCTCGAACCGTGCAAACCATCTCCGGCTCTTCTGGGCCCGTGTGGGCGATTAATTTCAGCGTGCACAGACATTTCTATCTTCCTCTCTTTCCGTCTCGCCTCACATCTCTCCGCTATTGTCTGGAACCCTGTGATGCAGACAGTGACAGGCCGCCGGTCGGCTGCAGACACAGCAGTGGTTGGGGGGCAGATTGGAGGCTGTGGCTGTGGGCGGGGTTAGGATGGTGGTTGTAGGGGGTGGTGGTGGTGGTGGTGGTGGGGGGGGGGGGGTGGTTCAGGGCAGAGGAAACCATCTACTAATGGGAAACACAAGTCTCCCCAACCCTCGATCTTTCTTTCCATCACCGCAGAAAAAAAAAATGGGCGGCCATTTAAGCGCTGACTGGCATCCAAAAGAAAGGCATGATTGAAAACCAGGAGCTGAAACGCATCATACTTCTACCTCCTGGGAGAAGGACCAATCATGACCCTGAAACATACAAACAAGGATGGAGGGTCAGAGTGATGGGATAGAAGGATATGAGGAGAAGCCATATAGTACAGGGGAATGGTCGAAGGGTGTATATATGCAGTGTTACACATTTGTAGGTAAGAAGGCAAATTAAAAAAACAGAAGAAATTGCAAAAGAGGCACAAGACAGGCTGGAGGCAATCATTATAAAATGTTAAGACAGCCTTAAGCCAGTGTTCACATAAGGTGCTCAAAGCTTGGACGCTCTTCTTGAACCTGCCATCGGCTCTTCTTACACACATAGTATCCCCTTGTGCTGATACCTAATATACCAGTCTGTTTAGCCATCTTATAGCGTTTACCCAATGTGTTGTAAATAATGGTCAGAGCTGTTTCCACTTTAGCCATGCATCCTCAGCCAACACAGCCCGCTTCACATCTGCATCAGAGGCCCAGCTACTGGATACCCACTAGGCAGAGCGGAGAGAAAATCGCTGAAATGGACGAGGGTTGGTACGCGGCAGAGCGAGGCCTCCGGGCAAAATAAACTGTTGCCCGGGCAATGTTATATAAGGAAAAAGTACATTCGCCCAGATGTTATGGAAGAAAAAGTTATATCTGCAACTGCAAGTGCAACTGGTTTGGAAAGTATGGAAAGTGAAGTCCGACACCGACTCAGAACCCAAAATTGAAACAGACGCAAGACGCTCCAGAAAAGGAATTCCAGCTCAGAGTCATTTCCACAATTACCCGAACAGCATTAAGACCTTTTAAACTGCCACGTAAGGCAGAGTAGGTGCTCATGACAAACTGGCTCCAGCTCAGGCTTCATGAACTCATAATCCAAACCATAAAAAGAAAATACAGAAAAGGTAGAAGGAAGAGGAAGACGAGAAGGAAGGGGACTGAGTTGGAAAAGGGAAGGAGGTTTTTCTAATTTTTTTTTTTTATTTTGCTTTCTATGGCAAGTTTACACAAAAGGGGTCTTTCTGAAACCTGGAGCGCAGCGCAAATACCTGCGGGATGAAATCAAACCCCTCTGTGAATTATATTAGATATTCCCTGCCAGCAGCTCTGCATACCTCCATGTGCTTTTACCAGCGCTGAAAGAGCTCCATTAGGCTTTGCTCTAAAATAAGCCACCTAATTGGAATCCCATACGCCAGCACCTTCAAACGCTTTGCCCCCTCTCCCCGCGCCTCCTGCGCAGGAGGGAGCAGGGAAAGGAAAAGGGAGAGGAAAGGGCGTTCCGCAGAAGGAAAGAGGGAAAGAAAATAAAGGACTTGGGCGAGGCTAGAGGTAGCCAGGTAAAAGATAAAGAAAGTTCAATTCGATGTTGATTTGTTTCATGAAAAGACTGTTCGGATGGCGCTACCAGATAGTTTTTGGAGAGGGGCTGCTTGCCGAAAAAGATTTTGAAACTCAAAAATGGATTGACAACAAGTGTTGACAGCAAATGAAAGACAGCAACACCAGAGTCAACACCGGGACAACAACTACAACAAAAAAGTTATGTACGGTTTATAAAAAAAAATAAAAATTTGGTTCCTGACTTGCCAATTGACACCCTGTCACGAATCCTCCCTGATCTCTCACTATTTATTTATTTACATTTGTTTTCATGTTTTATTTTCATCTGGTCAGTTCCTCACGCCATGTCACTAACCTCCATGTCATTTCAGATCCGCCCACTTCCTTTCGCTTTGCGGTCACTCCCTTCCCTTCACCTGGTTTCCCCCGTCTGCAGCTCATTCCCTGGTTATTCCCTCAGTATAAATAGCAGTCCACTTCCCTTTGTTCTCTGCCAGACTGCCTCTTGTATTACACTGAGCTTTCCTGCACTACTACCTGTTTCCTGTACCCCTGTCCGAACGTCTGCTTGATTTCCTGGACTCAGATTTTCTGCCTGATTCGCTGGACCCTGACCCGTCTTTGCCTGTTCCCTGCCAGATAGGTTTGCATTCTCATACCGATACTCCTGGTTTTGTCCCCTGCCTATTTTTTGGAATAACCCTTGTGGACATTGGCTTCTTACCTGATTGTTTTTGTGTCTTGCAGTGAGTCCGTGAGCGTAAGACACAGGAGAATGAACTCCTCACAAAAATAACATAACAATATCATAATAATGAGAACTATAATGCCTCAACCAGTATTGTATGGTTGATAATTGATGAATAAATAGTCAATATAATCAATACTATTGAGATGCTGAATTGGGCAAGCTTAAAAAAAATGTAATTAAAATGATGAGGCTTTGCTCCTTGGCAGGGACCACGTGGGCTGAAAGCGGGAAGGACTATCCGTCGCAAGGCGAGCGTTAAGGAGCCGGTTGAGGTCGGCACACGAGCCTCGAGCAAAAGCTTGTAAAAGCCCACGCTGGGGACAATGTCTTAAAAACCAAAAAAAAAAAAAGGAGATTACAGACCTCCCTCCATCCCTGTCCGCTGTTCCTGACCTAACTCCTACTCAGCCCAATCAGAAGTTGAGATCCCAGATGACTAATAGATTCCAGGCCCAGCGTCTCAACTGTCACAACTGAGTTCAGGTTCCTTACAGAGCGCGTGCGGTTGAACTCGACTCCCAAATCATGGGGAGGTGGAGGGCGGTTAACTTGACCCCAGACAAACTTGACCTTTCAACTTTAAACAGGAATTTCTGTAGCCCGAACCCGAATCACTGAGCAAGAGCCTCCACGCTCATTGATAGTACACCACCAACCAATGATCAAACCAGAACTTTCTGTGGCATTTTCTGGCTTGGTGTGGTTTGTGGAGCTGCAGCTGCACCTAATCCCGACAGGAAAGCCTTCATCTGGGATTGATTTTAGGAAACCGGGACTGGCCAGGCAGAGCCGGTGACGGGAGAAAGAGGACTGTTGTGTGAGGGCTGGTTCCATTCTGAGGTGAAGGGGCTCTTCTCAATCCGGCTGATTAAAGGGAGTTTGGATCAATTACACCAGATGGCTGGGCCCCACTTTTAGGCATGACCCCGGTACACAAACAGAGCCTGACAGAACAGAATCAATAGGTTTTGTATCTGTACGGTCGGCCTGCTCTCCCCACCCGTAGGTTTTTACACGCGTACACCTTTCTTTACAAGGCGATTTCTGGTATTTCAAGGTAATTTTCGGGTATTTTGTTTTTGTTGTTATGTTGGGTCACATTAAACCAGAACTTTTTTATTTCCCATGAAAAATGGATTTCTTAATCTCAATGGGACTTTTCTGCTTAAATGATGGTTAAATACATGGAAAAATAAGAAAATGAGCGTGGTGGGGGTATATTCTGACATATACATACAGGGTTCAAGGTTGCGAGGTTCTGAAAGCAAGGGCGCATGCTGTGGTGATCGCTATGTCCCAGAATATCAACTCAGAAGCCATTCATCTATTCATCCCACACCGTTCACGCTCTCACACTCGAACCGCCCCTTTACCACCAGCCATGCTGTCACCCCTCCCGTTTCCCTTGCTAACAGCACAGCCTGTCAGCGGAGGGTCCCTCAGAGGGCGAGTTCTTTGTTTAACCTGTGTCCGCGTTGGTAAAACAGTGGGGTCGGCTCTCCGGGGACAGGCCGCCGTCCTCCCCAATCAGCGAGCTCGCTTACTGATGAGTACCGGGTCATCGCGATCCGTCCTCATCAGCCTCGTCTCAGAAGAAAGACAAAGCAGCCCCGAGGTTAACCGCGGAGAGATGTAATAGAGGAGGGCCGTGTGCGTGTGTGTGTGTGTCTGTGTGTGTGTGTGTGTGTGTGTGTGTAGGCACTTTATTATGTCAGCATATTTGAGTCGGGAAGTAAAACATTGGTAGTGACTGGGGACAATTAAACGGCTGAAACCCTAAACGCTCTCTGCGTTTACAGTTTCGTCATGCTGAATCCCAACCAAGTGACCCTCTGAGAATTCCCAGTCAGCTCTACGCCACGTTTACTAGCTACTATACGAGCATATATCATCATAACTCGCCTCAGTTAACTCTGTAAGTGTGTATTAGTGGCAGCAGAATCAGGATAGGCGTACCGTTGCTGGTATTGCAAGCTGGTTGCAATTGGGCTCAGTTGTAAAGATCGCTGATTGCAGCTGGCCTTGAGGCCCTATTAAATTCATTATTATAATTAGGCTTTATAGAGGGTAGCGTTAAATAAATAGAGAACAAGTGAGACAGATCCATATTGTCCACAAGCATCCAGACCTTCGGCTTCAAAGTAAATTCCTGTAGTAATGGCTACCTATGTTGCACACCGTGAAAATAACCCTCTCAGCCTCATCGCCTGCTGAGCCTCGATCCTCCAGTTCTTTATTTCAACCCTGGCAGAGAAATAAACATTTTCCTTCAATCATTCCCCGTCCAAATTATATTTCACCAGCAACCATTTTACCCGAGCATTCTCAGGGCCCTCTAATGTTGCGACACTCCAAAGAAAACAGTCCTACTGAATGTTGCTTGCGTAGCACCGCGAGCATGATACAAAGAAGCCTGCCGCTCCAACTACACACTATGTTTGCCGCAGCGCCTTTTAATTAAAACCAGACCAGAAAAAAAAAAAGAACAAATCCATCTTTATATGCACCTCGGGCCTAAAATGACACGGAGAGCGGCTGCCCTGCTAAGGATGTTAGACTTGAATTTCTGCAGCTACTCATTTTCAATTGCAAGGTTCAATATATCAAGTGCACAGAATAGATGAGACTAATTCCACTCTGATTATTGCTGAATGGCTATGTTTGTCCTCTCGATGGCTGCTTGGTTCTTGACGAGAGTTACGATCATTGGCAATGCAGCGCTAATAGTAAATTATCCACAGAAAAGCTACCATGAGAACAAACTATAGACAGAGAAAGTAAAGCCCCAAGGCTAATGGGGATATGAAGATGTACGTATGCCGAAGCGTTCTGATAACAGAGCACATGACTAACAAACTGCATACGGCGTGAGATATGCAATAAACAGCTGTATTAGCTTGAGGGAAATTTCAATTCAAGAATCAAAACTTTTTGCAAAATTAGCACTTAATTAATTAACAGTTTAAACAATTTCAAACTGTTTCAAACCAGCCAAAACAAACACCTGGACATTTCCTCTGAAGGCCGTAATGTAAATGGCTTCATGGTCCAGCGCTGGCCACATCTACAAGGTATTTAGCAAAATAAAGCAATGGTGGGGGGAGTAGTCCAAAGATGAATTTGATTAAATGGCTTTTAGTGATAACATTTTCCCCCTAATTTAACTCCTGAAGGGATGTTGTTCTGGACAGTGTTCTGGACACTGACCAGCATGGATTTTAAGAGAGGGGCATAGAGCCCAGAACTGTAGCAGCAGCTTGGACATGGTGCAGCAGGGTTAGGCCATGACTACAAGTACGGGGTAAGCAGGGGTCATGACGGAGAATAATATGATGGGCACAGAAAGAGGGCTACAAAGAACAATATAATTTTTGACGGAAAATAAGTTGTCTGATATATACTGTAAGACAAGAAAGACTATTAGTACATTGCTAGAATTCTTTGAAGACAATCCCTTCGACGTTTGGTGTATAATCAGTTCACCCTTATAGGAGTACGCACGATAAGTAAGAAGTGATGAAGGTATTTAATGTCATAACTCGAAAAGGAATTCCAAAATTCTCTTATAATTGAAGTACCAATGGTAACGTTGTAGAGAGAGTGTGCTAATGCTTTCATCTGAGTTTTAAATGAACCAACCGGATCAGTGGAAGCTGAATATTTCGTTCGAGATGAATTGGTGAAATGCTAAGATCAGCCCTGGCGAATGTGACACCTTCAGGCCAACAAAGAAAGACAAAATCAGTGAGACCTGATCTGATTTGATGGTGAGACATCGCACAAAACCGAATGAAACAAGTGTCCATGTGTATGTATGTATGTATGTATGGGACGAACGTACGAGACAGAAAAGATGGCGACACAGGCTAAGGCATTGTCTTCCATTTGATTGTCTACGCTGTATCTGTTTTCTATCAGCTCTGGCCCGCAAGCATCTGGAAAGGAAGTGTCCTTGGGAGTGATGGCTCCATGACATAGCATCGCAAGCATATGATAGTCATCTCAGACAATCACTCACATTCAGCGCAAAGGAACACCAGAAGACACCAACACACATTGGATCAACGATCGTTCAAGGCACCCTGAGTGAGTCAATTCACGAGTTATTTCAGTTGAACTGTGGGTCAGAATACACTCATGCAATTATGTCCATGGAAGAATGGCGGTCCATGAAACCGGCCGATATTAAGGCATGGCTGTTGATGTGCGAAATTGTGGACAGAGGGCCAGCTGGTGGTTGCACGGGCAGCAAGAATGTGTAACTGCTTGTCAACAGAGGAGCAGGGCAGTCGGGCAGGGATCGTCACAATACCGATACTCCCCTAGTCAAACTGCAAACTCTTACATTTACACAACAGAAGCTACAAAATCGTTCTGGTTGCTGACCCTGAATCCCTAAATTTTCCCCCGGGAATTAATAAAATGGTTTTCTATATCTTGTGATAATTGACACAACACTGAAGAATGATAGGATTGACCTTAAAAAGTGAGGTTTACCACTATAGAATACAGTTTAAAAAAAAAAAGATATATTTTTATGTAGATATTTAAGTGTCCAAACAGAAAGTTGAAGATGGAAACAGTACGTATATATTTTGTTCGGAAGTAAAGAACACCAACCGGAGATTATCGTCTCTTTTTAAATGACAAAATATGCTGACGCCAAACAGGCCAACGGATTCCAAAGAAGCACCGTAGGGCGTGGCTATCCGTCTCACAGAGGAAACGCAGGAAATGAAGATGAGTTGTGGCCAGGAGGGGAGAAAGGGGAGAAGATGGGAGGGAGCGGAGGTGGTTATTGAGGACCCTGCTGTGGCAACTATGGCTCTCTTTGGCTCAACGCAGATTCCAAAAGAAATGGAACAGAGCAAACAAAGACATTGCTATTTGAATTTTTTTTTCTGCTTGTTCTGTTTGGCTGGAACAACAGCAAAAAGTAACATAATTATTGAATAGCTTTCAGTGTAAGGAGGTCAATTCCTACACCTCAAAGACTTTAACTGTGCACAAAGACCCACACACAAATGTCTATTTCAGCTGGGCAAGTGGAACCAAACTCTCGCCACAAAAAGGAAAACTTTTTTTTTTTTTTTTTACCTAAGCCCTATTTTTTGATCATTCTGAGTCAATCCGAGTGGGGCTATCACAACCCACTGCCCCGTTGTGCAGATGTTGGCTGAAGCTATTCTCTCAAGACTGGATCAATTTAAAAGATTCTGACGCCCATCACTCGGGGTTGACCCTCAATGATTGAAAATTGAGTCTTAAATAAAAAAGCACCAGAGTTTTCCTTTAAGCATAATATTGTTGCTGCCATGGAAGAGACTGTGTGCACTCACAGTAACTAAATACACTTTTTTTTTTCCGTTCTTCACCTCCCTAACTTTATCTACTGCAGCCTGCTGTCTGACCTGGCCTAGATTGGACTTCCCTACTCGGGAACAGCTTGGCCCGTCAAACCAGTTTATAATAGCGCTGAATTAGCCTGGCTGAGTCTGAAAAATCAATGTTCAACCTCGCTAGCCCTCATTTCTCTCCTCTCTGGAGCCGGGCCATGCTCCCCTTCTTCCTCAGCAGTCTTCGGCAGCCGCGTTTGGAAAGAAAAACGGAGAGAGTGAAGGACTGGGGGAGGCTAGAAGCAGCAACGGCCGGCTGTGTGTGAGGGGAAAACTGTGCGTCTCATTGCTGCTGCCTAACCATTCGCCCTGGAGATGGACAGAAGAACGCACAACAATCACTCTCTCTCTTCTTTCCCATCCTTCTCTGACTGGGGGGGCGGCAGCAGAGAAGATAGACGTGTCTGTGTGGGTCTGACCCAGGAAATGGCAGGAATGTGACAGTACAGTGTCAGACCTCCCCGAGGCAACATTCTGGAGCCTGCCGCACAGCCTAGGGGAAACCCTAACCCTAACCCTAACCCTTCATACATCACACCAAACACTCACACCACACTCGCCAACATGCTCCCGCAATGCCACACACATACTGTATATCCTCAGAATGCTTAAAGACACGTTTTTTTGTTTTTTTTTTGGCCAACACCAAAGCAAAGCTATTGTGAGTGTCGTGATGGTGGAAGATTAGAGCAGAACTCACCCACTGGAAGCACCAAGGGACACCAAGCACAGGGAAGAGCTCAGCTTCCGGCTGTCCCACAGCCTCAGCTCCCGATTGCGCACCTACACACGCAATGAAAAGTGGCTTGTAAAATACTGCAAATATTCACTCAAATAGCTGTACACAAACATAAACAGAAGATGGATCGATCAGACCTGCTTGCATCAATGCAGAGCCATTTGCACACAGATTTCATAGACATACTTTTTTATTTAAATGTGGATGGTTTTCTTACCATATCAAATCCAGTGGTCAGTAGGTAGTCGTCTCTGGCCCAGAGAATGCGTGAGTCTTTGTTGCTTTGAAGACCCTTGGAACTCTGTAATGAAAGAATAAGATTGCCATCACACAAATTCTGTACATGTACATTGAGTCATAGGTTACTAGGCTGGCAGGGTCACAGAAAATAACAAAATTACATTTTATGCAACAAATCTGAACCAATGGTCGACGCCAGTTGTTCCCACCATGGGGTACGGGAACCTCCAGGGGTCCTTCAAGAGGTTTCAGGGGGTCCCCAGAAAAATTATGAATAGTTGAACTTTTCTCATCTATCGTATCCCATTATCTCATATACAAGACGGTAGCACCATTAACAAATGTAGAATAACCGACTGACCATTTTGATCATAGTTTCAATGTTGTCTCCGTTACCATAGCATAGACAGCCACATACTGGATGTTTGGACTAAATCATGTGTAACAATACAAATCTTGTCAGATTGGGGTCCCAGAGACAAAATCTTATCAAATGGGGTCTGTGGCCTAATGCAAATCAAACTGAGGGTCCTTGAAGTGGAAAAGATTTGGGAATCACTGGTCTACGCCATCCACTAAACTAAACCAACGGTTGTGTGAAGGTACTGTAATGAGGGGAGTGGAGAGTGTGTGAATGGCGGGGACAGGAAAGAGATAGAGAGAGGAAGACAGAGAGACCAGACCTATTCCCAGATGCCTCTGACAGATTTCTGTGGTTGGACAGAACAGGACTTGCCCTATGAAAGGGGTACTTGTTATTGTTGTTGTAGAAGACACGGGGACTTTTGCCCCGAAGCACAGCTCATATTACAGAGTTGCAGCATACTGTCAGCGTGTGTGTTTTCCTTAATGGAACTGAGACTATGTCATGCCGTTTCCATGGGGAATGTGTGTCAAAACAATGTTGATGGGCCTATTTGAGTATGATAAAAAGGAGAGGTGGTTTGTAAAGAGAAAAAACATCAAGACAAAACAAGGAAAGCCAATCAGGTTCAAGTTCAAAGGTTGGTATGTGTAGTTCAATAGAAAAATTGAATCATGGATATTTATGTGCAGAGAATAGGGAAAGTCACTGGCTATCCAATCGGTAAGAGCTGGCTCGCAGATCAGCAGTGAAAACATCCCACTTATGTGGTTCCTTAAAAAAAAAAAAACTTCATACAACTTTTTTTTGTGAAAAATGTACTCCCTTATCCCTTATTCAGGCTATCTGTCAAGGCATAACTGCTTATAGATCTTAATGTCTGAAGCCCCTGGCCGCAGGGAGCCTTGGCTATCTGCGTACACTGTACTAGAGTTACATTGAGCTTCCACAAAAGGCACAAGGGTTACTGATGGAGTTTCCATGGAACAGGAGCCGCAGCCTGCTGTGTCTCCCCAAATTACCTCTGTCATTTTTATGGCATCCTGTCGTGGTGCCAATGCTCTGACTGGACGACTTTGTACAATGTACAGGTATAGTGTGGCTAAAGCCCTTGCATTGTCTCTAAAGAGTATGTTGACTGTGTCTCACAGGTACACTTAACACCCACTGCTGAAAAATTGCAAAAACAAAAAACCCAGAACCTGAGCTGCCATGTAGCGCTCCTGAACATACCATGCACCATAGATTAAACCTAGAGTGGCAGGGGCCCTCCATGTAAGACCTCCAGGGTTTAACGCAACAGTTGAGCCCCATAGTCAGAATTTCTGGACGGAAACAATGGGTTTGTCATGCAGGGATAAACACAGAACATCAGAGGGAGAAAAGTGGTCTCCACATGTGTGCAAGAACCGTGCACGTAGCCCCTGTCAAGTCTAATCCGAGGCCCGCTTCTCCTCCTCTGTGCTCTGACGTCTATCTCACCACACAACCAGCCCAGTGGCTTTTGGAGCAAGTGCCATGGGGAAGGAATCAGGGAAATGGTTTGATTGGTTACACAAGTTTCTTTGCATGTCATTCACCAAAATTCTCTAAATGTCTCCTACCATGACTTTAGTGCATCTTGGACAAGATTATATGCACAGAGAGGGACAAATGTTCAATTAAGTTACCCATACACCCCTACACCCAAGATATTTACTCGGGAAGATAAAATCCTTTAACACTTTACATAAGAAATAGTTGGTATAATAAGATGCAGTTGGTTGTCAATAAAAGCAATTCTTCAATTCTAGTTTGTACTGAGCGCAGAACGACTGAAGAAAGAAGAGTGGAGAATAAGGATGGTTTATATCTGATGGTTTATATCTGATATCTTTTGTAATCCGATGGAATCATGAAAAACCTCTTTCTTAGCCCAGGGTCCCCAAGGCAGTCATTGCTGAGAGCTGACAAACAAGCTGATAAAATTGATAATGTACAGTGAAGGCCAATACATCCACGCAACCCTCCGCTGCTACCACAATAGTCAGCGAGGAATAAAGCAGCATAAATCCAAACTGAACAAATTGAAGTATAGCCTATTGGACGATACATCTGAAGGGATACGGCTAGATTTACCACCCTCAACTGGGAAGCCATTTGTCATTGCAGCATATCATGTGTGGAACGTGACATCAGTTGGGTGGTTTAAATATGGAAATATTGAGTTGGGAGGAGATGATATGACTTTGTGCTAAGCAAGTTTTTATGACTTCATAACTATATATATAAATATATATATATATATATATATATATATATATATATATACACACACACATGTGTACATATGTGTGTGTGTGTGTGTGTGTGTGTGTGTGTGTGTATGTATATATGTGTGTGTGTGTGTACACACACGTGTGCGCACACACACACACACACACACACACACACACACACACACACACACACACACACACACACACACACACACACACACACACACACACACACACACACACACACACACACACACACACACACACACACACACACACACACACAGAGAACTTTCTACTGACCTGGCGCCAAAGCAGGTTTCTATGGGAACGCTATTGACGCAGAGACGAGGGGTTGATAATAAGTCCTGGAATGAGTAAACATTGAGGTCTTGACTCCCAGTCATTATTCAGCCTAGAGTTTGTCACTACGCCTTTTACAGGTAAGTGGGCTCATGTTGGCCTTGATAGGAGTTGTGCGAGTGAGTTAAGATGAAAAGCACCTTAGATGTATGGGAAAGGGAGAGATCCAGGATAAATCAAGGCCCTGCGAATATATAGATCAAAGACATGAGTGGAAGAGGGGAAGGGAGGAATGCAAAGGTGAATGTGGAGTAAACAGACAAGGAGGGAGTTCTTTGCCGCTAAGCTGTTCTCGTACCTCTCAACAGCGCGACTGGCTGATTTCCTTAGAGGGAATACAATGAAGAGCTGGCACTCTGCTCCTTTCAAGCTACGACTAACTTGGGCTGTGTCTTCTGTGTCTGCTGTAAGGGTCCATTAAATACTAATAAGGTTATACTGCTGCTGTCAGAGGCAACATGTGGAATTCCATTTAGTGTCCCCCCCCCCCCCCCGGCAGAATTCTAAGGACGTTCATATTACAAATGAAAACAGTGAATACACTGCCTATTCCGCTTGGTGATTTAAATACAGACCTCCAACCACATAATAGGCAAAGACAGAGACAGACAGTCAGATAGATACACACTCTTTAAAGTTGATTAAGGTCTTTTGAGAGCTCAGACAGGGCCCTGGGTATGGAAGTTTTTGGCCTCTTTATTCAAATGGAAATGCATTTTGCAATTGGCAATTTAATTTACAAAGTGGCAATGCAATCCTCAATTCAATTTGAATTGCTTTGATTAAAAATGTAAATGAAGGTTCAACCAACTGCATTCCATAGTGCCGTTGGCCTCTTTATTCAAATGGAAATGCATTTCGCAATTTCCAATTCAATATGCAATTTGGTCATGCAATTTTAAAGGGCATTTTGCAATTGGCAATGCAATATGCATGTTGAATGAATTTTTCCCCACCACAATTTAAACCTCATTTATGGAAATAAAATATTACCATTCCAGCGGGAAAACAAATATCACGCACAGGAATAGACTTTCGATTTTACTTCATACCCGGGAAGGTGTTCTGAATTCCCCATTATATTTCAGTTGTATTTGCGTCATTACAGTCAGGCAACCAAGGGCAGCTCACATATGTCTCGGGGTCCTAGTGCCTGTATGATCTCCGCAAATGTGAAATATAAACAATGAACGCTAATCTCACGAACTAATACAACTACATTCATGAACAGACTCCAAATGCGAATGAAATGTAAAGCAAAGGGTTGAAAATGAAAGCAAAGATTCATTTCCACCCATTAAAGGTTGATCTATTCCAAAATTTGGAGTTTCAGTGATAGAAAGTCTGGAGATTCAAGATTCAAGATTTTTATTTGTCACATACATATACATACTTCCATACATATATGCAGTGAAATGTAATGAATTGAGAGTGCTGCTTTCGCTAGAGCATCGTCGACGGAATGAAGACGTACCCGGTGTGAATTGACGAATCAACAAAATGACGCCGATGCTTTTGTGACGATTTTGTGACGGTGACGTGTCGCTTGTGGTGTGGCCCAGGGGTTAAAGGGGACCTGTTATGCTTTACCTTATTTTATGACATATAAATATAATGTTACAATGTCGGATGTTCAAATTAGGCGTGACCAAGGTGTCAAATAATGAATGACAGCCATGATTAGACCCTTACTTTAAGAACCTTAGCAACTATAGGCCAGTCTCAAATCTCCCCTTCATCGCCAAAATTCTTGAAAAAATCGTAGCACAACACATTACTGATCACACGTCCTCCAGTGGTCAATTTGAAATCCTTCAATCTGGCCTCAGAGCGCTCCACTCCACTGAGCCAGCCCTCAGAAAAGTGGTGAATGATCTTATATTACCAATGGACACTGACACCTCCTCAGTAGTGCTATTACTCGACCTCAGCGCTGCTTTTGATACTGTTGATCATAACCTATTGCTAGAACGCCTTGACATGTATATTGGCATTAGAGGTTTGGCTTTCCTGGTTTATATATTATCTTTCAGAGAGGACAAACCATGTAATTCATGGCAACGTGACCTCTGAGTATTGTAGTGTTACTTGTGGGGTCCCACAGGGATCAACACTCGGTCCTTTACTGTTTAGCATCTATATGTTGCCTCTTAGAGATATCATACGCAAATATAGAATTAGCTTCCATTGCTTTGCTGATGACACCCAACTATGCATGGCCATTGAACTAACCCAGGCAATTGTCAGACAAATCAAACAGTGAATGTCTTGTAATGTCTTGCTTCTCAACTCTGAGAAAACTGAGATGCTGGTTATTGGTCCTGCCAGGCACAGGCACCTGTTTAAGGATACTCCTCTGAACTTTGATAGCTGTACCATTAGCCAAAGTAGCTGAGTAAAATATGTAGAAGTTATATTTGATCCCACTCTCTCCTTTCAACTGCATATTAAGAACAATACCAGAACTGCATTCTTTCATCTCCGCAATATTGCTAAGATACGGCCCATTCTATCCGTGAGTGATCCATCTTGCCTCGATTACTGTGTTAATGTGTTTCTCTCTATACTACACGGTCTCGCACCTTATTATGTCACTGACTTAGTAGTACCTTATGTACCATCTCCAGACTAACGCTCACAACATGCTGGCCTTTTAGCAATTCCGAGAGTTAAAAAGAAGTCGGCAGGCTCCAGAGCATTCTCACTTTGGACCCCACTACTCTGGAACGCCCTACCTGAGGAAATCAGAGCTGGTACTTCTGTTGAAATGTTTAAATCAAGACTATACCCACCCTGTTGGCTTCCCTCTCATCCTGCCTTCATCCTTTGGCACTGGAAAAATGAAGTCTGGATATTAACCCACTGTGTTACGCAGTGTTATCATTGTTGCCCACTCTGCATCCATTGCAGCCCGGTCATCCTGGAAGGGGGATTCTAAGGGGGAAACGTGACTTGACCTTGTTAAACATCAGGAGCAAAAGCTGTTGATAATCACAACTAATGAAGTTCCATAACTTAAGTTGGGGAACAAAGACCACACCTCATCTCCCAAGGCAAATTCTAGCCTATATAGTTGTGTCTAGCCCTTTCTCCTCTGTCTTTTTCTCCCTCCCTCACTCTCTCTCTCTCCCAGCACAAGAACCACAGGGGATTCAATGGAGCCTGAAGACTCCCTGCAATGAGGCATCACCCTCACCATGCACCCTTCAGAGTCTCAACCCCCTGGGTTTTGCAAGCCTTTCCCTGTTCCTGATTCATAATAAACCAAGCATTAAGATTCCCAAAGGTGTAGTCTTTGTTTGTGAAAAAGTGCAAATGCAGTGTTCGAATACGATTACCTCACATATTTTTGTTGCTGTTATAAACTTTAGTGATAGAAAGATTGCTCCAGCTGACTTCAGCAAACTATTTTTTTCTTCTCTGTGTCAGGGGGGAAATCGTACATTCGTAGACCTCTCTCATGGTGATTGGGGCATCCCCATCCAGCACAGCAAACCACGGTCTATAATGTGCATGTGCAATGCTATATTATGCAAGAACAACACGGAGGAGAGGTTGCTTGACATGCGATTCATGTTTCTGAGTTTATTTGAGATTTATTTAATGAATTCCTTGTGGTAAATAGGTGCAAAATAAAAAGACAAAAGATACATAACGCATGTGACAAATAATCTCTTGAACTTGAACTTGTTTATATGTGTATAAACATACACATATAAATATGTAGAACATTTCTGGAATATTCCTTCCCCTCCCTCTAATTATATAAATTACCATTAGGATGTGATTGCTCTTGCCTACCATACAAGTTCAATAAAGTTTAAAAAGTTTAAAAAATATATATAACTCAAAGCAATAAACAACAGCAACATGCTCTTTAGCCAAGGTAACGTTAAATATAAAATATCAAAAAGGCAGGTAACGCTAGCTGTTCACACCAATCCTCAAATATTAGCTTATTTTAGTTTTTAAAATAACATATTGATGTAACTACATACACATATCAGTGTGCTACATGAATATTATAATAAATATTGCTAATCAATGGATTTACTGACTACTAATACAAAAATCGCAGTTCTGCCACTCTGTATTTGTGCATTCAAATTGCCCCTGGATGCCCACCAACAACTTCCCGGAACTATATGAAGTCTACGTGAATCATGTGACGATCAAGCCTTTTGAACTTCTTCTGACCCAACTCTCTCTACATGGCTCTGGGTTAGAGTTAGCCAATCAGAGACAGAGTAGGGGCGGGTCTTCCCAGAATGCGGGTGGGGACCCACCTTGATCAGAGGACTGAAAGATTGTTTTTCCATTTGAATTTTGACACCAAAAGACAGTGTTGACAAGTAAATGTAAGTGCAATAGACTGGGGGAGCTGTTTCACTGGCACATTGAAGTGCCAATGCCAAAATGCCAAAAAATGTCGGCGATGTGAAATGTAATTGATTGAACTTTCAAGCTCATTTTTAATCGTAATAATTAAAATTGATTTGAGGATTGCATTGCTACTTTGCATATTGAATTGCCAATTTCAAAATGCATTTTTTAAATTGCATGACCAAATTGCACATTGAATTGCCAATTGCAAAATACATTGCCATTGGAATAAAGAGGCCAAAAAACTTCCATACCTGGGCAGCAGAATGTTATAGTTAGCAAAGGGACTGACCTTGGACTTGAGGGTAACAATTTCAAAACCCCATAACATCCTTTATCATAACACCAAATTCCTTTTAGCTACAGGGGCTCTGCTTTGACTTCCACGATAGTATTAAGAATTTTCTATTTGATGGATCAATGGATTACCACAAAAAAAGAGGAGCCTAGACAGGGTGCATTTTGCCATTTCAGCAATACCCTAGGCCTGTACGATACTGCCCCTGAGCCAGCCTTCTCCTGAGCACCAGGCTAATAAACTTTGCTCCCGTCTCAGGCAGCAGACAGGCTATATGTTCTATGGATCACGTGGGCTCCACAGTGACCTGATGTCACGCTGTCCTCAGTTCGGAAGGCACGTGCAGCTTTGGACCTCTGATGATGATGATAATATCATCACACCCTCCTAGCCCCGCTGGGAGCCATGGTGGTGCAGTTGTGAAGGGGATACGAAGTTGGTGGGTGTTTGTACAGTGTCCTTTCATACAGAGAGCAGTCTCTTTGACCCGATCCCTTCCCCTCTTATAAATGGTGTTACAGGATCAGAGGAATTTGTCCAGCCTTCAGGGCGGCCAGCGGACACATAATCTTGGCCTTGGTGTGGTTTAAGCGTGTGTGTGTGTGTGTGTTTCCAAACAGTATCTCTCCTCTGTTGCTATGAACTCAGCTCAGATCCAATCCACCTTGGGGCCCCTGTGGCTAAAACCTTTTCGGCATGCTACAAATCCATCCTGACAAGAAAGAAGGAGAGAGAGAGAGTGCGAGAGAGATGGGAAGAAGAATGACCGGTATGTTTTCCATAGCAGCGGAACAAAGGAAAAACTCCAGCCTGAAGCTGATGAAGTTCACACAGGAGGATGGAGGGGGAGGAAGTGTGCGATGGTGCACGACTTGTTGCCCCTGCTGTTGGGGGTGGGTTATATAAAGGTGGAAAGGATCAGTCTCACCTGTTTGAATGGCCAGGTCATAGTACCGTGAAATTATAGTGTCAAAGCAGAGAAAATGACATTACATCTGGGACGACTATCAAACTAGGTGTCGGTATCAAGTTGTGGGAAAGTTGATTTCACTGAATTAAAGCACTGAGTTGTAATTTAAAAGACAGACTGAAAAAGGAAAGCGCCAAAGTACTGTAAGGCTAGCCTAACTAAATAACCCTGAAATAGGTTATCAGCCTCACATAAAAGCAGGCGGCAGTTTAAGTCCTAAGATTAGACACTTCATGGGCTCCAGATATGTCAAGTGCAGAAAGAGAAAAGCAGCAGTCAGCAGTCTGGAAGATTATGGAATTATACATCTATTTAACGTCCTCTCCCAACACAAACAACTGAGCATCGCTCCCTCTCTCCGTCTTGCCTTTCTTCCTGCTGTTTAACTTGTGAGCATCAGCAGATGGAGAGTACATCTGTGTCACTCAAGGAGAATGTTGATTCACCCACCGGGATGAATATCAGGTGTCTGTGTGCACATATGGGAATGATCGCAACCTCTCTCTCTCTCTCTCTCTCTCTCTCTCTCTCTCTCTCTCTCTCTCTCTCTCTCCTCTCTCTCTCTCTCTCTCTCTCTCTCTCTCTCTCTCTCTCTCTCTCTCTCTCTCTCTCTCTCTCTCTCTCTCTCTCTCTCTCTCTCTCTCTCTCTCTCTCTCTCTCTCTCTCTCTCTCTCTCTCTCTCTCTCTCTCTCTGCACGCGACTGGGGGCCATATCTACTCAACAATACCAGCGCTGCAGAGGCTGCAGTTTAACTTTGCTCATTCTCTGTGGAAAACAATCGCTCCAACAGTGAGCAGTTGTTTTTCCAACCCGATTCTGATCAGTGCTGTAAAATCATTTCAGATTTTTTCCATCCAGGTGGAGAAAGCCCTTTCAGTAACCAAAGAGCCAATCGCCAGCTCTTAATGATCGAAATCAATTTGTATGCCTTGAATATAATTATGAATAAATAAATAAACAAATGAATTAATGGATGAATTATAAAATAAGATAGAAAACTAACAATAAAACAACAAATACAAAATTTAAATTAAACATCAGTCGAATGCCTTCTTAGTAAAAGGCTGAAAACAATAATCGATTGGGTAGAGCTGCAATATATCTTGATCAGCTGAAGACTTTTGTGTCTTCCTCCAAAGCTTTGACTTTGGTAAAATGAGAAGGAGAACCCTGCGTGCTGGCTCTGCGTGTTCTCCCTGCTGCACCATGGAGGGTACAGTAAGTAGACGGCGTCATATAGTGTAAGATCCAGCTGCAGCCACTCACCCATTCAACCTGCTCTTCATTTTCCCCCCACTCACTCTTTCCATCTTTCCATTCTTAATGGCCCCATTACTCTTCCCCTTTCATTTGCCCTCCTCTAATCAATAACTGTTGCCATGTTCTTTTCATCACCAGTGAAACAGTCCTTTTCTCTCTTTTCATCGACAGCTAATTAGTCTGTTCAGCAATTAGTGGGTTGTCTTGTTCTTGCTCCGTTTCATGGCCCATTTAAGTTGGGATTCAGAGTCACAGCCCACGGTCTCAAGCGTAATCTGGTTTAAGAGAAGCGGGCCAGTTGGAGAAACGGGTCGGGGGGGGGAGGAGGGCAACAGAAAAAGGACAGGGTTGCAACAAGAAGACTTAAATCAAATCGGGCATTTTAATTTTTTCCATTTCCACTGCTGCCCACTGCCACTTTTTTAATTGTTAATTGGACCCCTCCCTTCACTCATGCACACATGCTTCCTCTCAATCCAGGGTTTCTTCAAGATGAAGTTAATGGGTAAGGTCAAAAGCCGGTCAGAGACCACAATCGTTGAGAACACAATGTCAATCCTCAGGTGCAGCTGCAAAAGCAAACCTCTGGAACCTGGCCTTACCGACATTAGCCTTACCCTGACTCCTGAAACAATCAAATTTCCATCGATGATATTCAAAGATTACCTTGACTTTGCTATACACAGAACGTAACAGTTCCTCCATAACAGATCACCTAAGTTGTCTGCTACAGCCATCAGCTTTTTTCCCCAATTTTCTTTGCTTATAGCCATTCTTTTCCCAATCACATTTCCTAAGGGTCAGCAAATGAAAAGCACAGCGCCACAAAGCCTTGGCCATAAAGACCCAAGAGAGGGAAAAGTAGAATGGCTGGAAAAGCCACTGGTTAAATATAGTATCCATCCTGAATAGCATATCCAGAAGGCTTTAGTTCAGATGATATTTATTTCCCCAACAGTCTTCCATAGACTTGATGAGAACATAGATTGGTCAAGGTAGGCTTTTCACGGCAGAACCGCCAGTTGAGGCAATGAGACAGTTGAGGTGAACTACCCTCGACCCAGAGCTCATTATGTGCAGCGCTGAGTGGAGCGCCGTTTGCTGATGAGCAACTAAAAATACTATCAAGAAAAAAAATGAAAGTTCCATATCCAGAGTCTGGAGGCTCTCTCATCAGTATAGTCTTTCAGCTGCTGGCACTGAACGACCATACCTCCACTGCAGCTGTACTCTGTTGTTTGCTGGAGGCTTCACCCCCCTCGTCACTGTTTATACACAATCATTAATAATGGAGACGGGAAAGGCAGATGGATACGTTAAAAACAGGGGGTGCTTGTGTTTCATATTTGTCAAAGGATATTATTATGATCATCAATTCATCTACTTAAAGGATAGGGTTTGCTACTTTCCAACCCAGGCCTTATCAAAATGTTCCCATCATTATAAAGATTCACAGCACGACCTCACTGAACGCTTTACTACTGAGAAACTTATCAATCTATTGTGGCTTCCTGTTTAAAAAAAAAAAAAAAAAGGTGAGGCAGAAGAGCAGTATGTTTCTCAATAGAGCAGAAAAAGCTCAGTGAGGTTATAAATGGCAAAACTATGATTTTTAAAGTTTCATTGGCATCACTGGCTCATACAATTTTCCCAACTGGGCTAACCTTTCTCATATCTAGATCTAGCAATCTTTGTCCATGCGCAATGTAAGGAAAATAATGTATGTAATCTCAAAATCAGCCGTTTCCGGGACAGCCATCAGGTGTTGATGGTCACTGGAGGTAAGTAAACGCATGATGGCCAAAAGGCACACATTGCGAATTTGAAGTACTAGTACATGTCGTTCAAAAGACTTTAAGACATTTTAATGTGACAAAATTAAAGTAAAATAAAAATGTCAAAGGTTCAGTCCTGTGTTCCACAATGGAAGATCAAACTCCCTGTTAAAGTCAGAGCCTGGGGACAGACACTCTTTGTTACTCTGTCGCAGAGCCCTGAAGCCCCGCCCCGCGCTGGCTCGCTGTTCATTGAAAGCTTATTAATATTCCACGTGTTGCGTGTCCAAATTGCGCCAAATTCGACACCGCACGTCCTTGGGTGCCCAGCAATAAACCCGGGAAGTGTGAAGTTGATCGGATGTCGAGATAATCAAAGGACATACAGACAGACAGACAGACAGAGATTCCTTCCTTTATAGTTAGATTAGATATCTAGCCACAGACACACTTTGATATGCAGAGAGTAAGCTTATCCAGCATGTACTTGCTTGTAGAGGTCTAAAAGCCATTAGTGAGCCTGCCAGCCAGCCCAAAATGATTTATACTCACTCACAATAGCTCATAAATAAAGATCGAGCCAGCATGCACTTGGTTTCATTTTGCTTGTTTTGGATGACTACTGGGAGGAAGAGGCCACCTGCCCAAGCAGGTATGGCTTTAAACGAGACAAGAAATTGATTTTCTAGGAAATAATGGGAACTATACAGTCCCTCAATTCCATTGGCTGTATCGTTATCTAACAGGATATTTCATGTGAGAGAACGTATACATCCTGATTTTGGGATCTTCATTGGTACACTAACGCTTTCTCACACTTCATTCCGTGGTCTAGTTAATACTCTTAAGACTGTAATTTCTGTGCAGCAAGACGGAATCACATTTTGACGGGAGCCAAGCCTACAAATCGGTTTAACTGCCGCGCTAAGCGAAATAAAACACTCAAGTGGTAGAGAGGCTGTGATTATTGAGCCCTGGTGCTAGTTGGGACGCGTGGTCACAGCCAGGGATCCAGCCAGCCAACCCAACAAGTCTGTGCTCTGGGCTGTGGTCACCCCTCTCTGTGGCCTAGGGACAGCAGAATGGACCCAGATACTCTGGACTGTGGCACGACTGGCACCAACTATATGTATTGAGGCCGCTGTGAGGGCGCCTGGAAGGTCTCAGAGGTTGGTCTGGATGAAGGTACAGCAGTTTCCTGAACCTGATGTGAATATTGCCCAGAAGATCCAGGTCCAGGTCAGGACACTCGAATTGTCTAGATTATGCATTCTCAGTCCAAGGGGGAACTGCAACTGGGAAGCGAGAGGCACATTTTAATTCCGTAGTCCCCTTTGCTGATCCGAAGAGTTTTTTATGGTCATTATGGTTGAATGGATATTCTTGAGATGCACTCGGTGGCTTGGCTCTTTGAATCCAAAGACAGACCCATGGAGCCCGACAGGGCAATAATGACAGTGAGTAACACTGCTGCTGATGACAGCTATAAGGCTGTAGAACTATGGGCTTCATGGACTCAGGACCCTGAATGCCAGACCTGCTCAGCAAAAACAAAGAGATGATTCTATGTAAGGGTTGGGATCTCCGGTGAAAGGGGGGGGGCGAGACAGAGCAGAAGCATATGACACACAGCTAATCATGCCAAAGCAGTTGGAGATACTATGAAGTTGTTTACTGCTTGCAGCATGACCCGGCTTCTTAATGCCTTGTGTCATTTACAGCGCTTTCATAATTGCGTTGGATATGGTTAGCTGGCTTTAATCTCTCTTTAAAACCACTTCACAGAGGCCTCACATCATCAAAGTGCCCCTGCACATTGTATAGAGGCATGTATTATGATGTGGGCTATACTTGCAAGGCACATATGCGCAAGGCATGTCATGTGCATGTCGCGTGCGTGTGTATCTGCATGAAATCGGTTTCCACCGGTTAAAAACTGAGGCTTTTTTTTCTTTTAATTGACAATTGTTTTTCATCTAGTATTTGGTTGCCGTAATTAATGTTGCATGTTAGCAACTTGCTTTATTAACCTCAAGTAGTTAACTGTTCAAAAGTCCACATTATTAATATACAAAGAATTCAAGCAAATTGTTGAGAAATGCAGTTTTTGATAATATAGATAGCAGGTGTTCACCTAAAGAGGGACATATAATTATGATTCCATACTGAGGACTGAATCTATTCTGAACATTAGGCATCACTTAAATCCATTCACCTTATGTTAAGTCATAGCAGGACGTTTTCGCACCGGAGCCCTTTGTTAGTGATTGACAGCTTGATTAATCTCCTCATTTCCACAGAGCTAACAAATGGCTCATTCTGCTGCACACTGCCTACGTTGATCTCCAGGAATCTACCAACGATGATGGAGCCTCCAAAGCTAAAGGGAGAAACTCTGTTTCGTGAAACCACAAATTGTCGCAGGGCCCCTTGTTTTCCTAAGCTCAATTAGCAAGAGATGAGCTAATTTGGCCTCCATCTGCGAGAGATTTTTTTTTTTTTTAACACGTGTGAGCCATATTCGAGGACCCCTAATTCTCAGATTTTTCATAAAATAGGAGCCCACTGTTTGAAAAAGTACTTCTCGTCTTTCTCGAAAGCAGGTACACCTGCGCTCAATTCCTAATAACCTATACCAAATTGGACAGCAGCTGCACATTCCTTTCAAATAACTTCTGACAAACATTACAGCTGCAATTATTTTCACGAGACTTTGCAGATCTTTGAGCTCAGCGACACTCACCACCATATACGCTGTGTTGTGCTCCAGCATTACAGTACCTGCGCTTGTGGTGACACCTCTGACCAACGAGCCAAGTCAGTGAAGGATAAATCTTACAATAAAAGAATGCCCCCCCCACACACACACACACTCATATTGTGAAACCCCCCCCCCCCCCCCCCCCCCCCACACACACACACACATTCATATACTCGCAATGATGAAAAGGACACACAAAGACACACAACGTTAATGATAGACTGCCATCGTTGTGTGAAAGGCAGACTGAATTTTCGAAGGCTGTCTGAAAACTCTCACAGAGGTGGAACATCCCAGGTTCGGAAAGTCCTTCCCTATTTTTGCTCCACCGATCAAGCTGACTCATTAAGTTGGACCCCTGGGTTGCGCTAATGAGCAAATCCACATGGTTGACTCAAAATCCCATGGTGCAATTTTACTTTCTGAACCCCAATGTTCCAGCTCTGTATCAGCAGAACTGTCTGACCTGCTATTCGACATCCATTCTGATTAGCATCTAGTAGGGTTGCTGCGGTTACTGGTGTTACACGGTGTTCGGGCGTAGACCGATTACATTACTTGCCCACAGCCCACACTGTTGTTTGTGTTTATTTTTGTTTGTTTTTTTGTTTTTTGATAGAAATAAAACCCGTTTAAGCCCATTCATATTCCAGTATCAGCATCCACATTCATTAAATTAAAAAAAATGTAATTTGTAAAATACTAAGCGTGTTATCAATACTTAGTCTGATGCTACGAAACTGAATGTGAAAGTCACTGCTTTCTGCACGCACAGCAGAGTCGCAGTGCAGTCTGCGGAGTCACATTTCACTTATCATGGGAGGAGAGAAGGTGAAGACCTTGGATCAGGTCTAGATCGGGACCTGTCGCCCTCTACACACATCATTTGCGGCCGCATTCTCCGCCCACTGCCCTTCCCGGTTCGTCTCAATAACCCACTGAGAACATAGCGTTTTTTATTTTATTTTTTTATTGATGTCATAGCACTGCCAGGATAAGTTCTATTTGTTAAAGGAGGATAAGACAATGAAATAACTTGCTGTTAAACATATTTTTTTTAAGTAATAAGATGTCTAGTAGTGCAGAAAATAATAATAAATAAGTCACGGAAGAGTTGTGAAATACTGAAATCTTGCTGATCGTGAAGGGGCCGATGCATCTGACTAATCTCGCTGGTGCAGCTCATTATGACGTCAGCCAAAGGAGCTTTTCTTCCTCTCCTATAAAGATAAATGATAAAAGGGATCTTCCATCTCATAAACAAGCGATTCCCATGTGAACTGATCTCATTTCGCGTCATCCTTTTGAGCTAAATCTTCCTTGATTTCACCCCTCACACAATTAACCTTGGGGAAAAAGAACAATAAATGACAGGTGGAGGAGTGATCGCGATTCCTTCACTCGGCGGATGCACCGGCGGAACACTCTTATCGCATGCTCCTTTGCCTCCAGGTGTCGCCCACATGTGTGTGCAGGGCCTTAATTAGTTGGAAACCAAGAGTCCTGGAGCAGCCAGTGGACTAATGAGGCCTGTGTTCTCAAACAGAACACATATGGGAGTGCTCCGTCACTGCCAGCTGGCACACACCCTTACCCCTCACTCCAAAAGAACACTTCAGTACCGAGCCCTTCCGAACACATTCGCGCATATTAGCTAACGACCTACGCCTCTGCACCCACCCACACCCATCCCCAAAGAACCGGCATCCATTCAAAACCGTCCCTTTATCTATCACACACACACACGCATACACACGTGCACACGCACACATACACACACACACGCACACACGATGTGGAGATCCTAAAAATGAGATTAAACTGATAGATATTAATAAATGTTGCTGTTGTTTATGATGCATACTAGTCTAAATAGACTCCACCACATCCAGTGCTTGAAATATCCACGCGATGTTCCACTGTTTTTATGAGCCATCCAGGACTGCATTGATACTCAACCCTGATTCACAAACATTCCTCGCAGCCCAGCCATAGCCCCTCAAACCGTATCTAATGCCGGTATTGGGGCAAGCAGCTAACTGCCGAAAGGATGAAAGGAAGTAACCACTTGCCATTAGAGGGCTAAAGCAGGGGTGTCTACGGTGACGCAGAAAGAAATGCACCGTAGGAATGAGATGATAGAGGTAACAGGGCGGAGGGAAAACAATGGGAGGCTCGGGCAAGATATAAGCGAGCGAGACAGGCGGCATGGGCCAAGAAAAGTTATCGCCAGACCTACATTAAGAAAGGAAAAACAACATCACATACAATCTGATCTGTGGTAGCTCACTGCGTGAATGTGACGCGTCAATAAAACATCTCGATACGGAAAGTTCAGGCTTCAGTCGAGACAGGAAAGCCCAAGTGTAGCGGGGATTACGTTGGTTACATGAGGATCAGCCTTTCATCCGGTCGTACATCCCTCTCATTCTGCTACATATTTTGCCAATTTCCCCAGGTGTTTTTTCCTCCACAATGCTCCCGGCTCATCTTCTCCGTCGGCGGAGGTAGGGGGGCGTCTATCCCGAATTTGCTTATGCGGGTCGAAAGGTCAGTATCTCTGCAATTACCGTTTGTTGACTTAAGTTGGCTGCCTTCCACTATTGTATTAAACAGTGACATTTATCCACTCCGACGTTCACAATAAAAGGTCAAAGTCCTTGCAAGGAGCAGCACACTGTTGCAGAGCACACGCAGGAATAATATTGCTGAGACATGTTTACAGAAGGAAAGAAAGATGTGTCTTGGATACACACTCAGCACTAAAAACCTGTGTTATTTTAGGGAAAACACTAAACATCCAAGAAACAGTGGACGACGTCACCATAAGAGAGAGGGCCATAAATCAAGAGTCCACATTTCTGGCCCCAGTCCACCCAAACTGCCTCACTGGAAGTATTAAAAACGGGATTTTAAAATGCAAAAGCTTGTCTAGCTGATTCTAGGTTTTACGCTAAATTGTAGCACTTGTGGAGCTGGAATGTGGGGCTTAGCCTCTGTGTAAGGCTCTGACATATTCTTGGAATGTGCCATGGGGTCTTTATGGATGTTATATTTCACATTTGACGATGTTGATTCCATAGCCTTGTAGTGTTAGTATAAGACATTGCCTAGTCCCTAAACATGTTTGATTTCGAAAGGAAAAAAAAAAAAAAATCTCATTCCATGGGAGCGTTGATGTCGGAAAATCTTAAGGAGAAATTACACTATTGTGAGCATATCTGAGGCTCTGGTTTTCGAATACCTTTCCTATTTTTCTCAATATTAATGTTTTTCCAAAAAAATTTAATAAAAAATCATACCATATCTAACTCAATTTAAAAGTACCAATGACTTTAGTGCAACTCATTAGAAGGGCACATTCAACCATTTTGAGCCAATGTGCAGCAGAGGGAATGTAGAGGGAAGGGAATGATTAGTCTTTCAGTCGATTCCTGCCAGCGCCTCTTATAGAGTTTACTGGCTTGGAGCTCTGCCTTCTATATTGTAGTCATACTATATTTTGTTTGTTAATTTACTGTTCCTTCACTATGTTTGCTATGCAAAAGTCAAAAAAGTAAGACGCAGGGTATTAAAGCTACTGTAAGTAGAAGTCCATAAAGACCAAAATTAAGTTCCTCTATTTAACCCCACGTCTCTCCCAACCTCTCATTTCTCCGTCGTGGCTTTTCCCTCCGAGTCCACAAATCATAATACAAGCTGAACTCCTCAGCAGTCGTCACAGAGCTTCATTGTACTGCCGGCCAGAGTCCACACACGCTTACTCGGTCTAAGCCTGCCCAAGCCCACGGTCGTTTATTCTGAATTTAATGAGAAATCTGAGTGTGGACACACAAGTGGGTACGGACACACACATTCACTGAAAATGCACAAACATAACCCCCTCCCCCAAAAGAAAAACACACACACACACAGATGCAAAGATACACTGATAAATAACAATATTATATCTGCGCACACACACACACACACACACACACACACACACACACACACACACACACACACACACACACACACACACACACACACACACACACACACACACACACACACACAGTGTAATTCTGTCTGTCTATTTTATGTGAGGGTATAAAAGATGGTATAGGCGATTGGTCTCAGCCACCTATGGCAGTAAAACCACTGTGATTTTTTTTGGTTCTCTACTCTGATCCAAACTCATTCCAGCCCGTGGCCCTCTTTAATTTTACCAAAAGCAGCAGAGTACCGAGCTGAGAAGGAGGAATCTGGACCCCGAGTCAAGAAAGCTGTTCCCTTTTTCCTGTCTCCCTCTTCTGCCAGTGACCACAGATCGACAGCTCTATAGCCAGCGCTGACCAAAAACTATGAGGGGTATTTTCAGCACTGTAATTTGAAACACACACGGTACACACACACGGTACACACACAAGGTACACACACACACACACACACACACACACACACACACACACACACACACACACACACACACACACACACACACACACACACACACACACACACACACACACTTACTGAACAACACAGACTGTACATGCAAACACACCCACATGTGCTGTATACACAAGGTATGGACAGTGAGACAGTGCTGGCGACAGGGCTGACACATCACCTCATCCAGTTAAGATAAAGATCTCGCTGTGATCTGGGTCCGAGGAGTGTTAGCAGCCGGCTGGGCGGAGGCCGAGCAGAACAGAGATGTGAGACGCTCACTTAAAAACAAGAGGCCCACTACAGGGATGTCATGGCAAAAAAAGGGCAAGGCCCAGGATAATGAAAGAAGTATGATATATGACGGACTTGAGTAGCAGATACACGGTTGAAGCCAGCAGCGGGATCATTGTAGAGGAGACAGGGTACCCTCATGGCATCCTTAAAGATGGTGGCATCAAGAGTCAGCAAAACTGGCCAATCGCTACATGTTCATGTCATAAGGCAGGTCCACCAATGATAACTGTGTAATAAATATGATATGTAAATGGTCATATGTATGATAGAACATTGCATATATGCCTGGATGACATTCAAATGTATTGTCTTATTGACCACAAACTAACTACCTGTGACATCTTGCTCAGATGTCTTGATGCTACCAAGACATCGAAGTGAACAAACTTCTCAGAAAGTGACTTTGCGAAAATCGATCGAAAGAAATACATTTAATAGGTTCTATGAGTTATTAGGTTGTGTGCATCTGAAACCCAATTCACTGGGATTCCCTTCAGCCGAGCTGGTTTTTTGAACGTCAAAATTCCGATGTTTTGATTTGAATTTTATTAACAACCGAAACAGTATGCGTTGATATGGAAACTATACATTCTTGTTAGTAATGATTTAAGCCTTCGATTTTGAATTACTTGAAAAAAATAATAATAAAGTTTTTCTTTCAGTTGACTTGGAAGCCCTCAGCAAATGGTGATGCATGCCACATGTGCGGATAAACTCACTCTACGGATGCCAGCTACCTAAATACACCCCTCTGTATACTAGAAAACATAGACAGACACGCACGCATGCACACACGCACACACACACACAGATGTGCTGTAGTATACTGTGCTGCTCTAGTCCAAGACCTTAAATTATGTTGCAGAGTCTTATTTCCCATAAATACAACAGGAGCAGGGCTGTAATTAGGGCTGAGATGTAACCCACCTGGGTAAGGGAGAAGCCGGTGCAGTACTGGACAGGGGGGTGAGCCAGCCCCGAGCTGCTACGCTGGACTACACTGCAGCGGCTGAAACCAACGCACTGACCCTTCCAATGACGCATGGATGTGTGTCTTTGTTTTGTGTACCCTGTACTTTGTTCATTATTCGTATGACAAGGATGAACAGCGAAACAAAACGATCACAGGCACACACGTCTTATGGGAAATGTCCACGGCTTTTCTCCTCGATTAGACACACACAAACAATTTTGTGGCACCGCAGCATAATGGATGCTGAATGCACGCATGTTAAACCGCTGCTGGGATCCAACATTAAGCGTGTCACGCAGTGTAGTGCCGAACACTGCCACAGGGGACAAAGCAAGCAACACTCCTTCACACTGTTCAATCTCTCTCAGTTAAGGGACCAACTCGGCTTACCGTATGATGAGGGCACTATGGTAAGTGGGTAGGATATTAAGTAGGCAGTATACTACAAACAAAGAAAAAAAAACTAATAAAAACCCGGCAACCATGTCCCCGAACACAATTGACAGTATACACACACGGTGAGGGAACGCCCCCAGAGTGGTCACAATTACTACAAAATCACCCGATCGCAATTGTTTGAGCCGACCACAATCATTTTGTGAAAGCGTCAGATTCCCCAATCATATGTTTCAATACAGATGTCGAAGGAAATTGAAGTGTTGTAAATGTCAGTATAAATAGAATGTGAATTAGGGGCGTTTCCATAAGTTGGGTTGAGGCAAATTAACTGTCGACTAAACTGGAGAACACATTTCACCGGAAGGTCCACTTAGAGGGCGGGACAGGCAGCAAATGTGAGAATGAAAGACGGGGAGAGAAAGGGAGAACGATGGAGGCAAAAACAGCTACAGTGAGCCTACCAAGAATAGGCAAATAATAGGAAAGGGGTGTGGAGAGCAGGATAGCCAGTAGACCGTAAACGAAAGGCGGAGAAACCCTTTAAGAACGTTGATCTGCATCCTAACCCTGCGGCCGGTTTTTGTGGCGGTGAAGCGACATGAGGAGTAATGGGTGGACAGTGCACTGAACCAGGACTCTCCTTCTCTCTGTTCTCCTTTCTTACCCTTCAGACTCCTCTCTTATCCGACGGCTAATCCTCTCCTTCCCTGTTCCTCTCCCCCTCCTAGTGGCACCAGAGGGATGTACTGGAAGCCCCGGCTGGGTCTGTTTCTAAATCCTCTGGTAATGACAGAGAACTGGAGGAGTAGAGGCCTGTGGGCTTGGCTTGAATGTCCCGGCAGCACATCACCACCACCAGTAACCACTGGACCCCTTTTGGAGACCCGGTTTCAGACAGACAGACTAGCAGTGATTCAATAGAAGCAAATGAGACTTTTAAATGAAATAAGAAATTTTGCAATGTGAGTATTATTTCAGTGAAATTCATTTCAGCCCCTGGCTTAATAGGTCTGGTGGCGAGGACCTTGAAAACAACTCAGTTGGGTGATTTGGTGCACCATGTACTGTATATGCATTATGGCTGCATAGTAAGTCGAGAACATTTGCAGAGAAAGTTGCAGAGCTGTTGAAAAGCTACAAGTTAAAAAGCAATGACACACCTACTGCAAACGCTCAGCTAAAAAGAGTCAGGAGGCCTTTTTCCTGTTGTTTTGGTCTGTGCCGTGTTCATATTGAAAAATGTACTCTGAATAAATAAAAACTCTCACGCTCCGAGTGGCTTTTCTTCCCCTATGTGTTGTGGCAAGGGGAGGTTCACCGCTGTAGAACAAGGTCTATCCGCTTATATTTTGACTTAACTGTACCTACAAGAGATTTTTACGATTCTGCTACGAAGAAAAACCAACACTGTGGGTTCTGGTATTTAGTAAACCAATCAGAATCCTCTAGGGCGGGACTGACTTGCGCTACACTCACCGGTGCTTGCAAAATAGTGCCGGGGGTGAAACTGTTGTTGTGGAACATTCTAAACACGGTGTTAAGTGATCCCTGTCACGGCTTTGGCTACAAATAGCCACCACCATGGAACACAAAAGAAATCTCAGTCAAAAAAAATGTTTTGGATGTATGTAGAGTATGTGAAACAAGTTTGACAAACATAACTAGATAATAGGCGTCCGAGAGATAAGGACTGATCACACCCTTCAGGTATCACATTTTCCCAACGTGTTCTTTGTATATTTTCTTTTTACGTATCCACAGAATTAACCCAGCAGGCCTTAATGCACAAATCTCATTAAAGGGGATCTATTATGCTTTTCCTTATTTTCTGTCATATGTATCATGTTACAATGTGGGATGTTCGTATTAGACGTGGCCAAAGTGTCATATAATGAGGTAAACTAATGACAAAGTAAGACGCTCAGGCTTCCGACCCGCTCTCAGCACGAGCTGATGTCAGATTTCCTGATATGGCCATCTGCACCACCCGATCCACTGTACGTTTCTCCAAACAAAACCAATAAAAAATAGTGTCTTTTCTTCGTAGATGAATTTATTTATAATCGATCTATCTATTTTATTTTTCCACGTTTGGATGAAACAAAACATCCCCAAACTCGTGCTCAAACCTCATTGGCTCACAGGCCTCGGGAGGGTGGCTCCTCCCACTTAAAACAGCCGTTTTGGAACAAGAGGGTTATAGAGGCATGTTAGAATGGCTCGAATGAATAATCTGAGTGGTATTTTCAGCAACAAACTTCAAAGACAAGTTTCGGGACCTCAGAGACCGTGAATAATTGGTGTAAAAAGGAGCATAATAGGTCCCCCTTAAGTTTTCCATTGTACTTTAAGTACGCATGAAGCTGCCAGCTAAAGCGCTTGTTGCTGCAGTTCATGGATCTGGAAAACTGTAGTCTAGTATTGTCTACGTCCCTTTTAGTCTATTTCTTAGCTAAATCCACATTGCCGACACAACCATAACACCATAAAACATTTCTCTGCATCTTCAAAATGAAGGTGCAAATAATCATATTGACTTTGGTTTCGTCTTCAGCTTATTAATAACACCGCACGAGCACCCAAAACATGTCACCGTCTCTTTGTTTTTGGCTTCTTATCGGGTCACGGAACCAGTAGACGGGAGGGAGCTTTGTTCTATCGACACAGATCATCAGTTCAGCGCTAGATTGAAAATTCCTTTCCAACACTAAACTGGGAACAAATTAGAGTGGGACAGAACCCTTCGAAGTATGTGTGCCTTTAAGAGTGGAGCCACCTGACTCGACTTGTGTACCTAAGGCAAACACACACACACACACACGCTGTGTACATAATGTGTGTATTCTATAGGCATGCACTTTAAACTAAGGCATAAAGAAAATAGTGGAGGTGTAACATTATTTTTCAGACCCCTCGCACATAAAGGGTCACTGACACTACACACAGCTCTGGAACAGTAAGCCTTTCATTAAGGTGCGGGAGGCTCACAGAGGAAAAACAAAGGCGTACGCAGGAGCACACTAACAGGCGCACGGTGCACATGAACATCATGGATGTACAGACAACCCCTCCACGGCTCCACCTTTTATAATTCCTAGAGTGTGACGTGCCCTCCAGGTATTTTCCGCTTTCTTTAATATTCAATGTGCGGCAATGTGTTATGTTGTTGTAGCATTCAGGGTGTTTACCGATGAGAGAGCCGCGGCCCTCTGAAAGCTCTCTGGGAGGTCTTGCGCTGCAAAAGTGTGAGAATATTTGCTTTGCATCCTCCAGCCTCTTTCCCACTTCCCAGCCCCCCGATCCACTTCCTCATTCCTCCCGGTTGTGATGGTATCTAATTCTAATTGCCGATGCCTTGGCAAGGCATTTGTGACAGGTTTCCAACGAGGAAGTAGCGTGCGGTTCGAGAGCGGCACCAGCTTGCTATGGGACGGGGTACCCGTGGGAAGAGAATGGCTGGGGAAGCAGCGCATGTTTGGCACCAATAAATCAGCAGGAGATAAATCAGTAAGAGCGGTTGGCGCTGAGGCCTCTGGGTAAATGTCAACATGTTTATCGCTAGATGTGGAATAAGACAGAGGAGCATCAGTGTGGGACTGCAGGGAATCCACGGGGGTCTGTTATTTTTTTCAAAAATCACCTTTCCATTTGGGCTCCGGTCGCGATCAGGTGAACCTCCTCCCTAAGCTGGGTAACCATGTTAGAAAGTCTTTGTCTCCGCGAGCGGCTGTCCGTTGTTTTGACAACATGGTGAAGACGGGATTACGGGGATTTACCTGAACAGGTGTCAGCTGGGCCCTGGGATCAAACACTCGCAGAATTTTGTCCTGTGCAGACGGGAGAGAGAGAGAGAGAGAGAGAGAGAGAGAGAGAGAGAGAGGGAGAGAAAGCGAGACTTCATTAGTCTGAGCCGAACAAGCCAGTGCATTGTTCCCAGGGAGATGATGATGTAAACAACACGGAGACGAGCACGGTATGACACCGGCCCGTGAAGTTTCAAAAGACCCCGCGGATCACACACCTACACATGTTTTGGTCTGCGTGGTTTACATTCTGGCACAGAGCTGCCACATATACAGCTGATCTGGAATGTAAAGACAAGTGTGTTTCGGCTGGGAATTTTGGCTTTGTGAGGGGCATGAATGGGATGTGCATGAGGGGACAGAGAGCATGCGAGAGGTCAGGGTTCAAAGCTGTTACAAAGATGAGGGCAGGAGGATGGACGGCTCCTCACCCAGCTGCTGATTTGCCTCGTAGAAATGACAGACATATGAATACACAACACTGAATATAATGACTGACAACTAGATGGATGATTAGATGGATGCACTGATTGTGAAATCCTGGGCCAATACCATGTTTAAAATAGTATTTTGGCCGATAGCCGATACCGATGTTTGTTTTTTGTTTTTGTTGTTATTTATTCCCCCTTGTATCGCCTGCTACACAACTACCTACTCAATGAGAAGAATTGTTGGGTACTTACATAGCCCATCAAGAAATATTTTTGGGAAACATAAATTAAATGTAATTAAATGTAAATGTAAAAGCGATTACAAAAACAAAAAAGTGAAAATAATCAAATCAATAATCAAAGTTCGAATTATTGAATATTCCACACGTGCGACGTAGCTACCTTACAGACATGGAGAAAGCGAGGAGCCGACTCTACTACGCATCTCTGCTGTAGTGATGGGAATTACGGCTCTTTGAGGGGAACAGATCTTATTGCGCCGTTCAAAAGAATGCCTTCAAGTGTGTCTTTTGCGCAGTTATTTGTTTATTTATTAATATATAATGTTTGGTTGGTTTTTTTTCACAATAGTTTCACAATAAATAAAATAAATAAAACAAGTACTATAGTTAGTTATTTTGGTGCAGAACAGGTATAACAGACATATATTTTCAGACATAAATAATAAAAGTAAAATAACTTTGAAAAAGAAAAAGTTTTATCAAAGTAATACCATCTCAACCTTTGCCCTAAAGACCAGTACGTGTGTGCCTTCACTTTGTGAAGCTGACGTGACAGTGGGTGCGCTCCTTTTCAGCCAGGGCACCTCCCGGTGAGGGATCTCTTAAACGTTCAAAAGAATCGGGTCGTTCAGGAATGACCCAGCAGCTGCCGGAGTTTACGGAGCCGGTAGAAGCGTTGCTTTTTCTATTTATTAATTGCATGGAGGCTGTTTGGTGCTACAGCGAGGAAGCGGATGGAGGACTTGGACACACGTCGTGTGGCCCAGTTGATCCGGTGATAAAGTTGCAGCTCCAGGTTATTACTTTTAAAAATTCTTATATATAATAACAGACACAAACTAATTGAGTTCGATATATTTTATTGCAGTCTTTGTATGTCACCATAGCAACATCTAGTCACGCTTGTTTCGTTTTGCCGTCATGCCTCTCCATCACTCCTCCCGTGCCGTTATTCCGTTCTCGTGTCCCCATCAAGCACAGTGCTTGTTTCGTTCCATAAGGCAACGGAGTAAAATAAAATAACCTACATCTAAAATAAAAACACAATGTTCTGCCACGCCAGTCGTACCTGGGTATGCACAGTCGGAATGCGGGCGCCCCATCACTGCCATCGGTGAATGTCATCTAATTTGCTGATAGGTCAATGGTAGTCAACAAGGTGATACCGATGATTAAATCGCATCCATAATGACAATAACAGACATAGCAAGGAAAACAATAAGTCATCAGGTTGAGTCATCAACCTCTAAATCAGGGAACAGCAACCTTTAGTAAATGAAGAGGCGTTTTTAGGGTTGTTTATTTTAAGTTTTGACGGAGCAGCACCAAATATGGAACGCAACTTTTCCCCGTATAATGCGAATAATTAAATGATAATGTTGCCCTCTACTTCCTGTTTCAGTTTTCACAAACAGAAGGCAGCAGCACCTAGCGACCTAGCCATCGTTCTTACACTGGATGATAGAACCAACATAGTACGAAGTATCCCACTACGGGCACAGCAATGGTTTCCCTCCCTTTTCACTATGCTATTTAAAACACATTCCAATTCCGATTGTTGGCACAAATCATCCGATAACCTCTCCCCGGCCCTGCGTCTTTTGACCCCAGCCCACCCCACTGGCATACGGCATCAATCACGCCGGCCAATCAGGGGGATCCTGTGTGATGGGGAAGGAAATGAGATGTAATAGGAACAGGCTGCGTCTGTGACGTGCGTGTCTGCCGCCCCGTCATTCAATATCGTTGTGACACAGAGCGGCACTCGATCTCTGACTGATAGCAGGTAATAACCGAAAAGGAGCTAGACCAAACACACACACACACTTAACACATGCATTCACGTCAGCAAGAATCAGGAAGCTGACGGTGACGGAGGCAGACAGGCGTGCGCACGCACGCACGCACGGACGCAGGCACGTACACACACACAATACCTCCCTCATCACATAAATACACACATCAGTTGTCCCAGCTGTCACGGCAGCAACATGTTATCCTGGGATCCCACTAAATGAAGGATCAGTGGGAGCAAGGGCTTCCCCGCATGCTGCCCTCAAAAGCAGAGTTAAAACAGCTCGTCTCCCCTGTCCACCACCCACTTTTGTAGAAGAGGGATTATTTGCTATTTATTGGTTATGATACCAAACAAGGGAGTTTCCTAGAGTGTTATTCATCTCTTTTCCTGTTATTCGGTGCAGTGTGTGCGCGTGTGTGTGCACTAGCCCACCCACGACCAGGAGTGCCTAAGGCCACGTCTTAGGGCCTCTGTGACCCAAGCCTAAGCCAAGGGCTCACAAATTGCAGTGCCTAGGAAAAGCGCACACACACACACACACACACACACACACACACACAGACACAGACACACACACGATAAAGTGCTAAGAGGACGGAGACCACGAGGGTTTAAATAACAAACATGCCGAGCAAGATCATATCCTATTTTCTAATTGTAAGTGATGACACCGGCAACAAATTGCAACACTGAGGGGGTCTTTGCAACACCACCCACACGGGTCCACACGCACGCACACACACACACACACACACACTTTATGCTCTACAGGATGTTTTTTTCTATCTGTCCCAGTCAGTAAATTGTGACTGGTAAGCTTGTTTTCTGTCTTAGCTCATCACCATATAGACTATTTATTTGCAGTATTCTTGTTGGATATCAGGCAGTCTACAGGTATCAAAGTTGCATTTCATACATATTAAGACCTTTGTCAGACCGCTTTAATAAATTTAAGACAGATTTATGGACAAACCATCTCTATTATTCAATAAAGTAATACAGGTAAGGAGTATAAATTTGATACAGCACAGCGGTAAGTATTAGGTAGACATAGCGCAGGTTGTGAACTGGATGATTTTATTATAACAGCCTTCTTTGGGTCAGATATCAGAATAAATGATTATGAACTGGAATAAATCAAACCATTACTTTGTGCCACAGAACTTCAGACAGGTAAGTGCAAATATTTTATTAGATTTCTCTCCACAGGTATCTTATGTGAATCATTTTGTTTTTATTTAATGACTAAAAAAGCCTAACATATGGAAGATTAAAATTTTCCATTTTAACATTGTAAAACTTAACAACATTTTTCAAATTTTTAAAGGACCTGGAGACAGTCTGAATAGGCCCACCAAGTACACACACATGGACACAAGTCGTCAATAACACCAGCTACTGCAATACCACTCAGTGTATTTTAGGCCAAACCTGCGAGAGAAGAAACTATTTGACTTTGCAAACACACAGATGAGGGGCCAGTCACATACAAATGCACCAACGATAAAAACAGACATTCAAACAAGCAAACAGTGCTTTTTAAGGCAGACAATACAGCATTCAAACAAACACACACATCTACTCATAAACCCACAGATGGATGGCCGGGGTGCAAATAAGTGCGTATGTGTCTGTGTGTGTATGTGTGTGTGTGTGTGTGTGTGTGTGTGTGTGTGTGTGTGTGCGTGTGCGTGACAGCAGCTGTTTAATCAAAGTGACCTCATTCTCAAGCTGCTGTTAATGATTTTTCACCATAGCCTCCCACAGCAACTTTCACTTGCGCACACACACACAAACACACAAACACACACACACACACACACACATACACACACACTCACTCTCTGGAAATCCCTCTTCCGTCGTCAAACACACCATGCTGCCAGCCTCTTTTCCCCAGTCTCCCACAGCAACCAGTGTTAGTCACTTAGTTGTGATTGGTGGTATGTGTGTGAGTGGTATCTGTGTTGGCTCTGTGATGTATCCTTCAGGAATTTGCAATTTTGTGTTAGAAATAATTCATACCAAATTAACCAAAATAAATCTACCAAAATTAACTTTTCTGCATTAAATGGTCAAATCAACAAACCACTTATTAACCTTTTTTTTTTTTCTTTGACTTGCAGTTTTTGCCAATTCCCAAAATTTCACTGAAATAAAAGCACAAAAAAAAAAAAAAAAAAAAAGCTGCTGCAAAATCAAGTATTTTTCTCTGCAAAAAGCACAATAATTCTCAGAAGAATCCCAGAAAGCCTGTGTAATGTAAATGACAGGCAGAAAAGTGACAAAACCACAGTTTCAACATTTCAATGGTGGAATAAATCCGAGGACACCTCATTTCCACAGAGCGAGCCTCCCTCTCCTGTCCACCGCTCAAACAAACAGGGCCCTTCCTGCCTGCCTGCTTTCATTACCTGCAGGTTTCCCTTCGATTCCCTTCTACACTGAATGGCGTCTTTCTCCCTCGATTTTCCTCCACCGTGTCATAAATGCACATCTATCCAGGGCCGAGCGAAGCCTGTCATGACTGCTCCGCATTAAGGCAGCACCTCTCCCCCCTTCATCACCCACATTTCCCGCCCTGCGCCCCAATGTTTACCCTACAGGAGGGCCGTGGGGATCGGTCCCACATGTTAGCGGGCCCTATTTGCTTTAATAAGCTGGATTGAAGAGATTGAAGGGGCCTTTTGGGTTAAATGACACCAGAGCCCGAGAGGGCGAGACCCTCAGGGGCCTCAGACTCTGATCCCGGCTCACATTTCTACATCTTGCCATGCCCTTGTTCCTACGGCTGAGTTGATGGTTAACTGTGCCAGGTCTGGTTAAGACAATTATCTTGTCAAGGTAGACGTGGGGTTTTGAGGGTATAAAGATGTAATGGGAGGGGTAATTTGTTTCTTGTCATTGTGAATACAAACAAGGGGGGGGGGTCAGACTGACAGTAATAGTTTCTAAGTACATCTGAAGCTTACCTTGTAATAGTTTATTTTGACACAAGTCGATCTCAGTCCACCCTCAGTTAAAGTCACACATCAGGGGTTGATGCGCGTCTAATTGTCTCATCAGCTGATTTTCCGCCCCAATTGCTGTTTATCTGTGTGTGCCCGAACGCCCTCCGGTTGCAGAACACATGAGTAGAAAAAACACGCAGACGTTCGCCTATTAGGGGCGTACCTCAAGGTCAAGCACCGTGGAAAAACCACCACTGATGAAAAAGGGCCACCAGCTCGACCCCGCTCGCTCCCCTCATAAAACGAAAAAACTATACATGAAACAATTCCACTTAGAATGTTGCTCATAAATCCATTCTTTGCGCGCTTGGTCGTAAAAGTCATTTTTTCCCCCCACCTCCTACCCCAGAAACATTAACAACCTCATAGAGGAGCCCTTCAAGCTCTGTGATTGCTTCCCGACGACAAGGAGCAGACCGGGCCACATGGTCGGCTGCTCCCCCCCCGAGCAGTTCAATAACCCCCTGATAGGGCTTTGTCCGGGGGTCTTCAGGGGGTCAGGTGAGTAGTGGGTACCCCCTCGTAAAGTTCCCTCTCCTCCCCCTCCTGATTTGGGCCATAACACCGGGAACTGGGCAGGGGGAGTGGGAAAGGTGGACTCGGGATGAGACACTCACTACACACTGTACTGTGGGCAGGGATGAATTCAGGTTATACTTAATACCGACCATACCTGAGGTGCTAGTTTCGACTTGTTAAGGAGAAACAAACACCTCGGATATGGTCAGTATTAGCTATGAAACCTTTGTCTGTCAGCCCGTATGTGTATGCATGTGACAAATAATCTCTTGAACTTGAACTTGACCTCTTGGCGCTCGCTCAAACAACATTGGCCGGGTCAACAACGAACGGCGTTTCACAACTTTTTAAAGGGTTCTTTCGTAATCACAATCGCCTCATAATTGAATTTGTTTTGTGAGGGTTTAAAAGTTTATCTACACTTTCCCAAGGTCTTACTCATATCTGCTATTGTTTAAACGGTCCGCTAAATCCAATTTTCCAGAGTGCGATCCCCGCCCGCGTTTACGAGGATCACCCGTGCTGACCAATGAATAAAAAGCACTGGCTGTAAACACCAAATCACCCACTCTGACGTCAAGTCCAGTTGGTCTACAACGCAGGACACACAACATGGAAAATTAGCCATTGTCGACATCTAGTGGTCAGATATCATAACTACAAGTTCTAAACTCATTGAGGAAAAACATTTAAAGGTTTCCCAGCAAAAAAAAAAGATTGGAGGCATGACTGAAACACTATAGATGATGGCTGGGGGGGTTCATTGTGCTGTGGCTGTTTCTAACTCACCTTGCAGGATGAGGCGAGCAAGGAGCCATCTTGCTTCCAACTCAGACTCTGCAACTGGTCACTGTGCTGCTCCAGCACTGTAGACACACAGGAGAGAAGAAAACAATTAGAAAAGCGAGTCTAATGCTGGACAATAGCTTAAAGGATTTAAAAAGGAGGGAAAAACTGCTTATAGGCATCATAGTTCAGTATCTATAACAGAATGACCGATAAAAACACATCCCATGTGAAGCCATGATATTAGCACATGGGGAAAAAAACAAAACAAAAAAAACCCCACAATGTGTAAAGCAAGGGCCAAGCAAAGCAGTGGCCCTTCACTTTGGTAAGCAGTCATGCATGCTGCGATTAAGGATAGAGCTGTTGAAGAGAAGTTTATTTTAGGTGACAGGAGCACACAAGCACAGCTTTCGGTGGAATTGCACAGTTCCATCTTTACACCTAACATGTTGCACTTGCTATGACGGACGGTATCACGGGGAATAGAAAAAGCCAAACACACAGGAAGAGTCAGCATTGGTCGTACACCCTCCAAAGAAAGCGGAAATGGTCCCCGGGCCCTGAAGGCTGGGAGTGATGGAGGAGAGCGTTGGGACGTGTGACCGGCGGCGACGTGGGGTCAGCAGTGACCGGCAGCAACATCAGCAGCTGTGCGGAGGAGGTGGTGGTGGTGGTGGTGGTGGTGGTGGTGCAGGCTGGTGGGGGGTGGGGTGGTGGGGAGGCCAGTGGATGGTTGGATGCTACATCCTGAACCGGTCCAGACAGAGACTGGAGGAACCAAAACTTTACCTCTGGTGCTTGGACACTTAAGGCTGTAAAACGTAGGCCCGTGAGTCAGTGAGTTCTAATCCCACAACCCAACATAAGGACACCAGAAGCGAGCACCTCGGTCCCAAAATCCAATGTTACACATACAGAAAGAAAAAGAACAAACAATTACAAACAAAAACAACAAACAACGAAACCGGTAGACAGGAAGTGGATTGCTGTATGTCAGAGTGCAGGACATAAAATGTTCAATGGATGCACGAAGATAAGAAGAGGTGTGTTTGTGTGGGGGTCAATGACTTGACGCTCTTTTGTTTGTATCCAAGTCAATTATCATTCAACTAAACGAGATATGAACACATGGAAAATTGTCAAATTCTCGTCAAAGTACGCTAAATTTGAGTTAGTTCATTTTGGGAGTTTTGTGGCTTAAAAGCCTCAAAATGTCAGGCAGTGCGACCGTGTTTGAGACAGTGAAAAGGGCGAACAAAATAAATTATACAAAATAAACAACTATAAATGCATGCATATCAACATTTTTTTACACCCCTTTAAAAAAAAACGAATTTATCATTTGCCCCTGTGTCTTTATTTTCACTGTATATTCGTATACATTTACAAGACATGTGTATGTGTGCTGTATGGAAGTCGGTACCCCACACCAAGCCCACACCCACTGCATTCTACCTGCGAGCGGGGCGTCCTGGCGGCTGACGTCCCACAGCAGAGGGGTCTCGGCGGACCCCACAGCCAGCAGGCCGGAGGAGGTCGGGTGGAAGAGGACGAGCTCCAGTTTCCCCCGTCCGGGACACAGCGTCAGCTCCGCCCCGTCGGGCTGCTCCTCCTCGGGATCACGCGCACGCCACAGCTTCAGCTGCACCCACAGGGGACAGGACACAGTGGGAATGGGGCTGGTCGAGTCAGTTCCATCACCCTTCTTCCGCATCTATGTTTGCTCTCGGGCGTTGGAGCTGTTCGTTTTCACCATTCTCCTCACATCTCAAGAGCTTTCATTTTCTGTTAATTAAGTTTGGAACGCAGTATAGTCAAAACGCATTACGTTTCACTCCACCATTTTATAACTTGGCAAAATGTTAATGTTAATATGTAATAACACATAATTACATAATATATGGGATATAACTTATTGTGGAAGTGACAACAAAGTGACATTTTTTTTTAATTAAGTTAAGTGTAACACTATAAATGAAGACAGCGACTTTGGTGTGCTAATACATAGTACCAAGTTACATATGACCTGAATTAAATATTAATGTATGGGCCTATAGTATGTCATAGGTTATAACAAAAATTTGGGTGTTATTACAGAATAAAAGTTAAAATACTTTTAATTTTGGTAAGTCATTAAAAAATGCAGAACAATTTCATAATGCATTGTTCCGCTTGAATTGTATTTTCAAATAAGTCATTTCAGACTGTTGTTATGCAAATTTTCTGTGGAGAAACGCTCCTAGTATATCGAAATGTGCTTGCCGAATAAAACTGATTCTGAGTCAGATTCTGAATGCATAGTATGCATGCATGCCTTTTACACTATGTAACGCACCATAAAAGAAACATACGTGGGAGGACAGGAGACGTGTAATTTAAATATTTGTGGTTTGAGCTTCCATATTGAACACATCCTAGCAGCTAAATAACGGGATGTGCAAGGGATCGTCGATGATGGATTCACGCCTCGACACATGCACCCTCCCCCCCAAAACACTCTGGGAGCTGGCAGAAGACAAGAGGAACGGCAGATAAACTTATAAAATAACCGCTGTGCTGTGTATAAACAGTGAGTGGAATCATGCCGCGTGAGGTTACACGCACACACACACACACGCACACACACGCACGCACACACACACACACACACACACACACGATAAAGTGCTGAGAGGACGGAGACCACGAGGGTTTAAATAACAAACATACCAAGCAAGATCATATCCTATTTTTTAACTGTAAGTGATGAGACCGGCAACAAAACGAGGCGGATGCGGCAGAGATTTGTTGAGATTTGTGGCGACTGAAAAAATTTAAAGAAAAAAAAAAAAAAAGGGGAAATGAAAAGGAAAAAGAAATGCCAACATGTATATGTTGAGTATAAAATCTGAATTCTGCATTCTGCAATGTATAAGGAAAGCAGACGTAGGAAGGAAGAAAGAATGGACGGAGGGAAGTGAGGGAAAGAAGGGAGGCAATCGAAGTGACGCGGTACCGTTTCATCCGCAGAGCAGGTGGCGAGGAGACCGTCGTCAAATGGAGAAAAGTCAAGATCGGTCACCACATCTGAAAGAAGAAGAGGGAGGAGGAGGGGTGGGGGGACAATGAATCGACCCGGGTCACAGAAGTAAAGCCTAGTTTGAGAGAAGAGATATATTTTGCATATCGACAGACAGACAGACAGACAGACAGACACTGTAGATCGATAGATAGATAGATAGATAGATAGATAGATAGATAGATAGATAGATAGATAGATAGATAGATAGATAGATAGATAGATAGATAGATAGATAGATAGATAGATGGATCGATTATTACCCCACAAAGAACATTTTAAATTGTCTCAGCAGCTCACATCAAAACAATAGTCATAATATAATAATAAAGCAATACAATTAAAATATCAATATAAAAAAGAAAATGGCAATATATGGAAAATATACCAAAAGCAGTTAACTATGCACAATAAGATATTTCAATATACACTAAACCTAGTGATAACAGCTATCAGCGAAGATGAATGTTCATTGAACATGACGTTAAATATGAATTTTGACAGTAAACAAAATGTGGCCAATGAGCCTCGACACCAAAGTATTCTCCAATAAATTCTTGGTCAAGAGTGATGGAAGATGTGACGGAGCTTACCAGCGTGACACGAGATCTGAGTGACGGCCCATTTACCGTCTGTTCCCGGTTCCACTGAGGACAGTCCCACCAGACCTCCACCTGGGTGACAGAACCACAACACACACACAACGTCCACGCTCTTATTACTTGAAATCACAATAATGCAGGGGGGAACTTCTTTTGCTGAACACTGGCCCATAATCCCGTTTTAGGTTCCAAGATTCTTGCGACAACAGCAATTAGAAAGACTTTCCTATTTTTTTTCCCATTTCTCATTATTTTTTCACATTTGGGCCTATAGGAAAAAGTCATTTAAAAACTGACATTACCGATCAAAGTTAAGATATTCCACCTAGCATATTAAGCAATATTTTGGATATCCCACAGGCTACATTTATTAAATCATAGAACATGGAGGGAGTTCCAAATGAATTATATAGAAATGAAGATGCATTTAAAACCGATTTAACTACATTTCAACCAGTCAGTATTAAAAAAGTCCTCCAACCCTGCGTCCATATCAAGGGGCCCCACATGGGGTCTCAAGCGCAAGGTTGAGAATGTCCGGGACACACACATGAGCCCTGATATTTTGGCCGTACTCCCTCACCGGCCTGCTCCGTGCTGAAGGCCACCAGCTTGGAGTTGGCTTTGATGCTGCTCCCCTGGGACGTGAAGGAGCCGGCGCGGACATTAGTGATCCAGCCCTGGACACAAACATACAGACGATGGCGGGACGTCAAAGGTACAGAATATGGATATATGGATGGATGGATGGATGGATGGATGGATAGATGATAGATAGGATGTTACTATAGCTCACATCAATACAATAGACAAAATAATAATAGAACAATAAAGCAATACAATGACAATATGAAAGAATAAATGGAAGTATATGGAAAATCTGAACATATACAATAAACCTTAACGTTAACTGCAACCCAAACTAAAAATAACAGAAAAACAATTAAAATTAAAATAAATTAAAAATCCTATATAATAACTTCAGAAATAAACAGTGAATCAGAAAGATAACGGTACAATAAACCTGAACAAAACGTTCATGTATGAAAAACACACAGTAAAGTAATATCAACAACAATGTTGTCCAGTCCGAATATCAAGGCAAGTTAAGTAACTTATATTTTATTTTCCCAGTGTGAACAAAAATTTCCCTGTAGATCTGTGCCCAGCAGAACCTAAAATCTGAAGGTCTCTCATC
>NC_137205.1:16310131-16345131 GCF_960531495.2 Zeus faber
CAGGGGCAGCAGTACTGGAGCGGACAGAGCAGCAACCCAGAGGAGCTCTTCCGCAAGATCTTTGGAGAGTTTTCCGGAGCTCGGGGCTTCGGGGACTTTAACGCCATATTTGATCAGCCGCAAGAGGTGGGTGGAATATCCCTGAGAGGGGAAACGACTCTCCAGCGCGCGTCCGATTCCACGGGGTTCTTACCAGGTCCTTTGAGGTGCTTGAATTTCGTCCTCAGCGTTTTATTTTGACATGCCAGAATGACATGCCCTGGATCCAGAAAACAAAGCTGGTCGTTGAACATCTTTTAAAGGTGCAGTGTGTAGAATTTGCGCAACGGACTTGGCAGAAATGCAATATATTCATAAGTATGTTTTTATGAGTATATTATCCCATGAAAATAAGAATCGTTGTGTTTTCGGGGGGGGGTATTCAGTTGGTTGCAATCTACAACTTCACCGCTCGATGCCACTAAATTGTTCACAATCTTTTTTTTTTACTTCTTATATAATCTTATAACAGGTAATGACACACACCCACCTTATTAAAAGAGCCATTTATGGACATTGGAACACAACAATTTGGACAGTTCATTTCCCTGATGGAAATATATCGAATTTGCTTTTGATTTGTTGCAGCATTTCTGATATTTGCCTGAAATTACCCTTAAATTTGGATCAAAACATATTGTGGGTTGTGTGTTGTGATTTGACAAAGTAACTGCTATCCGATGATTATGTAGTAATTGTGACAGCTCTATTGACCATGCAGTCTGCAGTCCCCCAAATGTTGGAACATAAATATAACCTTCATGGATTTCCAGACCAAACTGTTCAAAGGTGGACTTGGTCATGTTGTTCAGTTAAAGGATAACGTGTTTGTGACTGAAGTTTAATCTGGTTTTGTTACTACGACAATATAATGATAACAGCGTCGGCCATATAGTCCAAAATGACTTGTTTGCTCCATGTCTATTTTGGTTTCCTTCACAAGACTGATATCGCTGCCTCTTTCTTCCGTCGCAGTACATCATGGAGTTGACGTTCTCTCAGGCCGCCAAGGGAGTCAACAAGGAGATTTCGGTGAACATGGAGGCGTCCTGCCAACGCTGTGATGGCAAAGGCCATGAGCCCGGAACCAAAGTGCAGACCTGCCAGAACTGCAAAGGCTCCGGCCTGGTGAGAAATGACGACATTGACCATCCTTTCAATTTATGAATTGATTTAAAAATTGTAAATTGTTTGTAAGTTAAATCAAATACCTCCACAGTCCAAAATTGTAAAAAAAAAAAAATTAATTTAAATTTTATTTTTATATTTCTTATTGAATTTCTGAAGTTGTTTGTGAAATATTTTTGTAATGCAAGTAGGCCTGTGACAGTATGAATTTCTTTCTTTTTGCGTTGAAAAGTAACATGTAACCGCGGAAAAATAGACAGACAATTCTGACTCTGGTACAGCCCTAGAAATAATTAATAATAATAATCAGACACACACAAATTGAATCCCCCATATGTTTAATGGGTTGTCCCTCCCCCTCAAGCGTGGGGTGCAAAGTTGCAGTGATGGGCGGAGCAACTGGAAAGTTTCTCCAGAAGTCCTTGAACGTTGCATGGAAGACAGTCATTGATGATATATACCGGTAATATAATTTGCGGTGATGACGGTAATGAGCTCAGTACCACGGTGACGTCACGTAACCACGGTAATGCGGTTATCGTCACAATATGGTAATATTGAAGTTGGTAGCAATTCTCATACAGTATATAAAATGTTGATATATTGATATATAATCGTATTGTAACCAATCTCAACAATATCTGATCAAATAAATATTGAATAGAGTCTTAAGATCTTGCCCAATGCTCAGCACTGATTCGGGATTTAGGACATGTACGTGTAATTGCACAATTTGCAAGAAATTAAAAACAATGATCTGTACTTGATGGGTTTCTTCCACCTCTTCCATACTGTAACATCTTTAATATTTGTAATAATCGACTAAGTACATAGTAATAATTGCTATATATAATCTATACCCTATACCATAACAATAATTTATCCTGTTCATTGTGTGTGTGTGTGTGTGTGTGTGTGTGTGTGTGCGTGTGTGTGTGTGTGTGTGTGTGTGTGTGTGTGTGTGTGTGTGTGTGTGTGTGTGTGTGTGTGTGTGTGTGTTTTATTTCATTTTATTTTTCTATTCTCCATTTCCTCAGACTTTGGACTTATTCAGAATGCTAATCGTCCGCAGTGTAACACACAAAACCTCACTAGAACAAATTCCCTACCTGTGTGAATGCACCTTGCATTGCGGAATTAAACTGATTCTGATTATAGTCCTTTTTTTTTTTTATCATCCATTTACTTATTTTACTGTCATTTCTACACTTCCTTTAGCTGCTATATCATTCCGAGTTCCAAACCCACGCTTCATGTCTCGCCCCTCGCAGGAGACGGTGAACACGGGGCCGTTCGTGATGCGGTCCACTTGCCGTCGCTGCGGCGGGAAAGGCTCCGTCATCTCCACGCCGTGCGGCTCGTGTCGCGGGACGGGTCAGACCAAGCAGAGGAAGAACGTTATGGTGCCCGTCCCTGCAGGTCGGTCCACGCCGTCTTCGGTCTAGACAAACAGGGTTCTGACCAGGTCCTTGAGGTGCCTGGAGTGCTTGAATTTCATCCTCAAAAATTGAAGTACTGGCATACCCTGGAAATAGCCCCCTTTGTGCTGAAGTGCTTGAAAAGTCCTTGGAGAAAAAATTACGATTGATTGATAATTGAAAACCTGTAATATTCCCCCTAGTTTTGTTATTCAAATCATAACATGATAAAACTCTTTCCAGAATGGCTTTTACAACATAGATTATTCCAAAGAAATATACATTTAATCCAGCATGGTTGGAAAAAGACACTTATAGTAGTGTATAGTGTAGTAGTAGATGACAATGTGATTAATAATAGATGTACTTATATTGAAAATAGCTTTTATTTTTGCATGACGTGAAACTGAAAATGAAATAATAGTGCTTATAAAAGTACTTGAAAGTCATCGAATTTCCTTTTTCTAATGCCGGAATGAACCCTGCGACAGATAAACTCAGCGGTAATCAGGGTTTGTTTGCTTGTTGTGTTCCAGGAGTGGAGGACGGCCAGACGGTCAGGATGCCCGTGGGCAAGAAGGAGCTCTTCATCACCTTCCGAGTAAGTGTCGACGTGAATCAAGTGGAAGCAGGATCACCCTCGATTCACACCAAGAGCGCCACATCAGTGGGGCCGCGAGGCTCCTAGACAACACGTGTTCTTTGTTTTTACGCCTCGACTCGACTTTTCCAGGCTGTCCATTGAAAGATGTATTTCGTGAAAATATTGAATTACCAAGCCTGCTATGCATCAACCACATATGTAAAATCGCTGATGTGCGGTCCTAACGTGGATTCCTGACTAAAATGAACAAACGAATACATCAAATTAAACCTATATGTAAAGAAAATATTATCATTCCAGCATGAAAACAAGTGCCACGCCCCTGATTAGACTTTATATTTTACTTCATAGTTGGGAAGTAATTTTCTAAACTTTATTGGTCTGGTATATCGTACCTGTCAGCAACACAGGGCACAGTGGAGGGGTGGGGGTTGAACACAAAGGGGGACAGTCTCCTTGCTACTTGGAGCCAACTATGGGGGAGCTCTGCTCAAACTGACTTATCAAGCAACTACACTGTGGAGAAGTGGAGAAATCTGTCATTTTATTTATATGGTATTATAAATCTATTATGAGATTTTTTATCATATGTACAAGATATATCCATTTTGCATGTTTATCTTCATTTAATAATAGAACCACAAATAACCGAGAACAAAGTAATCAGGAAACACTTTATTACAGAAACAACTCAAATATACATATATACATTGTGAAAATGTCCTTGCATCCTCCTCCTCTTGTTAATGGGATGAACCCACCGCTGCCACCCCCTTCCTCCTGTAAATAGTTGCAAAGTAGTAACAGATTATTTCTCATTCCATCAATAAAATGTGTTCAAGCCACAAACCGCTGTGTGAAATATTAACAATGAACGCTAAACTTACAAACTCATCCAACTGTGTTAAAGGGGACTATTATGCTCCTTTTCAACAAGTTAATATATGTCCCTGAGGTCCCCAAAACATGTTTTTGAGTTTTTTTGCTGAAAATACCACTCCAGCCATTCTAACATGCCTCTGACACCCACCCTGTTCCAGGACATTGAGTGGGTGGTGCCACCCTCCTGAGGCCTCTAGTTCTGTGTGAACCAATGGGGTTTGAGCTTTACTTCGGGGTTCTGTTGTATTTAGTCTGTAAAGACGGACTTGGTGTGAATTGGGGGTTAGAAGAAAGTTTCCACAACAGAACCTCCAACTATTTAAGAGTATTTTCTCTTCTTGGTGTCTTTACTTACATTTCAGTAGTTCTTTACAAGATCAGATAGAATGGATCACTGTCATATTTACCAAATATTCCATAATTATTTTATAACTTAAATTAATATTTATAATAATTATTTGTTCGTTTATTTTATTTGATTATTTATCATTTATTATATTTACAATTCTTGCTGTCACAATGCCTACATTATCACCGGATCGCTTTTTTTTTTTTTTGTTTTGTTTTTTTTTTGTTTTTTTTTAGCTATTCACAATAATTATATAAAGTAGTTCTACAATCACAGGTTTCTACCCAAATTTAAGGGAGATTTTTTCGCAAATGTTGGAACATATGAAATGTGTATTATGGATATTTCCATCAGTTTGGTTGGGACGAATTAACCCTTTTTTTATGTTCCAATGTTCATTAATAATAGATTGATGTCTCGTCTGCAATTGATAGACATATTATTGAATTATTATAGACTTAAATTATGATAGTAGCATAATTCAAACTTATTTGTATGATTTATTAGTCATACAAATTAATATTCAATGTCGTGATTGTGACTATTGCCCTATTTCCATCGGTGTAACTGGTTGCGTAGGTCCAGAAAAGTCCTGTGTTCCGAAGAGACGGTGCAGACATCCACTCTGACCTGCAAATCTCCGTGGCCCAGGCCATCCTGGGCGGCACGGCCAGGTCACAGGGGCTCTACGAGACGCTAAACCTATCAGTGAGAGCCCACATACACATACACACACACACACACACACACACACACACACACACACACACACACACACACACACCTACATCCACAGGAAGAGCAATAGCAATAATACTAGGAACTAGCGATAGATTTTCCATCCTTTTGTTTAAACCAACACTATATAACTTTTTTTACCTTAAAAACAGCTTCAAAATCACTTTGATGGTACAGTAACCTGTAATATGGAGAATGGCTCCTCTTTCATTCCCCTCTTTCAGAAATTTGTATTTGGTGGCAAAAGCACCGGCTGTGGAAGCTAGTTATAAATAGACGATAGAGAGCTCTGTATAGGATTCTGTGTAACTGTAGGAAGAGCATTTACACTAATAGGTAGTTTGGCAAACACAGTATTTTAATCAAATGCAGTAAATAACATTGCTTTCTATCTCTCATGCGTTAGTACTGAACATTTCAAATCCTTACCTTTTGAGATTAAAAAAAAAAACTGTTGTGTCTGTTATCTGTTAACCGTATGTTAGGGATTGTAATTGATAATCATGGTTAATTGTATTTTACAATCGTAATGGTTTGGAAGGTTTGATCAATGTCCTAAGAGGGTTTGTACCGACACATAATATATGCATAACATTCAAGCTAATCGAACCGTTTCCTCCCCAGATCCCCGCAGGCATCCAGACCGACCAGAGGATTCGACTCTCTGGGAAAGGAATTGCCCGTGTGAGCGGCTACGGCTTCGGAGACCACTATGTCCACGTCAAAATCAAAGTGCCCAAGTAAGATACCGCCCATGCTATGGAGATTGTTTCTAAGGTTGTGTTGATGGACTTTTTCCCCATTTCAGGATTAATACTTTATTTTCATCCTATCTCACTGTGAAATGCTTGGAAGTGGTGTTGCAGCGCTGGCTAAGTTTCTCTCCCCGTGCAGGACTCTGACCGACAGACAAAGGTCTCTGCTGATGAGCTACGCTGAGGACGAGACGGATGTCGACGGCACTGTGAACGGCATCACAGCCACGACATCAGGTAGGAGGACCTTCAGAAACGCCTTCTCTCCTATTTCTACCTCTTTCCTATCTTCCTATTTTTAAATTAGTATAATAAGCAAAAATAACATTGATTATTTATCCTGTACTTGTCTGTTTGAACCTTGTAATTGCCATTTACTATAATTATCCATAGAAGCTGACACGCTACTTCTGTAATAAGATGTTTGTCAGTGTCACTCGTGCCTCCTCCAGTATTCTCCACAGCAAGAGTTGTCAGTACAGATTCTGTGTAGGGTAATGTTACTTATTACACTACTTTTAAGTTACTCACCAAATAAGCGCAGAAGTCCAACTAGGCATTGTAAATCCATCTTTGTTTCCACTTGATTGATTGTGATTTGAAAATTTAGCAGCTTTTGACAAAATATGCGTCAATACATTGGTAGTCGGTGGGCTAGGACTCGCCAAAATCGGGGTCGGCCCCAAAAATCTGGCGTCGGTCGGCCTCTAATAATGGAGGACATTAGCGGCGCGTTGATGCAGCACCGCTCTCTGTCCAGGTGGGGGCAGCACCGCCAAGCACTCTGAAGCAGCACAGACCAGGGAGGAGGAGGAGGGTGAAGGGAAACAATAGGGGGCCTTCTTCAGATTTATAAAAAAAAAACAAAAAACAGTTTAGCTCTTCCTGACAGCCACAAAGCAGGTAGGAGTAGCGTTAACATCCTCTGAATCACTGAATGGCGCCCACTCCTGACACATCTATTCCGGAAATGTAATTTGAAATGTTACACGGCACCCGATCCAACAGCGTTTGTGGGTGTATTTTATCTTCATTCCAGTGTCATCCTTTCACTTCAGTGTGTGTGTGTGTGTGTGTGTGTGTGTGTGTGTGTGTGTGTGTGTGTGTGTGTGTGTGTGTGTGTGTGTGTGTGTGTGTGTGTGTGTGTGTGTGTGTGTGTGTGTGTGTGTGTGTTTCCCCCACACTTTTGTAAATATATTATTTTATTCCGTTTTTGTGCATTTATATATTATTTGCATACTTCTTGTTTTTAAATCAATCAATTAATTGTAAGTATAGAGTCACCATGCGGCATGGTCCCGATAATACAGCAAGTAAACAAAGTAGTCACAACAGAACATAAACAAACAAAATACGTCAAAGTCAAAACAACCAAGCCAAAGAGATGCCTGCACACTGCAAAAATCAAAATAAAACAACCACATTAAAAACATCAATGTCAAAGGAATGTTTGAAAAGATGTTAGACTCGACAAAGTTCTCTGTTCTTGGGTAGCCTGTAATGAGGTGAGTAGAGGTGGCTTTTCAGTCTTGATTTAAAGCTTTCAACTGAGCGGGCATCTCTCACGTACTGTGAGGCTATTCCAGAGGTAAGGGGACGGTCGGCAAATGCTCTGAAACCAGAAGATTTATTTTTTTTGTTAACTGAGGGAATGTCCAGGAGACCAGCATCGAGAGAGCAAAGAGGACATGCTGGTAGATGAGTATATGGTAGAATTATCTCAGATAAGTAAAGTGGTGCAAGCCCAAAAGTCCATGCAAGGCTTTTGAAGTTAAAATAACCTTCAAAATCAGCTCTAGCTTGCCTTGGTAGCCAGTGAAGAGAGGTCAAAATGGGTATTATATGATCGATTTTTATTTATTAATTTTTTTTACTTTTTGTCAAGATTTTAGCTGCAGCATTCTGAACAAGCTGAAGACTTCTAGTAGCACGACTCAGAAGACCAGAGAAAAGGGCATTGCAATAAGATGGCATCATCATCGCACAATGATAGGTCCAAATTTTAGCAATATTTCTACGATGGGGAAAAAATGCTGTCTTGGTAATAGCCTTGATATGAGACTGGAAAGTCAGACGAGAATCCAAAATCACTCCAAGGATTGTGATGGTCGAGCTTTCAAGAATAATACAACCGTCGATATTCAAACACTCAAATTCTCAAACGAATGCCCCTATTTGGCTTGTCTAATAACTCTTGTTTTATCAGCATTCAACAGCACAAAGTTCATACCCATCCATTTTTTTTCCTGATAGACATGCCTCAAACTTTAGGAGTTGGGAAAGGTTATTTGGCTTTCTGGTACATATAGCTGTGTATCGTCAGCCTAGTGATGGAATTAAACACCATATTTGCAAATAATGTCACCGAGGGGAAGCATAAAGATGAAGAAGAGCACGTTGAGTTCTATTTGATGAATATGAATGAAAGAATGAAAGCGCTGTCCCCAGGATACAACTATGCTTCTCCAAGCGGCTTAGAAGTACACTGTGGTCCCCAATGTCAAACGCTGCACTCAAGCCAAGAAGCAGCAGCAATGATGTTAAGTCAGAATCAACACTAATGAGATCACTGACTACTCTGGTAAAGGCAGCTTCAGTGGAATGATGGGCCTGAAAGCCAGACCAAAATGAATTGATTGATCGAAGAGATGGTTGTTTGATAAGTAGGTAGCTAGTTGATCAGCGACAGCGCTTTCAAGTAGTTTCGACATAAAAGGACGATTGGAAACTGGTCTGGAATTATTCCGAATTTGCAGATCAGTATGAGGTGTTTGAGCAGCGCCTGGTAATGGTGAAGGCACAGTGCCTATACAAAGCAATTTATTCATACTTGTTTTTATTACTTTGTTTTTGCTTTATAACAACTCTGCTTACGATAGAAATCTTGAACTGACACTTTACAAAATTGAAAGAACTTTAAACGATTTATTTGTATGTTAGTCTATCCTCTAATTTCAAGGTTCACCTTTCCCCGTTGAAGGTAAAAGATCCACTGGGACCTGAGCTGTGTCAGAGGGCGGAGGAGGCCCTAATGAATGGACAGCCACCTGAACCTTGACGAAGAGAAGGAAAATAAACAGAGTGAGGTACTGTCGGCCCGGGGTGGTTTCTGGATCCACGAACACAGACCCGCTTCTCTGTCTGCGACTCGTCTTTCACTACAACTGAATACGGGACATGGGTTTACTTATTCTTTTCCTTCAATACAACCAGAAAAATGTGTATCGTTTGCCCACATGATACGTCTCCCGTCCATCGCTCTGCTGTTCTTTTATCTCCATTTTAGTGAATAGTTGTGTTTTTGTGATTTGGAAAATGCCAAAACCCAACGCGAATGGAATGAAACATGGCGTGAAAAGGCCTCAGATCCAGTTAGGAACACCTGACGACATAAACCTACTTAAGGCTGTTTTTGTTTTACCTTTGTGCTCGAGGACTAGCATCTCCCGGACTGCACCGTGGTCGGTCGTACAAGTCAGAATGTTTTCGGCTTTTGACTTAAAGCTGGAGCTCAGGTGGATTTTAGGATGCAGAGCAGCGTTGCTTTGTTTCACTAGACGGTCGCTATCCCGGGCCCCCCTCTGTCAGTTTCAAACCCTACCCAAGTTAAGCCTATTCTGTTGAGTGAATTAAAAATCTCTATCATGAACTTGTCACATGCTGTAATAAAGTAGAAACTGCCTGTACATCTAATAAATCTACGATGTGGAAATGGATGTCTTTTCTTTTCTAAATATCGCCGTGTCAGCAGAACTTGTTGGGCGTACCTTTCCAGGGCCAATAGGATGATATTGTCCGTCCTGGGTTTGCCCCTGGGTACTCCTCCAAAGGGGAGCCATCCTTACCAGATGCCCAAAACCACCTCAACACCACCTTGTCACTGTGTCCATTTTCCCATTGTGGTCAGCCACACTTCATGAGTCCAAAAACCTCCAGGCTACGTGTGCCTTGATCGAGGACATCACGCCTCTATCCATTCCAGAGATTAGATCTTCAGGGACGGGCAGCAGCTGGAAGTAGCCTTAAACAGGTCCATCCTTAATGCCACTTGCCACAGGAACATTCTGCACATCTATCATCATTCAGCGAGTGGTGTCATTCAGCCCTTGACAGCCGGCCGCTCTTCATTTTAAGTCCTTTAATTTTTATTTTGTTCTTTTTGTAAATTACTGAGATTCAGTGACCAATGAAATTCAACTGTCTTTTTAGGTCTCCTTTATTAATTTCCCAGTACAGTGGTACCTCGACTTACGACTGTAATTCGTTCTATCAGAACGGTCGTATGTCGAAGCAATTTTTCCCATATATATTATGAAACCCTGAAGGGTGAAAATAAACTAATTACACAGCACAAACACAGTTAATATGAAAAAAAATATCGATAAGCCACAAACTCTGTGCACACACGATGTAGGTCACCTGCTGACTGACTGACTGCTGACTGGCCGCCAACGCACCAACTGCAAATTACCACGGTCGTGTCTTGGAGCAGTCGGTCGCAAGTCGATACAAATTTTCGCGACTATCGCTACTCGTATCTTGGATTAGTCTTAAGTAGATGCGATCGTAAGTCGAGGTACCACTGTACTACCAAAGATGAGGTCCAAAGGTTTTCTCCTGCCCCACCAAGAACACCTTTGGGAACATGTTCTTGTACATTTTTGTGAGCAAATGTTTTAACACGTGAAACATGACCTGCCCCTCCTTGAACCACTGACACTGAACATGTTATGTAACCCTAAGTATTTTAGTGCGAGACATCTATGGCTTGAACTCGGTCGGAAAGGAATCAACAACCAACCTTCTTCTCTAACACAAAGGCCGCACCAGCCACAGCCAATGAGACTTTTCAGCCGAATGGGAGGCCTGGTTCCTTTGTGCAGAGTCAGCTGGGTTGGTTTGAAAGAAAATGCTTATTCTTGTGTTTGACAAAAACCAACTGAATTTCAGGGAAAAACAAAAGAGGAACAACCACGTGATTATTCTTTATTTATTCTACTTAGGACGGCACAATGTATTCCTGTACGTTCTCACTCGCGCAAGAAGGGTGCTATTGTCGAGGGTGGCGTGAAGCCGAACACTGTTAAAGGGTCTGTTTACAGGACTCACTGTTGAGGCATGGATCAAAATAGAAAAACAAACTATCAGCCAAGCACGCCGCTCACTTGGATTACTCATTCCTCCTGAGATGGAAGTCGGAGCTCCATACACCTTTTCAAAAATACTTTTGCATACGAGCCCTATATAAAGAAATAGTTGCTTGTCTTACCGTTGTTTTGGTATCCTGAAAGCAAAGCAGTATAGTAGGACCAAAGATATCTACACAATACTCTAGCAGCAATCGGAAAATTGACGCCAATACAGGTATATCAAACATCCATCTATGTGTAAAAGTGACATTCTGATAAATAGGGAGCATGGAAACGTAATGAACTCGTGGAATATCGGCCATGTCGCGTTCTGAGGAAAGGATGGAGGGAATGTTCTGTCTCACAATCTGGTTGTTACAATTAACTGGAAAATAGTTTTTTGTTTTTTTCATTGCAAACATCAGCACAGTCTATTTCGTAGGCTCATCATCCAAATGTAAAAACTAAAAAGATATTTGTTCAAAATAACCGTTATTATATGGAAAAAAGTTCATTGACAATCTCAAACATGGTTATCTCGACGAAACCCTTGCTGCAGAGTGACTTTTCCTAATCGTACATGCTCAGAAGATATGTTTTGTTCATATTAGACCTAAAAAATAAAAAATAAACTTTCTTCAATATGTACATCTTGGGCTGAACACAGGATCCATGTGCCAGGTAGAACTAGTTATTCTATTGGGGAGTCTGATATTTCTGCAATAAAGAGGAGAATCTTCATCCGGATATGACACAGAAAGCTTTGACCTTCTATTCACAAAGCCCCAAAATGGACTAAATGATCTGTTTTGATTTATTTGAAAAAGCTGTGTATTAGTTATTTTGGTTTTAAAATGAATTATAATAATCATAATAACGATATCATTGTTATAAGTGTGCTATCTTTTGTGAAGTGCTTGTACCGTTCATATTTTAATCACTGTGATGAAAGTGCTGTGTATTTCCGCTTTGGAAACGCCGTTATAATAGTAAAAGAGAGAAAAACCGTTGGCAAGTTTGCATCACAAAAATTAACTCGTCTGTTTCTTAATTGCATCAGGTAACAGAAGCTCGGCTCATTGGCAGGCTTCAAAAACACAAAAGCTTCTTACAGTCCCGGGGTGGTTCTCTGCCCAGCAGAAGCTTCCTACTTATACCCGACTCCTGCATATTGCATTGCATTGTAGTGTACTTCTTTCAGAAAGCTCATCTTCCAGTTTGGTAGGTCAAATATCATAAAAAGTAATTAAAAAAAAAAAAGGTTTAAATTTAAATTTGAGGCATTTTTCAACAGTCTCCAAACATAACACTATTTGTGTGCGCTTGTACTGTGTTAAGAAAAAACAAAAAATCTACAGCTACAAAAAGGCTCAAGATGAAAATGACCACACAGAGAGGACGGAGCGAGGCAAAGGATTCAAATGGTCACACAGACTGACGATGGATGGTTCTTACAGTTTTTTTTTCATATCTTTGTTTTCCTTTCTTCCCTCTGCGTCTTTCCTTCGTCTTATTCCTCCCTATTGCGGCAGTTTTTTTTATTGGCCAGACGGCCGGATCACATGAGGTACCAGGCGGCCAGTCCAGCCAGAGCAGCGACGCAGGCGGCGAACAGGACCTGCCCGGTCGGGTGGCGCAGCACCGCCATGGCGAGCTGGCAGGCGTACGCTGTTCCCCCACTCGCAGCTGGAGGCAGAGGAGAAGAAGGAGAAGAAGTATAACAGATAATATCGATATGGTGGTTAAATGTTGACTTTAAGACTGTTCTAATCTCTTCATATCCACATTACTAATGATTGATTCTCAAATATTTCTTGTGTGTAAACATCTCTCATCAAATTATTAATATCGAGGTATTTGTCAAAAAATATTGTCTGAGCGACTTTGACAAGGGCCAAATTGTGATGGCTAGTCGACTGGTTCAGAGCATCTCCAAAACGGCAGGTCTTGTGGGGTATAAAAGTGGTCCAAGGAAGGCCAACCGGTGACCTGGCAACAGGGTCATGGCCGCCAACGCTCATCAATGGACGTGGGGAGCGAAGGCTAGCCCACCTGAAACAGTCGATGCTGCTATGATAGAAAGGTTCAGAACACACAGCGCTTCACAGCTCGCTGCGTGTGGGCCGCGTGGACTGCGCGGCCCCCGACAGAAAGAGCCTACAATGGGCATGTGAGCCTCACAACTGGACCATGGAGCAATGGAAGAAGGAAGGTTGGCTAGGTCTGATGTATTACGTTTTCTGTTACATCATGTGGATGGCCGGGCGCGTGTGCGTCGTTTACCTGGGGAAGAGATGGCACCACTATGCGAAGAAGGCAAGCTGGTGGAGGCAGTGTAATGCTCTGGGCAATGTTCTGCTGTGAAACCTTGGGTCCTGGCATTCATGTGGATGTTGTTTGATACGTACTACCTACCTAAACATTGTTGCAGACCAAGTACACCCCTCCATGGCCCTGATGGCAGTGGCCTCTTTCAGCAGGATATTGTGCCCTGCTACATTGCAAAAATTGTTCAGGAATGGTTTGAGCAACATGACAAAGAGTTTAAGGTGTTGACTTGGCCTCCGAATTCCCCAGATCTCAATCCGATGGAGGGATGTGCTGGAACAACAAGCCCGATCCATGGGGGCCCCACCTCGCAACTCACAGGACTTAAAGGATCTGCTGCTAACGTCTTGGTGCCAGATACCACAGGACGCCTTCAGAGGTCTTGTGGAGTCCATGCCTCCACGGGTCAGAGCTGTTTTGGCGGCAGGAGGGGGAGCTGCACAATATTTGCCAGGTGGTTTTATCGGTGTTGTGGCTCATCGGTGTATGTTCACACAAAATCAGTCTCACAATTGATGGTTTTGTTCTATAACCTTGTGTCGTGGGGTCTTAATATGTGATTTCCGGTAATCGTCATTTCTTTGGGAGAAATTATGATTCCTTATCCCCTTTCTCAGAACTAAAATACCATTGTTAGATGAATCACATTTTTTTAAAAAGCACTGAACTGTCTTCACATGTTGTAAAACTGGTTCAAGAATTCAAAACCAAGAGTAACTATTGCAAAAACAATAACTTGACAGCATTGGTTCACGTGGCCTCACTAATCTGCCAATCCTTCTTACGGTTGTAGGTTATATCAACACTGTAGATAAGAGTGATTTCTGAAGCAGATTTGTGAATTACAAGTTTTACCCATTTGGGCTGCGTAGTAGGGGCATTTGCTGATATCTCCTCCGGCTCCGTGGACGGCCATACCAGCGTCCAACACGTCCTCCTGGATGGTCTTACCCATCTCCTCCAGCTCATCAAACACCTGAGGGAAAGCCAAGGTGGAATGTGATTATTTCATCATTAAAACCTCAAATGCAAGTAATATTGTGACACAATAGCTTAAAATATCATAAACAGTCATAAAAAACAACCACGTCATAAAAATATACTCATGCTATCATGTGCCCCCCCGCACGTAGTCCATTGGCCCAGATATTACAAGTAGAGATAAGCTTTGTAAATGTCCTTGTGTAATACCTGCTGTAATACCTCTATACTTGTACGTGACATCACGTAACATTAGTATTATTAATATAAATAACGACTCAATCCGATATTGATGATCACAATCCGATTCAAAATCAATATAGACATTTTATATATACTGAGAAGTGCTAGTACCATTAATATATATACTTTGTACTTGATTTGGATTACACAAATATTTCACACAACATATTCAGTCTAATACAGAAATTAAATGTTTCAATTAATTTGTATTGTTTTTCTTGGAACCAGCCTTACATATTATTGCCATACTACCCACAGAGCAGATCCAGATAATTCAGATTCAATGTGACTTCTTGAACACAGTTCCCGGCATTTATGTGGCGGCAAAAGTTACCCCAAAAAGATCCGGGTACAACTGAGAAAACATCTTCAACCCGGGATTTAATGGACTAGCTGTGTCTATTTTTCCTGAGGTCAGTGAACGTGCCCCCTCACCTCCATGTTGAACTGGAAGGCCTTTATGGCCTCGGCCACCAGCTTCTGTTTGGTTTCAGTGTCCATCTCCAGCTCGTTCATCCTGCTGCGGTACAGCTGCTTGAAGGCCTTGGTGCTGTGGATCATGTCAAACTGGTAGAACTCCAGGCCTTCCCCTGTGGGAGGCAGCTTCAGGGCCCGCTGGGCCACCTTCTTCAGCACCTGGCCCCCAGACAGGTCTCCCATGTAGCGGGTGTAGGCGTGGGCCACCAGCAGCACGGGGTCCTCCTGGCCCACCTGGTGGATGCGGTCCACGTAGCGCTGCGTGGCCGAAGAGCACCTGGTCTGGCTGCTCCAGTCCGGCCCGTAGAAGTACTCCAGGTCCCGGGCAAGGGCCCCCTGTCGGTGGAGCTCCTGAGGGAAGTAGAGGGGGGCGAAGAGGGGGTGGTCCTTGTTCCTCTCGATCTCCTCCTCCATGGCTGCGTAGGTGTGGTAGAGCGCCACGGCACCAAGCTGTTTTTTTTTTCACAAAAAAAAACCATTTGATCCTGAATGGTGTCTTCATTATCAGAGGATATCAAGTTAGATCAGTGGTTCTCAACCTGGGGTGCCCGAAGTTCAGAACCACTATCTGTCTTTATGTCTGCTTTGATCCCAGATTCACTGTTATCTCTCTGGACTTAATCATATCTTACAATAAAAATGTTCTCAAATTGAAAAGGTAACAGAGACTACATCCTGTAAAACATGGTCTGTGGCCTCATGTGTTTCATATTCAGGGTGCTTGACATGAACAAGGTTTGAATCACTGTTAGACGACCTCTTCTCCTTGGACTGACCTTGAAAAGCTCTTTGCGTATGCGTCCCCGGAGAAAGTCTTTGACAAACTGCGTGTTCTCGGCCTTCTCGTGAACTTCCTTGGTCCCTGCTGCCAGCATCTCAGACAGGTCCTCTGGGCTGGAGTAGGAGGAGGAAAAAGATGGAACAACACAACAGCCTGTGAATGTTTTGTTGACACTGAAGCGCGACAATGGGAGCACTTTGACAGCGGTCCTACCTGAGTGTGTCATCTTTCTCTTCGTAGATCAGCCCCGCGCCGTTGGAAACCCTCACAGACTTTTCCATCTTCACTGCAGTTGTGTGCTCGATTTGGTTGTCAGACACGCACCTAGAACTAGACACTGGCAAAAATGGTAAAAAGAGATTAACACCCATTCTATTTAAAATGCTTTGATCCCAGTGATTGAAGGGTTTTGTATATTCATCCATGAGACAGGAACAAACCCAGTTTGTACCTTTAAAATATACAATACAAGCGAGCCGGTGGGAAATGGGCTAGAAGGTAAAAGCCAATATTGAAAAATGAAACGATAGGAAGGATAGAAATTATACTGTATATATTTCATCTCATTTCATATTTGTGTTATTTTAGGTTATATCTGTTATTTACCATTGGGTTTAGTGTATATTGGAAGATTTCTAATTGTTTTGGGGTATAGTTAAGTGTGACGTTTATTTATTCATTTTTTTCCCCAATTTTTCCAGATTGCCATTTTCTTGTTTTATATTTTTATTGGTTTATTTTTATTTTGCCTATTGTGTCAATGTGAGCTGCTGGGACTTTGGGTACAAATAAAGTATTAATTCATATGTTCACATAAATAATAATTCATGCATTACATTTAGAATTGATTATTACACCGTTATCACCATCAAATGTAATCATTCATGCCTTATGACATAGCAAACCTTTTTGAAGACCTATTTGCCAAATTTGATGAAAATCCATAAAAAGCCTTTCGAGATATTCAGGCCTACAGACAAATAAACTATGTAAAAAGTATAAGCTATTTGAGGTAACACTGGTGCTGGATGTTCTGGGGGCTATAGCACAAAGGTTATATCTGTTTAAGAAAAAAGTGGATAAGCTGAGCGAGTTCTCATCGCCGCAGCATGAAATAACTGTGTAATTGAGGCAACACACAACTGTTTTTATTCTTTAGGTGTGCGGTGTGACACTAGTTTGACCAAAGATTGCCCAACAGCTTTCATTCCAAGGAAGACAAAGGGACAGTGTGGATCTTGAGTGTTTGTCGGGCTTAAAAAGAGCTGGGCTGCCCTTCATAAATGGCATCGCAGTCATTGTATAAGCAGTGTCCTATAAATAATTGGAAGGACTCAACTAAAGCTAACATCACACTAAATCAACATCAAGCACACACAGGGCCTGAAACTGAATACAAGTCCATTATCTGCGCTAGCAAACATTGTGCAATCATGGGGTACAACCTAATCAACGTTATATTGGTAATAGCCGACCAGCTACATCAAAATATTAGATCACTTACGAATAACTGAACTGGTTGGTTAAACCACCGGCGGTTGAACGAGCCGCATGTACCTACCAGTGGGTGTTGCGGTGCAGCGATCCAGTCCAAAAGGGTTGACCAGCGCGTTTCAAATGGTGGTGGTGGTGGTGGTGTCGTTGTTCAGATGACGTGGGTCAAAGGCGGACGCCGTCTCCCACTTCATTCGGACGTTTTATGATGCCGACCTTTTATTCCCCCCCCCCTCTCCTCGGTGGCAGCGAGAGAACGAGAGAACGTGAGCGTGGCTCTCTGGCGACAAGTCAAGAGACAGATCCGGACGGATCGACGTGTGACACGGCTTGGCGGGGAGGGGGGGGGTACGCGACAGGGTGACACGGTAAAGACCGCGGCAACAACAGACCCTGCGTCTACATGCAGCGGGTGGAACAAAGTCAACACAATCCTTCTAGTGTGTACTAAGGGATTTGGAAATATATATACATATAAACACAAAGAAAAACTGTCATTGTTGACATTGTACAATAGACGTACACATTACAAACGAACAATAAACCGCCGAATGAAAATCGCTGCCCAAATGTTATTGGGCAGCGACTTAACTCAGCACAGGAGCTAAAGCTAAAGCTAGCCCGAGTTGAGCGCGACGCGGAAAGGTTCGCAAACACTGCCTCCTCTCGCACATGCTGAGGTCGGTTACGCCAACACAGAGAATAGAACAAACAGTTGTAATACAATGACTCCAAACTATGGCGGACGCCGGGTTCGTCGCCGGGTCCGTGCCCGCTCACCTCCTCGCGTGCAGGAGCGTCCGGCCTGAGCAGGAGGCGCTGATTGGTCAGGGGCAGGCTCACGTGACGTCGGTGCCGCTGCCGCTGCGTTCCGCCGACGCGGAACTCGGAAAGTTCCCAACGTCACACCGGAGGGGGGATGGGGGGGGGGGGGTGCGAAGTTAACGGTCGTTCGTGTCGGAGGAAAAGTGCGCCGGAGTCTCCCGGGGCGTCGGCCCTGGCGTCACGGCACACGCCGTCGATGGTGCACGGAGTCCCCTTTTGCCTTTGGGGTGTGACTTGAAAACACGAATTGTTATGTGGCGTTCACGTACGTGTTGTGTCGCATAGCGTTCACAAGCTCGCCAAACGAACACTTTCCGAGTCGCACTCGAACGCAGCGAGTTCCTCCGCGCTACGGCGGCAGGTGGAGCGTGTTGGTTGAGCGCTGACTTGATCCGCACCGGCGGCTGGTGCAACGCGGCAGATCCTTTTCACCTATGTCTCAATTTTTCATTCCATTCATTTCGCCCTGATCGCCACGCTTGGCCCGATTCCGAGGCCCCCGCACTACAGCAGCTCGTTTTCCTGCAGTCGCCATGGAAACTCGACCTTGTGACCAATGCAGATAATTAAACATTGAAACAATTCTGTTTAAACAGGACCAACACTAACAACACACAGACGAGCCCCGGAAGAATGATTAAGCAAATATAATATGAATCATCTCAGTGTATATTACAAACTACATTATTTGCATAAACGCATCCCTACTTGCTGCACCAGAACCAAACAAATACTATATTATGGTCTCACTAGTTAAGAGATGTTATTTCCACGAAGATGTAATTATTTGCTTTGTGTGGTTGGATTCCATTCATACATTGCTAGAAACATAACCACGTGTTGGATTGATTTTGTTCTTGAGATTGGTAATACTCATAATCATTTGCATAAAATAAAAGGAACTGAATGGATGTGTTATCTATGACTAACAGAAATGAAAACCAATTAGCACAGTTTATGAGATCATTTTTGCGCCGCTTATGCTTTATGTTCAAAGACAGACAGGCATGGACGCCCCTCTATTCTCCAGTATATACTCAAGTGCAAGAAACAAAAAGGCAAAAAATAAAATAAAAATAACCGTGACATCCCATTACATTTTTACTTCAAATCTGATTCAAATAGAAATGACTGCATCTTTGCTTCGGGAAGAAGTGCGTGGGCAGCCAGGTGTTGCCCCCAGAGACCTGGGTTTTCATCCGGGGTCCTGCGTGGAGTTTTTTATTTTCATGGCATCCCTCCAGGCGCTCCACTTTCCTCCCATCTCCGAGGACACACGGGTCAGGCTGATTCGAGATGGGAGACTCTAGACTGAACCCAGGTGATAAGAACTGCCACAAACCTCACCGTACCTGAAAGTACCGCCGCCGTATTTTCATCTCAGTGATGAGTGGTTTTGATGATCGGATATTTAAGTGAGGGGAAGAAAAAAAAATCCACTCTGTATATAAATATCTCATCCCACCACGCTGTCAGTGGAGCCCCATCAGGAGCGTCGTCCTCCTCCTGTACGCTCGGCCTCCCTGACCCGGGGCGGGTCAGAGGGGGCACTGGGGGTCCAGGAGGAGAGCGCGCGTCTCCAGACGGGCCCCGGATGGAGGCGTCCTGGAGCCAACATGGAGAGCAAGACGTTTTTTTTAATAGTCAGAGGAAGTTCTCCACCCGTGCCTGTGGAGGTTTTTTGACCTCGCGAAGCCATCGGAGAGGTCATTTTTCTAATACTGTAGTTTCAAAGTCATTGACCTGTGTCGTAGCCTCCTACCTTGTGTGTGTGTTTGTGTGTGTGTGTGTGCGTGTGTGTGCGTGTGCTGTTTTTTTTTTTTAGTTTTACGTGGCCTAAAAAAAAAATACATTTTGACCTCAATCTAACAATAACTCGCTGACGCGGTGTTCGCGAGAAGCCCCGTTTCATCTGCTTCCACTTGGAGGCACTCGAGGGATTTGGGAGCACGTCAGAGTGGGAGTCGGTGTCACGTCTGAGCAGTCGTCAGGACACATGACACAAGGCAGAGCACGGCTGGCTGAGCCCTCAGGGTGCCTTTTTAAAAGCCTCTTGAATACATTGTTGTTTGTCTCTGTTTATCTGTCTCACCCGTGGTGATTCTCCCTCCCCCTCTCAGAGGCAACGATTGTGATGATGAGGTGATGATAATGAGTAGTTGTTTATAGTTCAAAACATGTTAAGATTGGTCTCCAAAGAGGGGGATTGTTGGCGGTCAGTAGCCGTGCTATTGTCATCCCACAGGTCGTCCAAAGGACAGAGTTGTTGCAGCCGTCCTTGATGAATGATAGAGAGCGGCTGAATTGAGACTTTCAACTCCACTTGCAGATGAACTCTGCTTTTGGTGAAATGGCATACAACTATCCTGTGTTGTCCTATGCCAAGCACACTGACAGCAAAGGTTTCCAAAAAATATAAATAAATAACTAAAGCTGTCTTGAGTGTCAGGGTTGTGTTTGTTTTTTATTGATATAATTATAGTTTTCAATGCTGCAATTGCTGTTAAGATATAGGTTTCACTGACAACTCTCTTAGGTGAGTGGATTGTATATGTGCGCTCCACTATGTGTGTGCGCGCGTGTGTGTGTGTGTGGGTCACGCTAAATTGATGAGGCAGGGATGAATTGAATGTCACTGTTATGAGTAAACCGATGAGAAAAAAACACATTTCTCGTCTGCCATCGAGCACAAAAAATAATAAGAAGCAATAAAATGTGAAACATCTCCGTAGCCCCCCAAAACCGGCATCATATTCCTTTTTCCCGTAAAACAAACACCTTGTTGGGTTGTTTCACTGCGGATCTCCTGGCAACAGCAGCGTTTCCAAGTGTTCATTATGAAAAAATGTCATAGCAGCCATGGTGCTCTTTGATAGATAGATAGATAGATAGATAGATAGATAGATAGATAGATAGATAGATAGATAGATAGATAGATAGATAGATAGATAGAAAGATAGAATGTAGAAAATTGTGTCAAAGTATAAATCTGTTTATACAGATTTTGGTATTTAGGCCACCATTTGGAAGCTTTTAAATGTGTTAATTTGGGCCTTATTTGCACATGAATCATCCATGAAACGGTGTCGATGTTGTGTGGATTTGGAATGCATAATATGTTTGCATTCCCATGTGTGTGTGTGTGTGTGTGTGTGTGTGTGTGTGTGTTTGTTTTACTTAGACCAATGAAAGATTGTGTGTGTGTGTGTGTGTGTGTGTGTGTGTGTGTGTGTGTGTGTGTGCGTGCGTGCGTGCGTGCGTGCGTGCGTGCGTGCGTGCGTGCGTGTGTGTGTGTGTGTGTATGTGTGTGTGTCTGGCAGCCAGCCGGAGCTGCAGCCGGTCCGCTGCTCCGGTGGAAGAGCTCAGAGCCATCATGGGGCACACGAGCCAACAAGATGATTCACTGGCCAAGCTGTTCCAGATAATTGGGAAATGCTTTTATGGATTTTAATCTTCAATTCAGGAGCGGTCAGACAGTTTTAATACATTTTGAAGATTGGAAGAAATATGAGGAATGTTTGATTTTAAAAGCCTCCACATGGGGAGACAAAAATATAATGGACAGACAGACAGACAGACAGACAGACGGACAGACAGACAGACGGACGGACGGACGGACAGACAGACGGACAGACAGACTGATAGACAGACAGATAGACAGACAGATAGATAGATAGATAGATAGATAGATAGATAGATAGATAGATAGATAGATTAAGAAGTTATTGATCCAATCGATTCCTCAAATATTTAATTACAATTAAAACACTACATGTATGATCCTTGTATCCTCCAGTAAAAAGGGTAAAAAGTGGCATCTAGCACAAAGTTCAACGTCTCTATATTAATAGTTGATCATTATTTCATTAGAAGCTCAGAGCCAAGCAGCAGAGTTTTCCAAATCCAGACCGAGATCATTATGGATTTAAAGATAATTCATCTCTAAGTACATGTAACAGCAGCTCTCATTGGTTGGAATTAAATAATGTTTAAAAGGGAAAAAAACAAAATCTGTAGCCTGTAGAATATAATTATTATTTTGATTACATAACAGTGAGTATGAGCTCACACACACCAACTGAAAAAGTACAAAATAAATGCTCAATTACAGTCAGATTAGTGTGCAGTGGAAGAAGAACTCAGAGCTTTTTACATATTAATATGGAATGTCTCAAGTAAAAGTAAAAAGCACCAGTAAGCACCAGTTTCTTCTTCAGTAAACGTACAGAAGTAAATGTAATTTAAGTATTAAAAGTGGAAGTACTTCTCCTATCCAGTTGCCTGATATAACTTACTTACTTACTTAAAAGATTTTAAGACGTCAAAAACAGCCAAATATCCAAAGAAAACCAAAAATAGCCAAGCAGATCCTGATTACAATTTAGAAAATATATAAAGTATTATATATAGTAAAGGTAAAGTATACATATTGTATAACAGTATAATCATATTCATTTACAAATATTTTTTAAACTAAAGTGACAGTGTTAGAAATGTAATAAATTAAAAAGAGCACAGTAAATAGATATTAGAAATGTAGTGCAGTAAAAAGTAAGTAAGTACAAATACTTGTTGGATGTTTTTCTTTTGGACTCTACCGTTACTTACCATCCGTTACTTTTAACAAATAACCCGTGCGGGCGTAGCCTCAACCTGCACATTTATAACAAATTGGATGATGATGACGATGACGCCACAAAGCGTCTTACTTCACCAACTCATCTCGCCCCACCACCCGACCGGAGGGTTTAGAACCTTGGCGTGTCGGTGGTGCGCGAGCGTTCGTGCTACTTCCAGTCAAACGTAATCGATTTTTCACTCATTTCTGTCCTTTTTGTGGATCAATATGGAGGAAACTTGAACCGCCAGATGTCTGTGATGTCCCAGTTCTGACGAGACCTCAACCATGTCCGTAGCTCCTGCAGTTGTCGTGTTCCAGACACTTTAAACCCGAAAATCGCTGCGGGATGGACACATAACTGCAATAATATTGGTTTGAAAAAATGTTAAAAAATAAAAATAAGAATTCATTTAGAATAATTACGAATAATAATAATAATAATAATAATAATAATAATAATAATAATAATAATAATAATAATAATAATAACAACAACAACTTAGATTTAAAGAAAAATAAAATAAAAACAATTCCAGCTATGTTTTCTCGGTCCTTTTACTTTTCACGAGACCTCTTTGTAGCGTCCACGTTGTCATGGCAGCTGCGTCAGCTCTCGCGAGAAGTGCACGAGAGGTTGCGCTCCAACAGACGGAAGTTTTGTTCTGCAGACAGGAGTTGAAGTGGCGCAGGTCGGAGGGTGGAGGCCGCTTTGTCGGATTATTGGAACGCTGTGCAAGCGGCAAAACCCTTGAGAACAACTGCGGTTCGTGCCGTTTGGACCCGATAACAGACTATCATCGTTTGCGATCTTCAGGACACTTCCGCATCCGTCACGTTCGCGGGCCAACTCAAAAAGCAAAGCCAGGATGCTTCGGTGATCCTAGTGTCCCGAGTACTACGCGTAATTTAAACACACTTTTTGTGTTTTTCATGTGTTTCACTCGCACGAAACTAATTCTAGCCGATATCATGTCACTTGTGAGCGCGGTGGAGGAAGCCGTCACCTGGTGCAAAGAAGAGCAGGCCAGGATAAACGTCACAAATCTGCACTACAGAGACATTCTGCAGGCTTTGTGAGTATCGTCTTTATTTCAGGTCGCAGGTTGACCTGTCTTCATATTTGCAGAAATGCGAATGCAGACATGCATTACATGTGTTAAGATTTGTGTATTGTCTATTATTTCCTTCCTTCATTTATACAGATAAAGTAAGGTCTCATTGACATCAGATCTGTTTTGCAGGGGAGACCTGTACACACACACATATACACACACACACACACACACACACACGCATGCATACATACATACATACATAAATGCATACATGCATAAATGCATACATGCATACTCAGACTAAAAATTAGACAGAATCCGTCTTTTGTCTTTTAAATGCAACATACATAGTTTGTGGTAGTTAGTTTAGTTATTGGGATTATCTAGAACTAAAATGAAACAGACAAAAATATGTTTAAAGTTAACAAAGAAAAGAAAAAAGGCTCGGGTGCAGACTAAAAATCACATGAATAAATTGAATTAATGTTGTATACGCGTTGGATTCATTGTGTTTATGGTTTTATTGTGTAATTTGTAAGTTGCGTCTTTTGGGCTCTTTTGATCCTAGGACTGAACAGACTCAGGATGTTTCTGGAGATGTGGACGACGACGACGACAACGCTGACGCAGATGCAGATGCTGGCAACGATAACATTTCATACCCAGATATTGTGCCGGAGGACGAAGAGGAAATAGAACTGATGGAGCAGGCTCTTAAAAAAGCCCTTCAGATCCACAGCGCCACAGGACAACCCAGACCCAACAAAGTGCTGGGCGGTGCCTTCGTCAAGCCCAAGGATGCCACCATGACCCCTGGAGCCTCTCAAGAAAAACGAGCGTCCACCTCAAAGTCCAGTGGGAAACCTAGAAGCTCGACAAGTGGAAATGTTCACCAGCCGAGACTGGACAAAGGCGGAGGCGGCGGAGCTTCCATGCAGAGGCGTTCGGCCTCGTCGGCTCAAGGTTTCCTGGACGATAAGAGCGCAAAGCCAAAGGGAGTGGCTGCCGGTTGTAATTATTTTGACCGGCGTCCACGAAGCACCCAGCCGAGTCGTGGTCCACTGGGGAGAGCGGGCGCCATCGCTCTTCCCCCGGATAAGACGCCAGTATCTGTCTGGTGTGCTCCGATGGCCAAGGCTCCCACAGGGAGTCCGCTCTCACAGAACCGGTATGTAGTTTTACTGAATTTTTTAAGGCTTATTGCCAACATTTTGTTCAGGTTTATTGCACGTTCATCTTTCTGCTTCACTGTTTGTTTCGTACCTTATTGTACAGGACCGTATCTTTCATTTTTGGACATGACCTTTTATTTTACTGGTCTGTTTTCATTTTTATCTTTTCTATTTTTTATTGTTAAATTCTGTTATTTTAGGTTATAGCGGTTGTTTATCACTGGGTTTAGTGTACAGTATATTGGCATATCTTATTGTGTACAGTCAACCATTCGGTCTATTGTATTTTTTCCAAATGTACTGAATTCTCTCTCTCTCTCTCTCTCTCTCCCACAGGGTTCCCGCTACTGACCTCATAGCAACATGGAAGTCCCTGAAGAGCAAGCAAAACAGGTGGAGAAAGTTGACCTTTATATAGTTATCACAATCATTTTCAAAATACGTGATGCCTTCCTCACCCCTTATGTCGTTATATGTTGTTTTTTTTTGTTTTTTTTTCTCTCTGACGTCTCCAGGTTGTGGGACAAAGTGACGGCGGCCCAAAGGAAGGCGGTGCCAGAGAGAAGTGACTTCATGGACAGAATGAAAGCTACCGTATCCATGCGTCCACTAATAAAACGGGGGCTGATGAGAATTTATGAAATATATTTTTTATCACAAATGCATATTAAATATTCTCTTTCCTATCAAAATATAGATAGATAGTGACTTTGCAATGTCCCAGCAGCTCACATAAAAAAACAATGGGCAGTAATACTTCCAAACAATGAATAAAAATATAGAAATATATAATGAAAAATGTCAATATCTGGGGGAAAATGTGAAATATACAATAAACCTCACAGTTAATGTACACAATAAAATGTGGCAGGGTAATAGAAAACACACCTGAACATTTTAAGCAGTATAAATCTGAAAGGTCAACTGTTGCACAATAAATACAAATACTGTATGGCAGGATAGTGGGGTGGGGGGGGGGAATAATCAAGCAGTATAAACCTGAAAATGTTAAGAGGTATAAACCTGAGTCATTTCATTTCATTTAGTAAAACCGAATAGTGACAATGAGCCAAAAGGGCATTTTGTAATGAGCATTACAAAAATGTAATGCAGTGCTCGTGTTTCCCTCGTTCAGCTCGTCCAAAATATCATAGCGATGGGTGTGTGTGTGTGTGTATACAGATTGTCCGCTGACTATGTCGTTTACCCCCCTTTTACAGGTCATAAATAGGTAGCCAGTCTGTTGTCCTTCCTTGACACACTCTTAGTTCCCCAAAACTTGGCCCAGTGGCAGCCCGGATCAGACAAGAGCTCAGGTCGACAGCTTGACACACCAGGGCCGCGACCTGACCCACTGCTACCAGATCCAGAGACTCCTGCTCAGCCAGGCCTCAGCCGGTATGGAGCCACTTAGCTGCGTCAGTGGCGACGCACGCACGCACACACACACACACACACTCAGATATATCTTAGAAAGTGAAAGAGAGCGAGCCGAGCTGAGTCACGGATGCATGAAGATGAGCGCATTGATTTTTTTTATTTTTTTTTTAATAAAAATAATTAATAAAAACAGAAAAAAAACCTTTCTGTTGCAAACAATGGACTTCCTCCTCATCAAATGGGGGGGATCAGTTGCTTCCGGAGACTTGAGTTTGTTTTTCCGATGTCGATTTGGAGCCCTGAGTATTGGTACCAAAATGCAATGGTTTGTATCCAGTCGGTGGTGCGATGATCCAATTCATGCAGGGGAAAAAAAACAAAAACAAAAGCTAAACGGGGAATGCAGCTTTATAATGAACCATGGTTTGCCGTTGTAGTAGCGCGTCGGCTCGTTTCCTTTTGCGTCGACGAAAGAAAAAGGAAAAACACAATTTTTGTTCTCTAAAATCTTTGTTGAGAAGAAAGAGGAAGACTCGGATGACCGGTTGTACTTTGCATATACCCAGTATGTCTTTTGTAAGTAATTACACCTGTCATTAGGAAAATGTATGAAAATACTTTGGTGGTTGTTTTTCTTTTTGTGTAGACAGTAAAGAAAAGGGTTGTGAAGCTCATCTGACTCTGGAAAGGCTGGAGGCGGCGGCAGCCGAGCTCCGAAAATCTGCGATCCTGGTGAAACAACGTAAGGTTCTTAGTTTTAAATCGACATCATGAAGCAGCTATTTCCCTCTAAATTTTTATTTTGTTGTTGTTGTTTTGACCTTGGTTAGTTGGAAGTATTTGATCTGGTTTGACTTTGACTTTGAGTTGATTCAATTTGTAGTTGTTAATTCAGATCTTTATTCAGTTCTTGTCTCAATCTGGCTATTTTGGCTGATTTGACCATGAGAGGGGCCGAGCCATCAGACACAGATGTCGCAGGTCGATTGAGGCAAAATTAGGATTTAATGACCAAAAAAATATAATCAACTTTGGGGGGATTTTGAAACAAGTGCAAGGGGGGAACTTAAAAAATAGACTAAAGTATGATAAAACTAAAAATGAGGTCAAAAGCACTTAAACGGGGGTTAACATAAAGACAACTGGACACACCAAACAGACCTGTCCAAATGAAACAGGAGGGAACATATATAGGGACATGGCCAAACCAAAAAGACATGAGGCGTGAAAGGTAAAATATCAGAAACAAAAATTATTAACTATAAATATTATAAAACAAGGGACTAAATAATACAAGTGCACATGTTTAAATAAGTGCAAAACAAATACAAAAGCACTCATCTATAAAAAGATTATTATTCAAGGAAAAAAATAAAATTTTAGCTCCTCACACTAAATGGCTTATAAACAACTGTTGGCGTCCTGAAGTGAAAATGAACTGCGCTGCCCTGTGGATTATTTCTGTCTATTGTATCATAGGGTCCGAGTCCACAGACCCTGCTTTCTGGGGGCCTTGAGATACTCAAAAACTCACAAAACTTTGCACACTTGTCGATCCCGGCGAGGCATTTGATATTCCACCGGCCCCGTGCATGGGAGGGCAAAATGGCCGCTATCGCCACCTAGAACATTTTTAAAAATCAAACCGATTTCCTTTTTTTTTTTTTCACACAAAATTTGGTGCAGAAATGTAACATCACTCGACTTAAAAAAAAAAAAAGTGCATTATATTGGCGCCATGACCAAAACCCAGCAGGAAGTCGGACATATTTAATTAATGGTGCCATTTTAGTCACTTTTTGGTCATTTTTTTTGCTTTCTACCTTCACGAACTCCTCGGCGATTTATAGGATCGACTTTAAACTTGGCCTGTTGGAGTGTGTACAAGACACCTTCACGATTAAAAGTTATTAAAAGCTTAAGTTTTTGTCACACAGTGTGGGCGTGGCAAAATGTTGAATTTCATGTTTGAAAAAAGGCGCTGTTTACGTTAGTTTTTTGTCACTTTTTGGTCCTTTTCCTGCTCCGTACTCCCGCAAACTCGGTCATCGCCGCTTGCAGCTTTAATTATTATTGATTCTAATAGTGATTAGAAAATAGCACTTGAATTCCACTCTTTGTCTCTTTCTCACGCGGGTTATTTGACGAACTTCCAGTCCTCGGGTCAATATCCCTTTTAATGAACAGTATTTTCACATCATTTTTCCGCACCCACTTTAGATCGTAAACCCAAAGAAAGTCTTCCAGAAAGCCAGGTCCCCTTCACACCGCGCCTCCTCCGTGACCTTCCCCGGGCGCTTGTCTAATAAAGGGGACGCAGCGCGGTGGAATTGTCGCCCCGTTGTCCACTCTGGCCGCCCAGCTGCGTCTCCATTAGCGTATCTGGCGTTCAGATTAGCACTCACTCAGCGCCCGCAGGTGGAAGCAGCGCAATTTCCAGTGGCCCCCCCGCCAACAATGCAAATGGAGGCAAAGGTCACGGCCACGGAATTTCTATTCTAATCCGACCGCCGTGCCCAGTCCGACCACTGTAGTACCTTCCAGGGATATTCCGGGATATTGTTTTTCAATCTGAGCTACTGCCTGGTGTATTTGAATGGCCCAAAGCCAAACGTTCCAGCGATCAGAAGGTTTTTTTTTTTTGTTTTTGTTTTTTTTTTCCCCTCATATCCAGATTATTATGACACCTCTTCTGTGCTTGTTGTGTTTTTGCAGAGAAATCAGCTCTTTTGGGGGGGGGGGGGCGCTAACGAGTTAATGCAGGGCGCGGCGTCTTGACGTATGGAAAATGAAAACGGAGCCGAGTTGTAAGCCCCGGTGCCAGCTCACTACTTTCCTTCGCCTCCCCCGTGACGGCAGGGGGTGATGAGGCGGTCTCTCCCGGGCGGGCGGCCGGGCGGGCGGCCTCTGCTATTTAAAGCCGAGGCAACGCAGCAGAAAAAAAGAAACGTTTTCGGGTACAGTTGCTCACGCGCTAAATATAACTTTTTTTTCCGCCAGAGTGGGAAGCATGGGATCGATGGAGGCCGGCGGGAGGATGTCTCTGCCCCGTCGGGGCAAAGGGTGAGCGGCGGAGCGAGGAGGCCGCCGGCCCCCCGGTGCCCCCCACCCTCACCTACACCACGGAGGCGGAGCTCCGGGAGCTGGAGGCGCTGAGGATGAGGGTGGTGCTGCTGCAGCAGGAGGTGCACCTGCAGCAGGTAAGACTCGTGCTCCTTCCGAGGTCGGTACCGGGAATAAAGAGGTTCGTAATGCAGCGTTTCCAACCTTTTTTTTGCCAGGACACACTTTTTACAATGAGACAAACCACGGCACTATACCACGTTAACCACTAAAAAACTAAACTGAACATGTATTACCGTGCTTATTATTATGGCCTACTAATAGATAGCGATGCAAGCACTCGCAAACAAATCTTTCAAGTTACATTTAGTCATTTAGCAGACTCTTTTATCCAAAGCGACTTACAATTATTCAAATACAGATGGACGCAGCCATCAGGAGCAATTAGGGGTTAAGTGTCTTGCTCAAGGACACTACAGCATGCTAGCAGGAGCAGCCTGGGATCGAACCAGCAACCATTAGATTACTAGACGACCAGCTCGAGGGTGGCGAGTCCTCAATTCACAAACTGAAAATAATCACCAATCACTACGGTACGATTCATATTGAATGTGACAGATTTCCTCTCTGCATTCCACCAATATAAATAGTTGAGACAGACTTAAATGATTCTTGTGAGAATTCCATTCAAAACTCGGAGCCGAACCGACTCCTCTGACCCTCGTTCATCGTTCAGGAAGTCCTCCCTCGCTCACCGTGCGTTACACCGACTGAACCAAAAAAGCCAAGAGTTGGGAAATTGACTCTTGTTTTGTTTTTTTTACTGAGTGACTCACCAAAAAAAAAAAAGAATATCAAAAAAAGCGTTGAACCTTTCATCGCTACGTATTGTCGTGACTTTCAGTGTGAAACTTGAGCTTGTTCTGATGATCACAGCGTTTCTATTCTTGCTGGGAACTGATGAATTTGATTGATTAGTACTTTAGATCGTGCAGCACAACAGCTAATTTCCATTATTGACTTTTTTTTTTTTTTTTTTTTTCATGTGGAATGTGAATATTTGTTCACTGCACCCCTGGTGAGCTCTCATGGCACAGTGGTTAAAAAACTGCTCGTGTACCCGAGCCTGCCAAATGATCTGACATTGCAATTTTGGTTCTTTGGGACTCTCTCTCTACTTTGGCAGGCTCTGTCGGACTCTCTTTCCCCTCAGCTCCCCGCCATGCTGCATGGGCCGGGGTTCCCAAACCCCAGCGTGCTCCGAGACGTCTACTCCCTCCTGGCAGAAGGAGGGGAGCAGTTCCCCACCCTTGTGCTGGACAACGAACCCGACTGAATACAGCGGATACAACACAGGCCTCTGAACTGAAGAATATAGACACCACTACAAAGGATTTTTTTTTGTGTGTTTTGAGTCTGCTGGAACTTTAAACAATTATTTATTCACTGTCACTTCATTTTGTGGCACATTCAAATCAAGATGTAGATGCTGTATCAGATACTTCCTGCGGCTCCAGACAGCGTAATGTCATTCTTATTTATCAAAATGTTCGATTAAAAAAGCAATTACTGTGAAAGATCGACCATAAACCAACCAAATAAATGATCAGGATATATATATTTATTATTTATTTTGCGTTCTTTGTTAAATGAAGGAGTTGGATACTGGCCTTATTGTAATCAAGATTTATTTTTATTGAATATTGCATTATTTAAGAAGAAGACGCAGAACATTAAACCTCTGCTCCTTTGTGTTATTGTCTGTGCCAACAGGGGGCGCTCATCTTGCACTGTCAGTGCTCATAAAGTACGCCACAGTATCAGATAGCAGCTTAACACTTGCACAAGTAAACCTGAGGTAGATTTACTGGGTGTGTAAACAGGATACCTGGAAATTCATATTGGATCCTTTTATAACCTTTTTTTTTTTTTAGTCTAGAGGGCTATTTGCAGGCTTGGGTGTGACGTAGAGGTGTGATAACTACACGGCGACATACGCTTTGCTTATTTTGCTCCTGCAAACACCGTGATGTCCCAAAGATAAGCTGAGAGAGTCCATGCAGATAATGTGGAGTCTATGGAGTAAGTGGCATACTCACTAAAATATCTGTACGGTTGCCAAATACTTAAAAGTTGCAAAAATAAACATCGCCATTCCTGATCAGATATTTCGGCCGCTTTCATATGGAGATCATCAATGTGTTACTTTCAGTGTAGTGTTGCTCCACGGGCTTTGACTCATCTAGGTTCCCTGTGGAGTGTGTATAAATGTCTATAAAGCCAATACACATTGGGAAAAATGTGTATTTATAAGGTTGGTTGAGAATGCTTGGAGACACCTAAAAGGGGGACTTGCGTGCCCAGAAGACGACATGTGGGACGACACAGGCTCCGACAGACTGGACGACAGGTGGCGCCTGGTTAACACAGCAGGCCGTGGGTGTTTGCACCCTGGTGCACCAAGCCTCTTACACACACACACACACACACACACACACACACACACACACAAGTGCATAGTGGCTGAGTCACAAAGAGAATGGATTTTGAATCCAAACTCTCGAGGGGATGTCATCAGGAAATGACAGGTTTCCCTGAAAAAGGGGTGGAGGGGCCAAACAAAAGAGGCAGGAAGTTCTGTCTTTTCCAGGCCGTGTGATTCGGGACCAAATCTAAAGTGAACGTGGTGTTTTGGCCGAGCAGACTCCTAGAAGCAGATATGGACTTCGCTCACGTTTGAAGAACATGAATCCTCTGTGTGTGTGTGTGAGGCCAGAGCACCCAGCAGATCACGTCAACACAACGCTCTGGGTCCCGTGGGTGAAATCGCCTACGCAGCTCGGCCTTCCCATGACCTGCCTCCATCATCGCTCCTCCGAAAGCCCCGCCACACCCTCCTCCCCTGAAAAAAACCCTACTGCCAGCCGAGGTTACCCCTATCTCACGCCTTGGTCCTCTGATTCTCACGCTTTCGGGAAAGAAAAAAAAAAAAGGTTGTTGACATAATAGAAGATTCGTGCCATTCTTTTTTCTTTTTTTTTTTTTCCGATGGAAAGGCTTGTAGGCACTTTCCTATTCCAATGCTCTGACACACAGAGCGAGAGAGAGAGAGAGTGCAAAGGCTTTTTTCCCCCCTGCATTCCGTCCAAGCCTTTTGACTCGTTGTCCTCCTTCGTTCTGGCCTGTTTTCTTCCCTTTCACCAAGTTTACGACAATGAGGGAAGTCCAAGTGCAAACCATGAGAAACCGAGCGCTGCTCCGAGGAATCCATTGGCCTGCTCGTCACTCAACATATCCTTTGTCTTGGAGTGCCACCGCCTCTTTCTAACAAGCACACATGCACGCGTGCGCGCAGCCGCGCATTGCATTGGTTTCAGAGTGCGCTCAGCGTAAATACACCTTGTGCTTGAGGACCCATGTTACCGATGCACTTCTAAACCCCCCAAAAAATAGTCAATTCGGGGCCTGGTCCTCGCTAGTATAGTAAAACAAATACACACACTGCGTCCGTCTTTGCTTCCCCTCTTTCTTTTGCCCCTTTCCAGTTCAACGTTGGCTTTGAGCTACAACACTGTCAAGTCACCGGGGCCATCAATTACCCCGGCTTAGTGTTTATGATTTGATTCCCTTCCATTTGGCCGCTTTCAGCTGGCGTCTCCCAATAAAGCAGGAGGGTTTTTCTTCTCTCTGGGAAGACGAAGACGCAGCGTCAGGACTAAGGAGATGTTACTTGTGATGTATCAACACTATTTGCCGCCCCTGTCTGGTTTGCCGCAGGTCTTTTTTCCTTCTATTTTCATCGCAAGGATCTTGATTGTTCAATCAAATTGTATTGTATATGATCAGAGATTCCGCTTTTGATTCATCCGTCCATCAAACGAATCTTCCATCATTTTCGAGGATCGTCCAGGTGGTTTCCCGCCTTGCGCCCCTGCCATGAATCCACCTCTCGCTCAGTGCCATGACCACAGACAGCTGCTGTACCCTGGAGCCTCCGCGGTTCTTTGTGATTTCGGGAATGATATTACCTCTCGCTTTTGGGGCGATGCTCCAGGAGCCCCTGAAGCCTTTGTACCCCTTTCCAACCCTTTGTCTTGTCTTGTCTTGTAATGACTTGTGCGTGTGGGATCATCCCACACGCACAAGTCATTACAAGACGAATACAATATGCCAATGTGCTGAAACATTCACATCAATTACAGATTTGTCTGGTTATCTGTGGGTTGGAATTCCAAAACAGGAGCCTCAAATAATCAATATCCTCTGTTCCTAACAACGTCTTTCTTCACACACACACACACACACACACACACACACACACTAATGCAGATGTCACTGAGAGACTGCTATGCATGTAATGAACACACACTGTACAGACACTCAAATCACAGCCACTCTAATGTTCTGGGTGTGAGAATCAATATTTTATATATTTATTAGGGATAGGTATTGTTAAAAAATGTATGATACCAGTACCCTTAGAGTATACTGATAACAATAGAGTTCTTTATTCGATAGCTTTTTTTTTTCTACGATATCCATCGTGTGAATGGAAGCGTCCAGTTGCACGTCACACGTTGCATTAAATTGAAAAATGCTCGTGGTGATTAGATGGCTTGTAGCCGCGGCGTTAGTGAGCCAATCACAGGTCGCATTAAATCGAAGAACGCTTGCGGTGATTGGCTGCGAGCAAAACCACACAAATAGTCGTTTTTATTTCGATATCTGAAAAGGATTGAGCGCAGGTAGTGTTTGTCTGGAGAAGTTTCAACAATACTCAGTATTGGTTATTTCAATCAATACCTTAAAGGTGTTGAGTACCCATACAGAGCCCTAATATTAAGGTATTGATACTACCTACAGTAAGAACTTTGTGTTCACTGTCAGTGAGACAAACTTGAGACTAAAAGGTTGTAATTTTTTTGTTTGTTCAAAGGGCTTTTTTTTTTAAGTGCGAGGCAGAGTTTTTACACATTTTATTGAACTGATCGGTATTGAATATCTCTTATGGGAACAGCTTAATCTGTAACAATACCAGCAGGGAATCTGTTTTAATTGTATCCACCTCCACTGCTATGCGAGTTTAATGAGCCACATCAGAGCCAAATGAACTCCAGAAATACACTCGCTTCCCCGTGGGTGTCCTCACATCGCGTTCATACGTCGACGCGCGAGGGGGGTTTAATGCCTTTACTAACCTGCGTCTCGTCTGACTTTTGAGGCGGTCGTCGCATTTAAGGAATGCAACGTTCAAATCCATGACATTCTGAGTCACCCAGCCAGGGAAAATGATGTAGTGTTGTCGAAACCCACGGGGATATTACTACACACACACACACACACGCACAAGCACGCACACACACACACACACCTCTCCTTCTTTCAAGGGGTTTATGAGATGTGGTTTGGTTAAAAATGCTGCCTTATGGAGGGAAAGCTGTCCGTATTGATTTGATTTTCACCAAGGTGAAGGTTCCCTAGAGCTAAGCAGCGATGGGATTAGTCGCCCTCAGCTACCGATAGGGTTCCTTCCATTCA
>NC_137205.1:16350131-16485131 GCF_960531495.2 Zeus faber
ATTATTTTGGGTTGTGTACATAAAGCTATTTTATATTTTTACTGTATATTTAAATGTATTTAAAATTGCCGTATTAAAACAAATGTTCCACGTTTGCCTCCGTATTTTTGAGTATGAGCGTGTGAGGTCACTACAATGTATGTGTTGTGTATTTCAAAAAACAACGACTTTATGTGGCTTAAGTGAGGCGTGAGTGAAAGTTGTATCGGCGTTGAGCGACACAGCGTTCGAGAAGAGTCTTTGGGCTTAAGCGTACACGAGCAGCGGATACGGACACGGGGTGGCCGGTGTCTGCCGCGCCGCTCGGAGGCGTTGAGAAGGAAACTGTGTGTCGCTCACAGGCAACGCTCTGGACGTGAGAGCGTTGCCTGAGAGTTTTCTGACTCCTCACCTCAGATCCGTTGTGCGGAGAGCATGTGGGATTCATTGGCTTTTCATTAAAAACAGACAGAACCACATCCACGGGGATAAAAGACACCCCCTACTGGTAAAATGATTTCATGGAAAAAGAAAAATAACACTTAACTACAGACGGGCAAAGCCAAAAAAGGCAAGCAAAAATAAATGTTTTTAAGTAAAGCAAATATTATGCTGCAACTTCATTAAAGGATAAAAAAAAATCCAATGGAGAATGTGAAGTGTGATGGTTGCCATGGGTTGCTATGGACTTCGGTCACCATTTTTTGAGGATCACTTCCATTCAATTGCGTAGAGAAATATCTAAAATACACGAAATGTATGAATGTGGAGAAAGGAGGGGAGGGAAAGAAGGGTGGAGGTTCCAAGCGGGATGGTTGCTCGATTTTCTGTGGCAGTTTTCCGCCTCAACAAGACTCCAAAGGCGTCTTAAAACTAAAACGCCGACCGACGTTCACAGTCCGTGTGGGTGATCCTCCAAACATGCTCCAGCCATGTGACGGCAGCTTCACAGCCCGTATACTTTCTATACTCATCAGCAAAATAATATGTTTGTTCAAAAATGTGTTAAAAAAAAACCAACGTAGAATTTGAGTGCAAGTTTTGAACATTATTTACTTACTTAGTTATTTATTTATATTTATATATTTGACTCAAAAACAAATACTTCTTTATAATTCAAAAGTAATTGAAATTTACTTCAGTTTTAAACTGAATTTGACTTTAAATTAGTCAAATGAAAAATGGGCTTTGTTCAAACCCCCCCCCTTGCTTCTCAGTAAGTGCGGATTTCTTTGGGAGTAGGATGTCATCTGTACTTCTTTTTTTTTGCTTGTTAGTGAGTCAAAAATAATGAATCATTTGGATGCAATTTATTTACTTTTTTTTTTCTTCTAAAGCTGCTAACAATTAGCAAGTAATCCGTACTTCTGTTTTTTCTTTTACTTAGTATGGGTGGAAATCTGTCATAATTCACAAATATATCATAAAATAAGCAAATACAAATGGAAAAAAGATGAATACAATCCACAAATCTGTATTAAGATAAGGAATATTATTGTAATTTATTTATTATTTATATTTGTGAATTTGTGAAACAGAATTCTTTGCATATTAATAAGTATACAACACAATAAGTAAAATGTAGAATTGTGTGCATTTTTTAACAGCTTTTCAGGGCTTCCATACTTACGGGTAATTTAAGGTGCAGTGTCTAGAATTAAGTGGCATCTAGCGGTGAGGTTGCAGTTCGCAAACAAACTGAATACCCCTCCCCAAAACAGCGGCCTCCGTGGAAGAGACGGTGCCCACGAGACTACGAAAGTTGCGAAAGTTGCAAAAGGCCATCCTTAGCGCCAGTGTTTGGTTTGTCTGTTCTGGGCTACTGGCCGTGCAACATGGCGGCCTGCGTGAAATGTACCCGCTCCCTATGTAGAATAAAAAAACAGCTCATTCTCAGGTAACGCCAACACAACGACTTTTATTTTCATTGGATTATATACTAATAATAACATACTTATGAATATTAGATTCCATTTCTGCCAAGTCCGTTCCGTAAATTCTACACACTGCACCTTTAACTGCTTGTAAGACGTTTTTCGATTTTTTCTTTTTCCAACCACAAGTATCTAAAAGGGAACGTTCCCTTCTCGCCCTCCACTTGTCACCATTTGATGAACACTGACATCATGGCTCCAAAAACCCTGTTGTTAGTGCTGAAAGAGAGAGGAGGACGGGGGCGGAGAGAGGAGGGGGGGGGGCAGAGACAGAGAGAGAGTGGTGTTTAGCTTGGAATGAGGGAGGGACTGGGAGGGTTTTCTGGGGATGGAATGGTCAGTTGAGTGGCCGGGGGTCATCATGGATTAACAGGAACCAGCTGCAATCGACTCATCCGCCTCAATCTCAACAACCTCCAGCCTGTTTTTTTTTTTTACAAAGGCTTGTTATTGTGTAACTTGATACCAGACGTCGAGGAACCTACTCAGAAGATAGATAGATAGATAGATAGATAGATAGATAGATAGATAGATAGATAGATAGATAGATAGATAGATAGATAGATAGATAGATAGATAGATAGATAGATAGATTGACAGACAGACAGACTGACTGACTGACTGACTCACTGACTCACTGACTCACTGACTGACTGACTGACAGATAGATAGACAGACAGATAGATAGTTCGATTCAAGATTCAAGATTCAAGAGGTTTATTCGTCACTTACAAATACATTCTTTCATACATATATGCAGTGAAATGAAATGCAATGCACCCGGTGATAACACACAATATGTCCTAGGAAAATTTCTTTCTACTAGACCAACTAACTGATTCCTAAAATGTAATACAGTAAGTCGAATACTTATAGAATAAAATAAAAATATATAGAATAAAATAAAATAAAATAAAATGGAATAGATAAAGGGAATAGGCTTGTGTATATGGGATAGGCAATTAGTACAGTATATACAGATATGTGCATTAAAGTGGCATGTGAATGAAGTGAGGTAGTGTTTGTGGGGTGTTTGTGCCGTGCTTATGGGTTCACATCCGTTCTGAGTCAGTAAGCTTAACAACCCCTGTGTAAACCAAAAAAATTGTTTTTATTTATTACACAACGAGATCAGGGTTTGCTTTCATAAACGTTGGGAATAGTTTTTTTTTGTTTTTTTTGGAGACAGGTGCATCAGAAGCTAATGTATCACACACAGCTGTGGAGTGTTTGGAGAACGGGGGCAAAAAATCGAAAGCATGAAACGTTATTAAAGTATGTTATTGGGCGGAATTTTTTTCCCATCCTGCTCCTGCTTCTGAATCACGTCTGAATATCCTGTTACAAAAAGTGATAAGCGGTGGCTGTGGAAGCCTTTTTTTTTATTGTGGACATCTTGCTCCCGGAAAGCCAGCATGGGATGAGTTGAATGAATCATTTGGGTTTGGCCGGTAAAATATGACTTTTCGTTTTTGGAATCGATCTTCCCAAACAATCTGTATTCAGTTTATGATCTTAAATACTTTATTGCTGAATTCCCTCCGCTGGGAATGAATGAATAAACGGTATTTCATCGTATACGCCACTTACAAACCCATTATGATGAGAACAAGTTCACGAAGAAAAATAAAATACAATCAGTTATGCAGGATGAGAACTTGGAAGTTGGATGTCCCACATGGTTAAATTAAATCGGAGTTTCATGATCTAAGACTTGGCTGAAACGCTAATATTCACAATCAGGTGCATTTACTGTTTCCATGGAGACCACTACTGGTCCATACGGTGGTTCCGCTGAAATACAAAGTCAACAGTAACTGGTTTGTGCAATAGCCTGGAATTGGAAGAAAGGTTTATAATTTGGGTTTCACACAAACATCATCTTTCAGGGAAACTTGTGTTAGACTTCCTACATATCCTCAATGCATCTTCTGCTTGTCTGAATCGATTATAATTAAACTGAACGAGATATGAAGACACATGTAAAACATAGAAAAGAAAATCTCACAGTTTTGCTCAATTTGAAACCACTTTAAATTTTTATTTTTAGTTCATTCGTTTTGGGAGTTTTGTGGCTTTAAAAGACAATGATCCTCAGTCAGTCTGACAGTGAAAAGGCCGGGCATTATTAAGGGTTGTACCGCCTGACATCATTAACAAATGAACAAATTATGTCAAAAATCGAACAAAGTCCCATAAAAACCTTATTCGTCGTTTACCAAGGTACAAATAACCAAAACTCGAATGCACTTGAAGCTACGAAATGGCAGCTCTTCCCGTCACAATCAGGCTGATGGATGGAATAGGAAGCATTAACTATTATTGGTGATGAGACCGGGGTCAGCTGCATACAGATGATGAGCAGAATGGATCAATGCAGATGGAGGAAGGAAAAAGACTTTTGTCCTTTCATGCCCTCGAGTGGTGAGCTATCAATAAGGCACGATTCCGCGAGGCAGGCTGCCAGGGCAAATGGCGGCTTCGTTCCGACCGGTGCGAGGAGCCACAATGGCCTTAATCATCTCATTCAGGCCTGAGAAGAATTTCCGGCTAATGCTGAACTAATCAATGGCTCATGTTGATGACATGGTTACCGGAGGCATTGATTGGTCAATTATGCATTGAGTGCGCATGTTTCTTTTTTGTTCTTGGGCTTGTGTGTGTGTATTTTTGTTTTTGTGTATATGTTTGTCACCTCTAGATAAAAAGGGGAGTCGGAAGCTTATTTTCAAATTTCTATTGAAGATTCCTGCCATAATCCATAGATAATCATATTACATTTTTTGTATACAGTTGACTGTGATATTTATTGTATTTATTGTATATTTCACTTTCCCCCAGATATTGATATTTTTCATTTTTATATATAAAGCAGCCATCTATTCATTTATCCATCTATCTATACATCTATACATCTATCTATATATCCGTCCACCCATCCATTCGTCTCTGTCTGTCTTTCTGTCTGCCTGTCTGTCTGTCTGTCTATCCAAATGCATTTTCCCGCTCAGTGTCAGTTATTGTATGCATGTTGGGAGTGCTTTCATCTGCGTCAAGCTCATCCAACCAAAGGACCTGAAGTGTGAAATCAAATAAGATTTGGGGGGTATTGTTTTCTTTGTCCCCTCCCTCACTCAGATTTATATTCACGATGAATAACATTCATATCTGTGAATTTTGGGTACTTGACCCTTCATACGGTCCAACAAGCAGGCTTGTGGTTGCTATTACTGTACGCTCTGTTCCTGTGTCACAGGAGAATGACTAGGGATGTTATTTGTTTTGTGGAATTCTTTTTTATTCAACCTGTTTTGTGGTTTAGGTTTCTTCTCCTAACTTTGTTTCAGGGATACATCACAGAGCAGTGAATACCAAGGAATAAAGGTGCTGTCGTGTCATCTTGATACAAAGTTGATCATCTACATTTTAAGCCTTTCTTTGAAAATAATATGAGCTTAAAAGGGGCAAATTTTCCCTTTCAAGAAAGAATAATTATTTAATGAATTAATGAATACCTATTTTTTTAATGTAAAATTAATTACATCACAGATACACTGTTTTCTTTTTTCTTTTAGAAAAATAGATTTTGTGTCAGCTTCAATCACACCGTTCAGTGAAGCTATCAACTGGAAACTGCCAAATCAAGTTACATGATAAAACAAATCCAGTGGCCAATAGATTCGTAATCGCCAATAGATTCTTAAATGTTGATCGATTGGTTGATTGATTGATCGATTGGTTGATGTATTCCTGTAGACAAGGCAAAATGTGATCCATCTGTGCCAGATTTACCTTACCTTACAATTACAAGGATTAAACCGGAAGATAGCGCAACCCCGGCTGCACTCTCCACAAACTACACATTCTCCCACACATCCAGACCATCTGGCCGTGGTGGTGGGACTGGCCTGCTAATTTCCAACACATGGAAATTTAATCCACTGCTGCCTTTAAACAACTTTGCCTCCTTTGAATATCACGCCGTCTTGGTGACTGCTCCGGTGAAAGCCTATGTGGTCGTCATCTACCGTCCACCAGGACAACTAGGTGACTTCCTCCATGAGCTTGACACCCTGCTGTCATCAATTCCTGAGCATGAGTGTCCCATGCTCGTCCTCGGAGACATGAACATCTACTTGGACAGTGCGAGCTCAGCTGACTTCCTGTCTTTGGTTCGCTCATTCAACCTAAGACAGGTCCCGACTCCACCGACTCACAAGGCTGGCAAAGAGCTTGATCTCATTCTTGCTTGGAGCTGCACCACGGACAACCTAAGGGTCACTCCTCTTCATCTCTCTGACCACTTCTTCATCCACTTCAATGTCCAGCTACCAAAACAACCCCCCACCACCACTGTATCATCTGAAGCCACTACAGATGATACAGAATGCGGCGGCGCGACTGGTGTTCAACCAGCCAAAGAGGGCACATGTCACTCCGCTGCTCATCGAGCTCCACTGGTTACCTGTAGCCGCCCGCATCAAGTTCAAGTCTCTTATGCTGGCCTACAGAGTGATTGCTGGGAACGCTCCCACCTACTTAAATGCTCTTGTAAGAGCACATGTTGCCCCCCGGATGCTGCGCTCGTCAAATGAGCGTCGCCTGGCTCTGCCGGCCGTACAGCCACGGCAATCCAGGCTATTCTCATTTGTAGTTCCACGTTGGTGGAACGAGCTGCCAAAAATGACCAGAGCGGGGACCTCCCTCTCTGTCTTTAAGAAGCACTTGAAGACCCAGCTCTTCAGTGAGTACCTCCTGTCCTAACCTACAATTACTTAGCACCACCTTGCAGTATTTATTGTTACACTAATGTTGTTGTTACACTAATCTCTGTCGCAATGTAGCTTGAATGTTATTCTCCCTTGTAAGTCGCTTTGGATAAAAGCGTCTGCTAAATGACTACGTGTAAATGTAAATGTTCCCTTCGTGCCTTTTGTCCTCTTGAAATAAGCTGGGCTTATTTGCAATTTGCTTATCACAAGCAGTTTTGTTAAATAAATATTATTATATATTATTATTATTATTATATAATAATAATAATAATAATAATAATAATAATAATAATAATAATAATAATAATAATAATAATAATAATAAACTCTCATACAACGACATGTAACTCAAAGCGCTTAACATTAACTCATTAAAATAACATTTAGTAGGTGTTAAATATTCAGTGCGTGTCTCTTTAAACAGGGTACCTTTAAACGGCAGATTCCGACGAACCACCAGTCCCAAAATGCATAGCGAAAGGCGGTACCGCGGATGTTTTTTAAACACGTCAGCCAATGACAAACGCCGTTTCGGGAGCGCGTACTTCGAAATGATACTTTCTCAGCCATTCAGCGTTCGGCATTTTAAAGTTGACCCGGCCGAGCCAATGGCCGCCGCGGTCGAATAGCTCGGACCAACCCGAACGCCGCCCGTAGGCCGGTAGGCGGGACGCAGCGCGGCCAACAGGCCCCGAGCTTTTAAGTTCAAACGCGAGGCCGGGGCGGGGCTCCGGTGCATTCGGGGCGGGGCCTGAGAGCGCGAGTAGGTGACACGCTGAAATTTGAATTGGGTCGAGATCGCAGCACCAGCGGCGCAGCGTCGGGTCGTGTCATTCGGCCACTACCTCCGGTGCCATTCGGCCACTACCTCCGGTGCCATTCGGCCACTACCTCCGGTGCCATTCGGCCACTACCTCCGGTGCCATTCGGCCACTACCTCCGGTGTCATTCCGCACATTCCACCGGTGTCCGGGTCGGTCGAAGCTGCAGCGTCTCTCCGGATCAGCGGCCGGTTCCCCGAGGAGCGATCCCTCCACTTGCGATGAAAGCGGGCGGTAAGTTCCGAAGGCGACCGGTGTCAGCGGTGAAAAGCAGCGGAACGGCATTTAAATACGAAACAAACACCTTTTCTTTTCTTTTTTGGGGAAGTATAAGAGCGCGACGTGCAAAATGCCACACAGGCGGGCAGGCGTGCGGGGCGCGCCGCGTAAGCCGGTGTGTGAGAGCAGCGCCAGCGGGAGCCGCGGCGCCGGTGCTCCGCGCGTCCAGAGGGCAAGTCGCTGGAATAGCGTAAATATTGTCCAAGCCCTGAACTGCGTTTGTCATCGCCAAACAGCTGTGTTCGTCGGGTTCAAAAACAAAAAAAAACAAAAACAAAAAACAAAAAAACGGAGCAGAAAGTGGGGAACCGGACACGCAGTGATCTGCTCGGGAGGGAAATTTGGGCGCTCATTTCGGTGACTTATCCCCCGCTCGGGGCCGCCGGGCAGTGGGCTCGATCCGGGGGAGGGGAGGGGGTGTCGAGAGCAAACTTCGCTCGAGTGGATGTTTAACTAAGTTGACCCCTCGGTTGTTTTGCGCGGAAACGTGTCCAAGTGCGATGGGATTTGGAATTGGAATGGGGTTACCTGGACGACGCCCGGTGTCGACGCGTATTCAAAGTGGAGCCAGTTGCGGCCATGCTGCCGTTCTACGCCTCGAATGGTGATTGGGTGATTTCACTGAAAGAACTTTAAACAAAGTGTGGATCTGTCACCGAAGTTCGCGAACTGTGGCTCGTCGTCTCAGACACACACACACACACACGCACGCACACACACACACACACACACACACACACACACACACACATATCATATTCCTTAGATTCCACCTTGGTCCACACGGATATATGTACTCTGTTTATTTATACATATACGTTTGCAACCTTGCATAATTTCCTATTTTTGACAGTGTGAATTGTTAATACATAGGTTTACTGTTCTTTTTAAGTGTATTTTCTATTTGTTTTGTTAATTTTTAGGTTGCCAAATTAATATTTTTTTACTGCCTACATCACATGATTTACATGATCTTGTAATTACTTTATTATTAGCGTTACTGCCTCTTGATTTGATATCAGCTGCTGTAACACTGACCCCTCCGGGGGTTGAATAATGTACCTAATTATAAATGAGGGAAAGTCTATTTTCCTTTCAGAGCTGATTGTGGCTTTTTTGTGTGTGTGTGTTTTTGTTTTAACGCTTTAATGATATTTCTGCTCTCCTTTCAGAAATCCACTGCCGTTGTCACAAATGCTTCTCGATTCCGCTGCGGAAGCGGGTCCGTAAGCGACCCGAGGCCCTGACGCTGCTCTCCCTTCCTGAGGAGGTCCTGCTCTGCGTGCTGCAGTGCCTCTCTGCCGAGGACCTGCTGGCTGTCCGAGCTGTGCGTACACGCACACACACACACACACACACACACACACACACACACACACACACACACACACACACACACAGACTTTGACACCTCCGTGCGACATGTAGTGTGTCCACGTGACATCGCGGTTGCGTTGTGATCATCTTTTGACCACCTGACCTCTCTCGCTCTCTCTCTCTCTCTCTCTCTCTCTCTTTCTCGCTCTGTATTTTGACATCTCTGTACATTAGATTATATTACTTCAGGATTTGTCACTTGTGAAGAGAAAAGTTCTTTGCGTTTTATCCCTCGCATATGTAGTACAAAAAGTGTCGTGTATAGTAATGTGGTAATAATAATAATAATAATAATAAAAACAAGATAGAAAGACAAGTATTCATTCTAATCAAGTGAACAATGTGCCCGTCTCCTGCCGCAGGTCCACTCCCGGCTGAAGAACATTGTCGACAACCACTCTAGTGTTTGGGCGCGAGTCAGTTTCAGAGACACCTGGCCCGATCCCAAATCAGTCTGGCTCTTTGAAAGGTGCGCTTCCTTAAAACAACCTCTCTCGGGTGTTATTTTGTTCTATGTAGATTTCGACCGGTACCCGTTTCAAACGTCGAATGCATTTGAAAAAGGTGTGTTTTAAATTTTTATTTTTTTGTTTGTTTTGCTTTGACACTCGGACGCATGTTGGAAGTCTCGAATGGCGATGATAGGGTTGTCTATCAACCCTTGTGTATAAATGGCCCCCGAGCAAACTCAGTCTTTAGTGTTTAACCTTGGTACTGGCGTTTCAGGACTCGGAGGCGGTCGCGCTACATCCCTGGTTGCGTTGATTCGACTTTGCATTTTTTTCCCCCCTCTTTTCAGAGCGGCGGAGAAAGGGAACTTTGAGGCCGCCGTCAAGCTCGGCATCGCCTACCTGTACAATGAAGGACGTAAGTGGACGCGGCGGCTGCTCGTCTTTCGCTTCTTCGCCCGCTGCACCTCGCCCCCCACCCCCTCCTTTGCCCCCGTGTGTTTATGTGTTTCTTCGCTCTCTCGCGCTTCCTCCCAGCGCTGAAGAGCGACGAGGGCCGGGCGGACGTCTGCGGCCGGAAGGCGTCGTACTACTTCAGCCTGGCCGAGACCCTGCACCCCTCCACCACGGACCCCTTCGTCTGGGTCTTCATCCGCCCCCCCTGGTCCGCCATCGGCAGCTGCTGCAAGGCGGTGGTCTTTAACCGTCTGAAGGCCGAGTGCACGACCAATGTGAGTTGGCGGACGGACGCGTTGGCTTTTGTCCGGCCCCCCTTTCCATCGCAAAGTTAAAGGGGAAAAAAAACAAACAGATGAGGATACGTTTAGGTTTAGCTCTTTGTTTAGTTTGGAGATCTACAACTACAGGTACCTCGTGCGTGAAGAACCACGGGGACCCCCGATCACCCGCAACATGTTTATCATTGACTTTCCTCTGCCCTCGTCAAAATGTGCCCTCAGCTATTTTGAGGATTCTTTTTTTTGGAGAAATAATTGAAAATAGCTTGGAGTGGATCAAGACTTATCATTTGAGAAACATAATTCAAGAGAAACAAGATTCTTATTCATTCGCCGAGGAATGATTGTGATCCCTTCTAAAGTCTAAATTGACAACCTGAAATTGAGTATCATATTTACCCATTTTTATGCTGTTGCTGTTGGTATTCTATCACCATCTTCTTAACGTAAAACACTTTGAGTTGCACATTGTGTATAAAAGGTGCCATACAAACAAAGTTTATTTTCTTTTATTACTCTATTATTAAAAGGATAAATTATCTTTTAATTTTCTTTTTCCACCAAACTGCCTTTATGTTTTCAACACGACAGCGGCTTCACGATCGCAATACAGACTCATGATCCCAGGATGTGATATATCTAATAACCCTAAAATCTCCTTGCTGTCTGCTTCCGCAGGAGAAGAAAGGTCCCCTGCTCCACTCCCTGGCCAGAGTTCTGCTCTTCTTCAACGTGAGTATAAAAGCGAGGCTGGCGCTGGTCGCCATAGTTTCGGTCTCGGCTTCCGTAACGCAGGACGCAGCTCTGCCACCGGGTTCGGGTCTGTCGTTGAAAAGAGCTTTCGGGTGATCAGTTGTAGAAGCCTCCAGGGCTCTGTTAAGAATCCGGTCATCCAAAATAAAATGGATGTGATCGGGGATGTATTGGTGTAGTCGAAATTGGTGACTTTGATTCATTGATTTAATAACATATATATAACATATAAATAAATTCCAGACTTTTGGCTCGGACGGTGTGACGCTTTTTACATTCATTGCTCACATTTGCATGTATTGGCATATGAGGGTGGAAAGCCTACCCCCGGTGACGGGCGGCGACCGGAGACTCATTCTAATGTCACACGTGACGACAGACGTGTCTCAGACACAATCTGGATCTTTTCTGGATTCAAGATGCCACATCCCTGACGAGTCACCGGGCGCCACAGATGGGCCGCTTGTTTTTCGCCTTTGTTCATTAATAACAGCAGTTGCACCATCCCATGCCTTCCCCTGTTGTTTTTTTAAACGCTCTGTCATTTAAGATCAATTATATCTCAGCATCTTAGCGCGCACACACGCACACACACACAGACACACACACACACACACACACACACCGAACACATGGTGTCTATTGATTGTCCCTGAATGATCGTCAGGCCATTTGCGGCCCCTGACCGGAGCAAGTTAATTATCCTCATCAATTCAGCAAACTGAGTCAGGTGTTGTGTGTTTTCCAGGAAGAGGCGCGGCACAAGGAGGCTCTGCCCATGCTGCAGGAGTCCTCTCGGGCCGGCTGCCTGCAGAGCTCCTTCCTGCTGTGGAAGCACAACTGCAAAGCCACCGTGAGTCTCAAACCTCCATTCATCATTCCTTACCATCGCAAATGTCCATCCAGCGATTTCATGGAGGCTCTGGGGGCGACTGCGGGTCTTAAAAGGATCTTAAAATGTATTTAATGCAGTTACATTCGATTTTTGAGACAGATATTTGTGGAAAAAAATTTCTCCTGAGTACCAGGTTTTAGATGGGCTTAAATATGAATAAATGAATTCGAAATGGACATTTTCTCGGATTTTACTGATCCATATATAACTTTTTGTCATGATGTGTCTCGCTCCTCTGCATCCGGTAAGGCTCTAAAAGCCTTACCGGATGCTTGAAAGACCATTTGAATGCTATGTTGCTATACTGACCGAGATTTCAATTTATGTCAAATATGAAATGGAGGAATGTTTTTTTTCCTTCTCTTCCCATCTAATTTAAAAATGTCCTTGGGTCTTGACTGGGGGCTAATAATATAATATGATTTGGTTTCCATGGTTGTTGTTTCCAGATGTCAGACCCCGGAAGGTACCTTCAGTGCGTGAGGACCCTCAGGGACTACGCCGCCAAGGGATGCTGGGAGGCTCAGGTGTGTGCTCCGGGGAGATAGATCACGGCTCCTCCAAGAGTATACGAGGAGGGGGAAATTGTTTATTATCAGAGGCTGCTCTCTCTTTTTCATCCGCCGGCAGCTCCATCAGTCAGACTAATGGAGGAAGGCGCCTATCTGGAGGAGGGTTTTTATTTATATATATTTTTTTGGAGGACGTGACAGATTGTTTGGCGTGTCTTTGTCAGGCCAACTCGCTCAAATCGCCAAATGACCAAAATCTGTTGCGGTGAAATGAGTTTGATCCTTGTGCTCTTCATGGATCCCGCTCAAAAGTTACTGTTGCGAGGACTTCTTGTCCACTCTAGAATCATCTAGAAACACTTAAAAAATTGTGAATGACAAATATTAAGCCTTAAGAGTCAAGAAATTCTAGCCTGAGTTAGAATTTACGTGGTCATAATCTTTCACAAGCATTTTGTCTGATTTATCGATATATTTATCTTTGGGTTTCTACGACGAATCAACATTTTTGATCTTCTAAACCCACCTAATCTCTGATTCCTGCAGAAACCCTGGTTATTCAGACAATATTTTCACCCGGTGCACATGCTAATTTTTTTACCCCCCAATTTACGAGTCATTTTCCTCATACCACCTTTCTCCGCCCCCTATCTCCTCCAGTTGTCCCTGGCCAAAGTGTGCATCAATGGAAACCCTCTGGGTCTGGAGACCAGGGCCTGCGTGGACCAGGTGGCCCAGTTCTTCAGCTGCTCGCCCCACACGCCCCAGCACAGAGCCGACGAGATGTTCAAACGGGGCATTAAGGACACCATGAGGTCAGAAGAAAGGCCCGCACACACACACAATCCGATACCGATGACGTAGGGTATCAGTACGGGAGAATCCATATAAAATTCCATGGTGGGGGGAGGGTTAGATATTAGAAGTGATGGAAGGTTCGGCTCTTTTTTTGATATTTGGTTCTTGACAAGTCACTCGGTAAAAGATTTGTTCTGTTGTCCGTGTCCATGTTTGTTTGATTCGATCATTTGAATGAGTCGGTTGTGGACGGAATCCTCACAGGAATCATTTCATTCTGTCCAAATGATTAATTATGGCGGACTGCAAAGTGTAATTCACAAATCAACCACATCCAATATGAATTATGCCAAATGCCTTTGCCCCTTTTCGACTCTTCCCCAAATGACTCGCAACTCCTGGCTCATTCCCAATCCAGTCACTAGTTAGCCACGAGCGAATCGTTTGCGAAAAGGTATCCTCTGATCCCCTTCCGTCCGTCCGTCCGGCGCAGGTACATCCTGGTGGACTGGCTGGTGGAGGTGACCACCATGAAGGGGCTGTCCAGCCTGCCGCTGCACGTCACGCTGGGCTGCGTGGACCGCTACCTGTCCCTGCGCTCCGTCCCCAAAGCTCGCCTACAGCTGCTGGGCATCGCCTGCATGGTGATCTGCACCCGGTGAGAGCGCCCCCCATTTTTGTTTCAGATTGTTTTTTTTGGGGTTTTTTTTTTTTTGCTAATAGCCGGATTGATACGAACGAGGTAGTTTGAGACGTCCCAAACACACCTGATACCAAAAGCTGTATCACAGAAAAGCAACTTTATTTTCAGCTTCTTCTCTTTTTTCGACACATTGACGTATGTTGCTAATGTAAACAAATTGATTATGTGTCAGCCATTTCTTCCTATTGTCCCCAGAGAGGTATGTAGCGCAGGTCTAGTAAAATAACATTCTACCAGCTCAATGAAAAAACAAAAATAGTCTTTTGTTTATGCCTGTGTGCTGTTTTTTTTATTTATTTTTTTTAATTTGTATTAAATCTTGGTCGTCCGTCCGTCCGTCCCCCCCCGTTACCCAGCTACACGAGTGAAGACATCCTGACGATCCGCGAGGCCGTCTGGCTCACAGACAACACCTACAAATACGAAGACCTGGTCCGCATGATGGGAGAGGTCATGGCCGTCCTGGAGGGGAAGATCAGGGTCAGTGACATTTATTTATTTAACACACACGGATCAGCCATAACATTAGAACCACCTGCCAAATATTGTGCAGGTCCCGCTCGTGCCGCCAAAACAGCTATGACCCGCCTGACTATGTTTAGGTAGGTGGTGCTCACGTGCCATTGTAGGCACTTTCGGCAGTGGACAGGGGTCAGCATGGACACTCTGAGCGGTCAGTGGCTTAGCAGCCCCATACGCAGCAAGCTGCGATGCACTGTGTGTTCTGACACCTTTCTATCACGGCAGCATTAACTTTTTAAGAAATTTGTGCTACAGCAGCTCTTCTGTGGGATCAGACCAGACGCGTTAGACTTAACTCCCTACACGCATCGATGAGCCTTGGGCGCCCATGACCCTGTCGCCGGTTCACCGGTTGTCCTTCCTTGGACCACTTTTGGTAGGTACTAACCACTGCATACCAGGAACACCCCACAAGACCCGTGACCCAGTCGTCTAGCCATCACAATTTGGTCCTTGTCAAAGTGGCTCAGATCCTTACGCTTGCCCATTTTTCCTGCTTCCAACACATCAACTTCAAGAACGGACTGTTCACTTGCTGCCTAATACATCCCACCCTGCCATGGGTTGCTCTGTTTTCTGTTAGGGTTAGGGTCTTCACATTATTTTCTTTCATATTTAATTTTGCTGTCCCGCTCAGACGCCCACGCTGCTGGATTACGGCGAGGTGCTGCTCTACCTGCTGCCTCTGGAGTGGCGGACGGTTCACCTGTTTGGCTACGTCTGCGAGCTGTCGCTGCTGCACGCCACCTTCACCACGCCGCCGCCCGCCAAGCTGGCCTGTGCCACGCTGCTGCTGGCGCGGGCACTGCATCAGTATGGTGAGAAACCCCTTTCAGATCCGTTCACTCTTTGGCCCATTACGTTTGAACACGTCTCGAGGTTCTTCTGAGGTGACAAATAGGACGAGGTTCGACTGTAAACTAAATGTCCTGTCGTCCTCCAGCTCCTGTCTGGCCCAAGCAGCTGGTAGACTACACCGGCTTCTCCAAGCAGGACCTCGCCCCTTACACTCTGCTTCTCTATGTCAAATGGTGAGTGTTAATTTGTGTTCTTATCTTAGTGTTGCTAGGCAGACAAATACATTCGGTAATTCGATTATAAATGCCAACAAGGCCAAATCTGAACACACAGTAATATAAATGAACCTGTGTAGCACAGGGCTTGGGTATGTGGTTCTAAATTTTTGAGTCAATCAGTTATAATCCTCACTATTGAACATATTAATGGACATTTATCATCTGCGCAAGCAACCGAGCAATGGTGGAAATCACCCCCCCCATTACATGTATCAAACAAACATCGAATAGGTCGATGGAGTATAGAAATGTCCTCAAACCTCCATCCCTCAGTCAATCTCAAGATGCACCTGCTTAGTCATCATCTCGTGATCTCAATATTAGGTTTGTTTCATATTCCATCAGGGTCGTGAATTTAAAATAGCTATGATATATTGCTCATTGTCTTTCAGTGGCATCGAATCGCCATGACATAATGGCTTATGAAATAAAAAAAACCCTGTACTGTGATACAGTTCCGTGGCCAAAATTGATGAAGATGGTGGCTATGACTCATCATTTCTCACCATATGCTGCCTAGTGTCAACAGTTTTTTTTTATTTTATTATTATTTTTTTTTATATGATACCGTATGGCGTGGTGCTCGATTAATACATGGTTCCATATGGCGAACCACAGCTTGATTCAGGTAAATAAATGGTAACAAGCTGCTTCTGGGCTGTTTTTTTTGTTTTGCGCCAGAGGGATCTGTGCATCCGGTCTTCCATCGCTTTGAATGACATGGCGGGGCCAAATTGATGGCGCTTGGACGTTGATTTAACGTTTCTACACGACGACACGCATTGTCAAACCCAAGTGGATAATTGTTAAAGAGAACTGAATGGGGAAAAGCACACGTTACTCACCGCTTAGTCGGAAACAGAAGCAACCTTCTGCGCGTTGGTGTCTCGTTATGTTGCAATGAAATCATAAAGCAGGTACACTGTGAAAACCCCGCATGGGAGAGAGAGAGAGAGAGAGAGAGAGAGAGAGAGAGAGAGAGAGAGAGAGAGAGAGAGAGAGAGAGAGAGAGAGAGAGAGAGAGAGAGAGAGAGAGAGAGAGAGAGAGAGAGAGAGAGAGAGAGAGAGAGAGAGAGAGAGAGAGAGAGAGAGAGAGAGAGAGAGAGAGAGAGAGAGAGAGAGAGAGAGAGAGAGAGAGAGACTTGGCTCCGTCTGGCTGTCTGTTTAGATTTAATACATCTGGAAAACCCATTGAAGCCACGGTACAGTGGAAATTTTTGATGGTGACTTTTCTGTGCGTGGCCTTCCTGCGGTACGCTGAGGTAATCCCATCGATAAGACGATCACGTGTATATGGAGCTTAGCAGCAGTAACTTTGGTGTGGGCATCTCAGCGGTTGGAGACGTTCTGGTGTGTCTGTCATGCCCGAGGGAATCGGCAAAGAAGTCAGTAAAAGCCTGCGGTGAGTCACTGGTGAGGGCCCGCCGTCGTGTAGACAGAAGCTTAATTCCCAAATGGAGACGTAACAAGATTTGTCGCCCCGGCATCATGATGGAGATTCACCTTGCCGGTTAGGGGCACGCTTAACCTCGTTTCTCCCTTCAGTTTCAGTCAAGATGTACCCAAGGACTACCGACATGTGCCGCTCACAGCCGTCAAACAGCGCTTTGAGGACGAGTCCTACCAGCAGATCAGCCACGAAACGGTACCATTTTATTATCCTGTAAGGCGCCTTGTGTGTTCAGTGACGCCTCATCGTCCGAATGTAAGTCATGAATTTGCCTCCTGCTCCTTCCAGGTCATTCCCTTCAGGGAGCTGTGTCAGATCTTGGAGGTCCCCGAGGTGGAGCCCCCGACGGACCCCCCCAGCCCCAGCAGCCTCACGCCGGACATCCACACCTTCCTTTCCTCCCCGTCCTGCAACAAGAGGTGGGCCGCTGTCCCTGTGTTCAAAATGGTCTCCTGTGCTATGTAGCCACGGCTGGGCCAAGCCTTAAAAGCAAATCACTTTGCACGCAGCACGCGCTGTGTTCCCTCCTAAAACACAGGATGTTCATTCCATGCGCACAGGCCGACTATTGAAAGACGTATTATATATTGTTTTAACCTTATTCATATGAAGGACCCTCAATTTCAAATACATTAGACCATGGATCCCATTTGATATGATTTATTTTCTCTGGGGCCCCCAATCTGAGATATTTATTGTTAGATATGATTTGGTCCAAACCTCCACACCTGTCTGAAGAATAGTTAGTAAGAAAACAGTGAAACAACGGTACATTCACTCAGGATGCATTGAAGCTTAACAAGGAATGATTTTTCTGATAGTTTTGGATCCCCCTGGAACCTCTAAAAGGACCTCCTGGTGGACCCTGGACCCGCGTTCAGAACCACTGGTTTAATACATCATTCTATGATCGTGGATTCAATGCGTCAACGGCACATAATAAACAAGACTTTCCCCAAAAAACGAAGTTTACAATTCTGAGTTGCAGCTGTCCGAATGAGAAATGTCACATTTTTAAGTTCACTGGTTAAAGCTCCAACCCACGGTGCCAAGATGGACTCTGAACTGGGGAAACTCCACCATATTGCCCACCAGACTAGCTAGATAACCCACCTCAAGCTGAACTAGGATATTCTTTGTGCTGCGGCTGCTGCTAGAGATGTGAGAGCTTTAATCCTTGGACCAGGTACACTGAGGTTATGCTCCTTCTGTAGTGGAGTTGTGCCTCAACCGCTACGCCCGCGATGATCACAGTCACAACAGCGGCATCTAGGGGCCGTCAGTTACACCGGGATCGTCTGGTCACCTCCTGCCCAATCTGCTCTTTTTAGCGGCGCGTTCTCGCAGCGGGGAGGTGTGAAAACTGGCTTTGTTTGCGGTTTTCCAGACGGTGTTTATTTGTGCTATTCTGTGCGATGGCGCACTGACTCACTCCGACCCCCCCCCCCCCCTCCGTAGGAGATGCGATCAGAGCACGCAAGCAGACCGGGGCACGCCTACGGCCGAGCTGTCCAATCAGGAGGAGACTCTTCTCGGCGACATGCTGGACTGGAGCCTGGACGCCTCGTGTTCCGGCTACGAGGGAGACCAGGATGAGAGCGAGGGAGAGAAGGACGGAGATAGTGAGTGCCGGGGGAGGGGTCTTTGGGGCCTTGTGATAAGCGGGGATGCTTGGCAAGGACCCTGTGGCCATTTTTAAATGATTTGCAGAAGCTGCCGAGCAAATTGACTAATATCGCATGAGTCAGACTTCCAGTAATGCATGACGTTCACAAGGCAATATTAAGATTTAATGCCCAGCATCGTGTACATTGGCATCAGTGAGCTCGGATGGAGGCCTTATCAAAGTTGTTTTACCCCATACTATATTTAATTTATGCCGATTCTATGTGAAATGGGATGAAAACATAACATTTATCCTACAAGCCCCAAAATGGCAATTTATGTTTATATCCCCCTTTTTAGCCATATTGGCAAAAGCCAGACTATATCTCAGCTCTGAGTGCTATATTTCTCCTCCCAACTGTCATTCCAAAATAAAAATGTTTATTAAAAACATCACAAACAAGGTTCACCGTAAGGCGTTGGTAGATTGTATAATTATGTTTCATTAGTTACTGTTTTACTAATTATGCTTTTGGAAAAGATGCACAAAGGAATCTCACGCTGCCAATGTCTGGACATGTAGGTCCATGGAGCTCAGGGTGTATCCATTTGTGTTCCTAGCTTTGACTTAAATGGCTTCAGTTCTTTACCTTTTCACACCTCCTTTTTCCACAGCCTCCATCATGGCCATTGATCTGAACGCACTGGATGCAGAAAGTCTGGAGCACTGCCGCTCCCTGTCCAGCGACGAGGACAGCTTCTGTGAAGCGGAGACAAGTCCGGCGGACAAGGGGGGCTGCGGCCGGTCCCGCGGCCCACCCGGTGCGCTGCCATCCTTCACCTCGTTGGACCTCCAGAGCTCAGGATACAACTCCAGCCACTGCTCCAGCGCTTCCCCCACGTGCCCGTCCTCCTCGCTGGGGCCCCGCCGTGCCATCGACGGCTCGCCCGCCACTCTGGGCACGGCCTCCTCCAACGCCAAGCCGGGCTTCCGCCTCCTGGTGCCCATGCAGAGGCCCCGGGGCTCCTCCTGCAAACAGGTGAAAAGGAAAAACGCGGCGGCTCACAGCGGAGGGGAGATGGAGAGCGGAGAGGAGGAAGGAGAGGGATATTCTGCCCCCGCGGGATTCCGAAGCCTGTGAGCGGCGGCCGTTTTGCCGGCTTTTAAATGGGAATGACTTTGTTTTCCTCTCGGTTGAACGTCTCCAGCACTTTTCTGCTCGTGATTTGTGTCTGTGTGCACTGGTGCCCTCCAATACCAGGACTTTGAAAGAAAATAAATATGAAATCAGCTTTAAGAGGCAGAGATAAATAAGATAATAAAATAAAGATTGTAAAAGTAAAATAAACTAGCTTTCATATCAATATCATGCAAAGCCACAGGAAACTACCAGAACACGACCCGATCTCATACCGGAGCGTGGCACAATGCTATCACATAACAGACTTGCACAACAACCTATCTCAGATCTTCGAAACCTCATGACAGGAAACAAAACATCATTGTTTTTATTATGTCTTCATTGCTGGCATATTACATGTTGTTTATCATAAACTGGTTCTCATGGATTTAGATATGCACTGACTATTGTTACATTAGGAACACAGGAAGTAACATAACAAGTTTACCCAGAACCTTTGCGAAAATGGACCCACAACGAATAATGTTTATTTACAGAAAATGATTAACCAACTGAAATTGCAGAAGTTGAAGCAAAAGGGGTGTCAGGGTCTCAAAGACCAAAATAGTAAAAAAAAAAACACCCACGCTGGAAAATAAAATGCTCAATGTACAAATGTACAAACTACTAACTAACAGCAAATATAGGGGAAGCAAAATAAATGGCAGAACTCCTACAGGGCTTACTTAAAGCTACCAAGACTATTTCAACAAGGAACTTCCGACTAGTCAGCAAAAAAATAAATAAAAAAGATAAGCTGAACAGCACTGTATCAAGGCACGTCCGAAAACACACATTTGAGCAGCCAGGGCACTGCTTCTGGGGGTTGACGTACGGATCCAATAAAGTTCAGGTGTGGGTGATCCGAGCAGTCAAGAGAGGGCCTGAAACACAGTGAGAGAAAGAGAGCTCTCTTCCAAAAAAAAATAAAAAATAAAAAAGAGGAAAGAGGAAAGTCAGTGGACGTACCACTGTACCAGAATGTGACTATCTGATGGCACGGTGCTTTTGGAGGACTTGTGTTTGTTTTAAAAGTCTGTATAGGAAGCCTGAAAGTGTTTGCAATTCTTCTGTATATGCCAAAGGTACTGTGTCGCAATTGTGGTTTCAGGGGCATCTACCTGTGCAGAAAGCTGTGAAATGATCGTTCGGTAGACGTTTCTACGTACACATCCCTTTCACTGTGAAACAGTTGAGTGAAGAGATCACACAGGGACTGAAACACCCCGAACATTTGGCGGTGGTTCATGATAAAATGACATATTGCTGACGTGTTGCCACACTTGGCTACTCGGTATTACACATCGCGGATGACTAAATGAATGCATCCCACACGATCCCATTCTATTACGAAAATCAATTAACTGCTTAATGGAACATCAGACCCAAAATACATGCAGAGGATTTTAGTTATTTTTTCCCCCTCACCATTTCCTCCGCCTGAATGAAGTCTGGCACTTTTTTTTTTAATATCATCGCAAGCAAAGCATTTCCACTTGAAATATAATTCATGTTATTTCAACGCTTAAACAATCAGTGCCAAACAATCAGCAATTAAGGTTTTTTGGTGGATTTGTTTTGCTTCAATGGAGGAATGAAGGGAAAATGAATGTCGTGTTTTTCCAGAGTACTGTACGCCTCACTTGACACCGGCTGTCCCTTAACTAGAGCTGACTATGGCTGACTGTAAATATGCCGTTGTACAGTTTCTTCAGACTGGTTATCTCCTGTGTCCCATGTACATGTACATACAGTATGTATACGTATGGTGGAGGATCAAACCTGCCTTTTACTTGAAATTGTTTATGCTGTATTCCAAAATGTACAAGTAAAATACTTCCTCCACTAAGAATATGACAAATTAACTTTTATACAGTGGTGTTTTCTTAAGAGACATGTAATGTTAATGTCTTGTGTGTTTTTTTGTTTTTTTTTATTAAAAGAATGCATTGTCGACTCGCAAATGGACTGATATTTATTATATACTGTATATCTAATCCTACAAATTTCCAATAATACCCTCACAAAAATGCAATTTGTAACAGACACTCGTAGCCATGTCCCAGGACTCAGCGATGGTCGACATCGGTGTCAATCCATAAAGTCTTCTGTGTTGGGTGGATAACACAACTTATCTCTTTTGAATCTTGATAGATTTGGGTTTTGGTGGTTGACCATCTGAGGAGGTTGGGGACATTTTTTTAATCCAAGGGTGCTGTTCATCCAAACCGACAAGTTACTCACAACTCGCTCCACTGCTTCATCAAATTCACGACTGTCTTTCACTTGTTGTACGTGCCTGATCTTTGCGTTCTTGCAGAGAAAGGCGGACCCTGCCACCAACAATGGAAATAGCCTTTAGAGAAGTGGCTGTTTTTTTATTAAACGTGAGATTATTAAATATGACATTAATATCAAGGATGGCATTTTTATTTTTTATTCATTATTTTTAACAAAAAAATCTCGCGGATTACCACTTTAATCATTTAGTACAGGTATACAGAATGGTGCATGGACCATCAGCAAGAAAAATAATGTGGAAAAAAAAAAATATATTCCGAGAATAAAGTTGTAATATTGATTTTAAAAAGTTGGAATTCCGAGATTAAAGACGAAATACAATAAAAAAAAAAAAAAAGGTCTCACATTGTTTCAGACCCATTCTGGCCAGCATTTTTCATTTCGTTAAAATCGCAACTCGGAAAAATCCGAACTCCTACGTGGAAAAGTGCAAGGGACGCAATTTACGATTGGGTTTCAGGGCAAATCACTTGTTCTTTGTTCGAAAACGCGTCCAACTTCGATCCAACGCCCCTGTAGCTTGAGCTCCTGTGTAGATGCTTGTGGAATTGACAAGATTGCTAAAAATAAATAAAATAAATGGACACTGGGTGTCCATGTCTTCCCAAACAGTCCTTACCCGCACTTGGCATGACCGTTTTGAGGGAACGCAGCTTTATCCTCTTCCGTAATGGATCTTCATTTTTACTTTTACGCATTCATATATGCATATGTATTAATTATAATTATTATGATGTAATTGTGAATGCTTTGTTTTGATTTTGATATGCTTTTTACCAACTGGTAAAACATAGAAAACCTTTCATTTGAATAGTAAACAACGAAAAGACTTGGAGGGTGGGGGGGGGGGGGCAGCTGTGAGATCACGTGACAGACGCTTCTCCGGGTCACGTGATATTTTCTCGCCGAGGACCCGTCAGGGCGGCTTGCGCACCAGTGCCGTGAAAGGTTCGACTCGTTTCTTCCGATTCGGTTCATGACGCTAAAAAAAAAAAAAAAAAAAAGAGTCGTCCGATTTTTCCCGCGACCGGCGAGCGAGTCGGGCGGCCCGGGGCCATACGCCACCCCCCCCCCCCCCTTTTGCCGCGGACTTGAACCCGTGCGCTGATCTCCGAGTTCACGGCGGTCGAGCCTCCCCCTTTTTTTTCGGGGGGGGGGGGGGGGGGGGGGGGCGGCGCGCGGCTCCCGATTTGCCGGGTCGTTGGAAAGGCCCGTTCGATACGACCGAATCGTTCGCGAGGCTCACGCACCTACCTCGTCCGGGTAGCGCCGCACGCCCAGCCGCCGTGCGCAATGTCGGCGCCTGCCCTGCGGGGAAGCTGCTGCCAGGTACGAGGGAGCCGCTTTTGAGCCGCTTTTGAGCCGCTTTTGAGCCGCTTGTGATCCGCGTCCGTCCGGCCTCTCGCTCTCGCTCTCTCGGGGAGAATCCGCCCGTGACATCTCCGCGAGAAAGACGCACTCTCGCCCGGAAGCAGAACGCCGACGCAGCCCATGCTTCCCATTCTGGCTCCGTGAAGGTAACGACCAGCGAAATGGCGATGTGTCAAGTGTACCGTACAGGGTCGCGTTGTTGACATGACGGGGAAGACCTCGTTTCCCCGAACCGGGGGCTCCGTCAAATGCTCTGCACGGACGAGACGGGGGGGGGGGGGAGGTCGGTGTGAGGAGGCCGAGTCGGGCCAAAGAGTTGGAAGGAAGCAGGGTGGTGACATCGGCGTTTCATGGAAAACGCCTTGTGTCCTGAACGACGAATACATGCTCATTCCTCGTTTTAATCTCTGATAAGCACATTTGATTTGATTATTTTTTTTATTCTGTGCCTTACATTGTATTTCATATATAAATTACATTTAGGCACCGGGCCCCCATTGTTATTGCTGGGATTATCTGTTTTTCATCTAAGCCGGTTTTTCAGGCTAAAAGTATCTGGAACACGGCAACCGCAGGAGCCGCCGACAGGGTTTTCGGTGTCGTTAGAACCGGGTCTTGCCGCTCCGAGTTTGATCAATATCGATCAACACTTGGAGCAGAAATTACTGAATAACTATTGCAATTTTATCATAAGTAGAAGAACATTGAGGTGATGTTTCAGGAGCGGGCCGCTTTATGACATTGTTAGCCTGAAGTCCCGGCTTAATCTCTCGGATGACATTCGCATTCCGGCATTACAGAAACTCGAAAACTGTACTATGTACCTTACACGACTAAACTGGATCCCGTGTATTGCTGCCTGCAGCATATTTATTATTATTATTATTATTATTATGATTATTGTTGTTGTTATTGTTATTATTATTTTTTTTTAACCTACTGTCTGCGGATTGGGCATATAATAGATGGCATTTGTATGCTATTGTATCCAAGTTGTTGTGCAAGTGGAGTTGGAATTTGCAACCATGCCAATCTTTACTAATAATCATGATACACTTCCAACAAAAACATTTTTTTTGATTGTAGCCATGGATCAAATCAGTGGTTTATCCTTATGGCTTTAAATTCAATAACATGTCCTTAAAAAAAAAAAAAAAACATTTGAAAATGAAACAATCCCTGGTAATCTGTGGAGTGGATTTATTAATCTCTAGTCTTTAAATCAACATAAACCCAAAAGGAGGTTCATTCGATTCCCGATAAACAGATGAACGTTGGTTTATAGCTTCTCAGAAAAACGTCCTTAAAGATGCTGTCTTTTGTAGGTTTAATCTGACATGCTGGTCAAAACGGCAAATACTTTTCTTGGAAAGTGCATGTAAATTATATTATCTGCCGGATGATTCAGAGAATTCTTTTTTTTTTCAAATGGTGTCCGTGGCTTATTGCGTAACGAATTGAGGGTCCTTGATTTGGGGGAAAAAGGTTGAGAATCGCCGATCTACAGAACCTCAGAACCCTGAACTGACCAGTAGAAATTCAGCCTCTTACTCAAGGGCACTTAAGCAGTATGGTTGCCTGTTGGTGTGTCACTTTAAATCTCTTGTTTGACCTCGGCAGAATTGGGCCATCATTTAATCCCGTAGTGGCTGTTGCAACATTGCAATACGACCAAGAAACTGAATGCTGCATTTTTGTGTTTGCTTGTTGAGCTGGCCTAGTGCCTTGGATGTCAATCATTACTTTTCCCTTGTCACTTGCTACCGTTTAACCTATTTACATAATATGCTCATTCAGTGATCGATGATCAGTTTTTCAAGTGCGTTTGTTTTCCATAGTTTAGGAACAACTTCCTCATTTTCCAGAAGCTACGTACTTTGTTTGTGTTGTGTGTGTGTGTTTATGTTATGTTCCCATTTTGACCACGTGCGAAGCGTTGAGGATAACGCCGAGCTTCGCCCAAGTGATGGCTTTCACTTCTCCCATCTTCGCCGCCTTACAGTTATTATTGTCAAACAGAAACCGAGCACGGCATCAGAAAACTTCCTCGTCCCGTGTTGCCGCTTCAAGTGGCTTCTGAGAGACCTTGATAAATATCTCTTAAAGGTCTTTATTAAAGCAGAGAAGTCTCGTTGTGTTTTTGTCCCTCCAGGTGCTCTAGAAGGCCTTCTGGGCTGGTGTCCTCTGCCCTGTTCAACATGGCTATCATGCGACAGTTTGGATTATTGCTATGGAAGAACTATCTTCAGCAGGTGGGTTGGAGGAACGAACACACACACACACACACACACACACACACTACATTTAACCTGCGTATTGTGTACTGTTGGGAGGTAATGATTGTTAAAATTTCACACTTGGCTTATATGACACTTTCATGACAGGAGGCATGGCTCTAAAAATGTGTTCTGCAGCACTGATGTCATGAACTCACAGCTTTAGAGGTGTTTATTAAGAGGGAGGTTCCTCTGTCAGAGTTCAGACATCCTTAGGGTTATCAACCTGAGAAATTTCAATTTTCTTTGACCGTTACTCTGTGGCTTATGATGACTTAATATCTTTCATCTTATCTTGGGTCACATGGCGCCATTAATTAATGACAACGGCTTATATGTTTCCTTCCATATTTTCCTTACGACTACAGTATCAGTTAATCACGAGTCACTTATTCAGTCAAGAAAAAAACAAAACAGTTCGAACAGATATAACGAATCAATATCTCAGAGGGAGACCTGTTCTCCCGCAGTCGCTGAACATCTTCTCTGTTTTCTGAAGTCGCTGAGGCAGCGTTGACCCAGGTCACATGTTGACAGAAGGTTGGATAGGAATCCTCTGAGAGCAGTCTGGTCTCAATCACTAAAGATGTTGCGTCGTGTCTCGAGACGCTCGCTTCTAGATTTGAACTCCCGGTGAATCAGAAAGGCGGTCGACTGTCGTCTGCGGTGCAGAATCCCTACGTGGTTGGAGGTTGTTGCTCCATCGCTCTTTTTCAACTCTCCACCGTGCAAGTTGTGGTTGCTATGCGACTTCACTTGCTCTGGGCTGTGCCTTGTTGTTGGAGTGTATCTTGGCCTTGGTCCATCGGTACTGGAGGGCATGTTTGATTTATAATGGTTAATGTGGACACTTGATTCCTATTGACCTTGTAAGTTTGACTATAGTCATCGAAGTGGCAAGCAAAAATAAAACAGAACCAAGTGGGTTACTCACATCTAAAATGTAGACCTGTATTAAGTGTTAAATATTTTTAGGAATGTTACAGTATAAACTGTAGAGTATAAACTAAATATGTGGGCAGATTCATCAATACGTTGTCTATGAAATTAGCCATCGCCACAGCTGGAGACAATGCTGTTTTTCTTTCCACCTTGATTAATTTCGGTATAACCGATGGTTTATTGCTGGAATCAGGATACTTTGGTAAAAACCTAACAGTACAGGCTCTATGGATGGAGGCGGGCCCTGAGGAATTGGGTGTTGTCATTGGCACCCACCAGCATTTATTTCCCTCTAGACCAGAATTCATATTCACCCTTTTCCACAGGCAGATCACGTAGTTCTACACAGTCTCCTTTGCATACCACGGATCGAATGCACACACGTACACATATACAGGCACACTGGGAAGTGTCTGTGAACCCATAATAAGTACATTTATGTTTTTTATTTTACTCTATTTCTTATATTGTATTTTATATGTATATTATATTTGGGGGCCGGACCCCTATTGTCATTGCAAGATTTTCTGTTTTTAATTTTGTGGTGTTTTTTATGCTAAAAGTATCTGGAACACGGCAGTACTCGCAGACATGGTTGGGGTCTCGTTAGAACCGGTCGTTTCAGATGTCTTGTCATTCCGAGTTTGATCAATTGGAGCAGAAATGACTGAAAAACTGTTGCAATTTTATCGAAAGTAGTAGAACATTGAGGTGATTTCATTAGTTTCAGGGGCGGGGCCGTTTTATGACATCGTCATTTCAAGATTCAAGAGGTTTATTCGTCACATACATATACATATATGCAGTAAAATGTCAAGTCATGTCATTTGAAGTTATATAGATAAGTCCAGGCTTCATCTCTCGGAAGTCATTCACATCTTGGCATTACAGAAACTCAAAAACTGTAATACGTACCTAACACGACTAAACTGGACCCTGTGTATTGCTGCCTGCAGCTATTATTATTATTATTATTATTATTATTTAACCTGTGTCCAGGCAAACCCAATCCACAACTGTATCCTTAATTCCCCTGTGTATATAGCTCAGGAAATTCGAAAATTGAAAAAATGGCAATATTCAACAAATCGAAGATGTACTCGAAGTTCTAGATGTTCTGCAAAACAAATTTCACTTACATCTTCTGCAATGATAAAGATAGCTTCAGATTGTTATTTACTTACTACTATCCTGAAATTGGTGGAAAAACCTCCAATGATGGAGATTTAATTCACAGTCTAGAAATAGTGATGAGGTGTCCTCTGTGTCAGAGGAGCAAAGCAACAATTTATTCTTCATCGCGGATATCTACAGTTCTGCTCTCAGCTCCTGCCTCGTCTGAGATAGACATAATTAAACTTTAGCGGAGACCTAAGACTTTTAATGTCCTGTTGGATACGTGTCCAACTCATCTCGCTTTTCTCTCTGTCCAGGTCTCGTACAAGTTTTAAAACTCACTGACTCATTTATTTTTCACACACTTCATTGTGCGCACCTTCCCTCCCTTTCTCTACAGAAACGCCAGATCCTGGTGACCCTGATGGAGATAGCGCTGCCCTTGCTCTTCGCCGGCATTCTCATCGTGCTTCGCCAAAAAGTGTCCTTCAAGAACTACCCCAACGCCACAGTCTATGAGAGCTTCTCCGTTGACAACTTGCCTCCGCCGCTTCTCTTCAAAGATTTCCAGCTGGCCTACGTGCCGAGAAACTCCAGCGTGGTGCGCCAGGTGGCCGAAGACGTGCAGCACAGCCTCGGTTTTGGCGGGATCGCTTCAGGTGGGTCGGTGACGGAGAGCAAAGAGGGTGACGGGCAGCAAAAGAGGGTGACGGGCAGCAAAAGAGGGTGACGGGCAGTAAAATAAGGAGACGGGCAGTAAAGAGGGTAATGGCCAGTAAAGAGGGTGACAGGTAGTAAAATAAGGTGATGTGCAGTAAAGAGGGTGACGGGCAGCTAAGAGGGTAAGCAGCAGTGAGGAGCGTGACAGGCTGTAAAGAGGGTGACACGTAGATGAGAATATAGAATTCAAATTTGGTGCTGTTGGATATTGTATAGATAAGGTGCTTATCACCACCACCACGCTAGAGCATCTGTTGGTGTATGAAAAGGGGTACCAGACTATCAGAATCCCAATCCGGTGTTCTTGACCAAGTACGCTTGCGCATACAAGGAATTTGACTCTGAATGTCAGTGACTCTCACGCAGAGCAAACTGTAAAATGTTAAAAAGTGTAGCAAAGTTTCAGAAAGATATTTACAAACACTAGGTAGGATATTTAATAAACTGGAATAAATAATGTGTGTAACTGGCAAGCAACATATTCAAAGAGGTAGAGATAATTAGATAAATCTGCAGTTATCTTTTCATATATTTTCTCAGTATTTCAAGGAATTTCAATAATTCCTTTAAAAAAAACAAAAAACCTGAGTGCATAATTTTCATGTGGTCACTCTCAACAGGGTAAGTATGAAATGTCTTATGTAAAGCACATTGAGTGGCCTTTGTGTGCCCTTGTCTTTAGTAAATAGTGCATAGGGGAATGTATTTGTCCACTGTAACCAACTTGTAAGCTTAATTATTACACTGCTGCACATTGCTATTCATTATTACTCAATACTCATGCTAGTATATCCATTAAACAGGTGGAACTAGGTACCAGTGCGTTGGCACAGTTGTGAGTTCATATTGGTATATGACCATGGAAGCCGGCCAACCCTTCATTTCTTCTTCTGCTGCTGAGTGGGCGTGAAATTAAGATTGCAACAAAAAGGAAACTTCCATCCGTCCATAGCTTGTTCTTCTGGCTTTTCTTCTCCTCCTCCCAGGTTTTGTATGAGACGAGCATTCAGACAGGCAGGTGCGCAAACAGGCTGGCATACTGTAAATGTATGCTGTTGAAAGGGAAAGGGAAACGTTATTGTGATTGGTCAATAGATTTCTGAATTATTTCCGAATAATGGCTGTTGTCATGGGCAACTGCTTCTCCCTGCCTGGATTCATGTCCCTCGCTTTGCGCTGCCTACGTGCTGATGGTATCACTAGTCAGCGGGGACCCCCTTCAGACGGACCACTCCGCTTTGCGTTGGGCTGCTGATCACCCTGGCGGGGATTTTTTCGATAATGACTGGCTGGTTGCTCATTATCACTTATTCTCTCTCTCTCTATGTCTCTATCTCTCTATCTATCTATCTATCTATAAAAAAAATCCTGATGTCACTGTGTGGGTGGGTGGGTGGGGACGGAGGCTGATGTTTAGGGTGTCATGGCAACGGGGGGAGGACACATACATTAATGTATGCGGTGTCTCTGATGTGTTGACAGGGGTTGTTGTGTTTATTCCCCAAGGTGGACATGACAACATGCCATGGTTTTGGAAGATGATTTTAACCTGTTGCTGCCAATGAAGGGAAGGGGGCTGGCTACAATAAAAACCATCTCTTCTACATCTCTTGGGGTATTTTTAATGAAAGTATGGACTTCTCAGCTTTTGAAATCGGATTCGATCAGTGACAGCCTATTGCGTAGGCGTAAACCCCAGGTGGGTGTTTGGTAGGATGAGGTCAAGTTCAGAGGGTTTTGCAGCTATCTGACTCTTATTCTGGTCCGGCTGAGGGGTTTTAGTTATTTCTGAATAACTAGGCCACTGTGACCAGGCTCGATTGAAGTGCAGCTTTTGGGATGCTGCTTGTCATTGACCTGTTTTTCCTGTGTTGCAACCCTCCCGTGTGTCACAGCCAGTGCATTTATTTTATGTGCCTGACCCCGATCTAATCGCCTCCACTTCCTCGAGAAACCTCAGAATGCCCGCATGTGTGCTTGATAAGATGAATTCTAAAAATTACGCTTGGAATGTCTTTTTTCTTTTATTTTTTTTGTACAGTCAGTACCGCTCTATTGTCCGCCATTTCTTAAGTCAAGTTAAACTCTGTGTGTGAATCAGGGGCCCCACAGGGATAAATGGGGAGGCAAAGCCCACACCGGAGGGGGGTCTGTGTGTTTTTCCAGGGGGAAAATAAACAGCCACAAAATAGTTGTTCCCCATGAGTTTTGAAAGTTACAATGACCCTAAAATCACTTAACCGGATTCATCGTTGGTAAGAGTATTGTTTTGAGCATTCTTCTTCATAGTCTATCCCCCTTTCAAATCAAGATCATATGTTTTAAATACATTTAAATGTATTAAAGTCGCTATTTTGGCTTAGTATTAATCTTGTTTTTAGTAGTATTTTGAGTTTGCAAGAGTCGAAAATAATAATTTAGCAAAGAGTAAGCAAATCCCAAGTTATGCAGTTATACTAAAGTCTGGTCTAAATAACGCCTTCATATCATTTACTTTTCAGTAACTACTAAGCAAGAAACATTACATGTCCCATAGATAAGGAAAACCCAATTAATAATAAAAACCAGCGGCTAAAGGATTCAGGACAGCCGCAGTAAAATAGGAGCCCCCAAAAATATTTAATGAAAGAAAGTATTTTCTTTGTAACTGAAATATTTGATTGAAGTTACTGGTTTCTACTTAAAAACCCTTGCTTTTTATTTTATTTTATTTTTTTTTGGTTTCCCGTTCCCTTAAACTGTGTTCTCAATTGATCAAATATCAGTTGAGAAAACCTTGAAAAAAAATTGGTTTGAAAGAATGAAAGAAACATGTTAAAGTGGAACCAATGAATATTTTGAGAATCAAATATTCTCTTTCGGTGTATGCCTGTACGTTTACTTTATGTAGTGTATGTCCTTTTTGTCTACATTTATGGATTCTACTTAAAATTCTACTGTGTCCACCGACTTAGAGACCTGTCGAAGAGTCTGAGACGTCAAGGTCAGAGGACGAGACAGGCGTGAGAACAGCGCTACGTGAGGAGAATGGTGCGCTCTGAGCTGATGTTTTCTCGTGTGTGTGTGTGTGTGCGTGTGCGTGTGCGTGCGTGCCCTCAGTGCGGGGGTTCGAAACGGAGCAGCAGTTTGAGGACTTTGTGAGAGTCGACCCCCTGGCAGGGAAGGTGCTGGCCGCCGTCGTGTTTGAACACCCCTTCAGCCATGACGACGAACCGCTACCGCTGCAGGTAAAGAGACGGTACACACACACACACACACTGAAATGTTCTATATTGAAAGTTTATTTTTGGCATATAAAGTGTATTAAAAGAAAATTTCTACCCATTGTACACTTTTTTTTTTTGAGTTTACCTTTTGGTAGTTCTTATTAACTTCTACGTACTTATTGAAAGTACATGTTTTGCATACTCATCATTAATATGCTACAAGTGTAGTGTACTTAAACTTCTGAAAAGTATATTCAAACTTAGTTACTTTGGTATACTACTTAAAAAAGTGTGTTGTTTTGGTTGGCTTAGAAGTAACAAATGAAAATCTGTTGTCATTTTAATGTATGTAAGCACATTTATTTATTTGATTATACTTTATTACAACTTCTAACACACTAAGCACAACATAAGTGGTTTAAATGCAACGCAGCTTTGCTATATTATTTGTAAATTCACAAAAAAAAATACACAAAAAAACAAATGTACTTTCAGACACCACACTTAAACACACAAGTATACTTTTTCCCCACCTGTGCCATTACTAATAATTGGTGATTTAGGGGTGGAAAATGTCTCAAACAAGTGACGAGTTTTGTATGTAATTTCATGGACATACAAAACTCACAGCACCCTTAATTTTCTGTGGTTTGGATGAGATCGACAAAATTCCTTTTTTTTGGGGGGGGAGTTTACCAAGATAACAAACCTGGGTACTACCGACACAATTTAGTTTACCGTGTTCCCATGGGATGAAGCATTGCTTCCTACCGACACTAATTAGTTATCCGAGTTCCCGTGGAATGCAGATACACTTCCTGATGTCTCCCATCTCGATTGTGGTGCCGTCGTTCGGGGTCGCCTGCGCGAGGGCCTCGCGTCGATTACGTACATATTAGTGTTTTTAGTATTTTTAGAGCTTGTTGTGCGTAATCTTGGGTGTCATGAAATTTCACTGCATATATGTATGACCGTATGTGTATGTATGTGACAAATAAACCACTTGACTTGACTTGGGTTGAATGGTTTCTGAGCACCGCACACTTTGATAATGGATCCAAACAAAAACAATAGGGTTCCCGCCCTTCAGGCTGGACCCCTGAATATAGCCTCAAGCAGCAATGCATGGGGTCCAGGTTAGTCGCAGCAATGGCAGTAATGGAACCAATTGAAGACAGTTCAATGAAAGTGATACCGTGCAAAAAGCCTGTAACAGTATCATCGTCGCAATATCTATCGTGAAGGGATTAATTACGTGTCACTGTGAAACTAATTATATGCGTTGCTAAAAAGCCGTTTTGCTACGTGACGTTAGAATGGTTGTTACTAATCCGCTCCACTTTGTTTAAAGGAGAATACATTTAAATTAAATGTTTTTATTATTGCGCTGCTCTTTGTTTAAAGGCTAATACAGTTCTATCAAATGTGGCACTTGTCTACTGGTACTACTCTAACCTCATTATTTGACTTTCAGCCGGAGAAGGGCTAGGAGAATAATAAAAACAATCTTTGAACCAAAACAATAGGGTAGGGCAGGATCTCTAATTAAAGAGAAGTTATTGCTTGTAAATCTGTGAGAACGGCCTCCTAGAAAATAACTTGGCCACAGTCCCATTTGTCTCTGAATGTCTCTAATTTCCAACTTTTACAAGCATGACCTCGTGGAATGCAAATTTTCTGGCGATTTCTGTTGGTTTTGGGTGAAAAACCTCCATCATGAGTACTGACTCAGTAACCCACACGTGAGGAGATTCCTCCCTCCATTTCTCTTTCTACGACTGGCAGCCCATTCCAAAGTGGGACGGTTAAAAAGGGCATGACCTGTTGAGATTAGAGCTGTGATACACGTAAGACTGGTCGGACCGTCTCTGCTGTTTTGCGCTCCAGCCCCGTAACCAGTCAGAGAACAATTCTTTGTTTACCTTGATTGGTTTAAAAAAAAGAAAAAAAAGAAACAAAGAACAGAGCCGAGGGAAAGGACACCCAACTGACTGGTGAATGCAATGCTTTATTTGGTCCATGGGTAGGCTGATGTCTTTATTAATACAAATACAAATACAAATTTACAATGTTTTAGAATTTTTCTGGGCAGCATCATCGCCCAAATATGCAGTTAAGTCCCTTAGCAAATGTTCTATTTAGAAAATTAATGAATGGATGGATGAGATTGGTCAAATTTGGTCAATCAATTTTCAAGTTTAAGCAGCAAGTTCTCCCTTTTTCTGATGATTTTTATTATTCTTGTATGATTTATATTTATGAATTCATCTATTTATTAATTTATTATTATTACTTTTTTTTTTTGTTAACCTGTGCTGTCAGCATGCTGGGCATACAACACAGAGTATTTGTATGCCATTACATCAAGGACAGAGTTAATCTGAAAGTGGAGTTCAACTTCTCAACTTGCAATGCAACTCTTTATTAATTCTTTAATCATCAAGAACTGCTGCAATAACTCTGTCCCAGGAGACGACCTGTGAAATGACAAGAGCACAGTTTTAGTTCACATAGGACCACCACCCATCCCCCTCTTTGGAGAACATTCTTACCATGTTTTGGTCTACAAACAAACAATCTTTACTCCATGAGGGGAGAATCACCACAGGTGAGACAAATAAAGATAGAACCAAACGTTCTCCGCAGCCCCGCTGGGTCGCAGCACGCCAGAAACCACCAGGCGCGAGCCGCCAGGACTCCACCACCCAGGAAAAGTCCAGTGCTCAATGTGTGCTGTTGGTAATTACAGTTAAAATTGCGGGGTGTGGGGGGGCGAGTCCTCCAAGCATGTTGAACCCGACTCACTCACACCCCTCCTGCCCCGCAGACACTAGTCTGGTGGAGTGTTGTGCGGAGTAAGATTTATGTAAGAGTATGTGTTCTAAGCTAATATGAGTGGTATTAAAATTTCAGGACGGACGAGAAGCATGTCAGGGCAGGAGCGTGACAGGCAAGGTGGCAGCCGCTCGCTACATCCCTACCCACATAGCTCTCACCCCACCCGTCCTGCAAACCCTAGGCCTATCATGTGGTGTATGTACTGAGGATGAGTTTTAGCACTGGGAGAGATGGCACAACCCGATCAGTGCAGGGGATGCAGTAGGCCGGGCAGCGGCCAGCACGCCCACCCCCCATACCTGGAGACACCAACCCAAAGCCACCAGCTACGGGCGCAGAGCGTCCCACCATGTCCCTCCGCCATGCCGGACAGATCCGCGCCCCCTTCAGGTCCATGACCAGCGCCCGGCCGTCGCACATGCGGACCACAGAAGAGAGTTATATATTTATTTTTATTATATATATTTCGCTCGTGTGAAGAAAGAAAGAAAGAAAAAATAATAATAATAATAATTATTATATATATATATATATATATATATATATATATATATATATATATATATATATATATATATATATATATATATATATATATATTTATTATTATTATTATTATTATTATTATTATTATTATTATTATTATTATTAGGGTCCGAGCCCATAGAATGTGGGACGAAGAACCTATTGTTAATGCTCTCTTTATTATTTCTTCTCCTTGTTCTCCTTGTTATTCAGCCTTTTTGAGTCTGTTTTTTGGGGGCCTGAAACCTCAAAAACTCACAAAACTTTGCACATATGTGAGTTAGCGGTAAGTCATTTGATATTATATGGTTGTCTTGCATAGGTCTGGCAAAAATGCCAACCACGCCCTCTTGAAAATTTCAAAACATCAAACCTATTCAGTTTTTTTTTCCCACGAAATTCAGTATATATGTAACATCCCTAGACTTAAAAATTATATTGCTGCCATTTCTGAAACCCGCGGGTAGTCGGCCATATTGGATTTTGATATACAGCAACGCGTTGAATTTGATGTGGGGGGGAAAAGGCAGCATTTGTAACTTTCTTTGGTCACTCTTTGGACATTTTCATGCTGCATACTTTCGCAAACTCCTCCTAGCCGATTTTTGGGTCATCGCTGCAACTTTAATTATTATTATTATTATATATTTTTTTGTGCTTGTACCATTGACTCACAGTAGGTTGAGAGGTTTTTAAGGGAACGATATTTGGAAGTCTTGTGGAATTTTGTCCATTTTCTCAAAGCCGGCACTTTAGCTGCATTTTTAGGGCAGTGGTCTGAAAGGCAGAATTGGGGATTGTTGGACCGTCTGATGGGAACTCGTGTTCTCTGCTGGTAGGTTGGGATGAATCATCTTCCAATTCATATTCCACACACCTTTCATTGTATCTTCATCTCAGTGCCCTACTTTCTCTCGCTCTCTCGCTCTCTTCCTCTCGGTATCTTGCTATGCTCTACCTCTTCAGTCACAAATAAATAGCATGTCTGTTGCAGAAGAAAGGGAGATACAAGGGATGTGCAGATGTCTTGTCCTTGGATAGGCTGGTTATTGGGTCCTTTTTCTTATTTCATGAATCGATTTAATCACTGCTTTGTATAAAATTTGTATAAACTATCTTGAAAGCGTCTCTGAGTTAAGGACAAAAAAGAAAGCATCATGTTTTGATGTGTTCGTGAGCACTGTTATGGATCTAAATACCAAATACCGGGAGATGTACAGTACCTGTCCATCCCTAATTATAATAAAAAAGTCCAAAGAAGTCTGAAAGCGAGACGTTGCCTTTACATGAACAATAGGGAACTGAAGGTCTGGTTTGTTGGACGTATGAATATAAATGATTGTAATGAATATATGATTCAAGATTCAAGATGTTTATTTTTCACATACATATACATACGAGCATACATATATGCAGTGAAATGTCATGAATATAAGTATGAATGGCTAAATATTGGTTCTCATGGGTTCAATATGGGTTATTTTAAAAGGCAAAGGTGGAAAAAGTAGTATTGAGTTCAAAAACAACCAATAATATAGGCTAAAAATGTCAGTGACTATTAAAACTGTATGGGTCATTTTTAATGGGGGATATCAATGATTTATTTGGGATAATGAGGAATTTACATTATATTTTTCTTAAAATATATATTATGTATGTTTTATGTATTATATTTATCTATAATATATCATATTTAGGTCTTTCCAAGACCGGGTGTCATTAACTTCAGACCTGCTGTTACCGATTTCTAACTCTAGACGTTCAACTGAGTTCCATAAAATGTATCCCTCTCTTTTGCCCTGTCCCTTCTTGTCCAGGTGAGCTACCACTTGCGTTTCACCTACACGCCGCGGAACGCCCCGACCAAGGAGAAGTCTGAGCTGAACCCCAACAATGACCTGGACTGGCACACCCATAGCCTCTTCCCACTCTTCCAGCTGCCGGGGCCCAGGGAGCAGTACGACAACAAGGGGGGCACGCCTGGTGAGCAATGCACAGCCATATACGCAATAAAGTACACACTGATCTGTTTCTATGTGAGAAATCTAGTTCACAGTTACAGTCTGATGAAGAATGAGGTCTAAAGTCGTTAACTGAGAGGTTTTAGTACTCTGGTGTGGGCTGTATGGTATCTGGTCTGGTCCTCATTTGGATGGACCCAGCCTCATCTTGTGTTTGACAGTGTATGGACTTGACTCAGTCTCAGGCCTCAGTATTATTTAAAGGAAATCAAAGACATTGGCCAACAAGTACACACTATTGCAGTTCTCGTGTTAAGTCTTTACTGAAGTTTCGGCCTCATTTAGCTTTAGTACCTAGTATACACCAAAGGACTCACTACCAGCTCAGGTTGGACAGTTTGGTGGAAAAAGTGAGAGTGGCAAGATTGAGATGGTTTGGACACATGTGTAGGAGAGATGAGAGTAACATTGGGAGAAGAATGCTGAGGATGGAGATGCCAGGCAAGAGGAAGGTCAAAGAGAAGGTTTATGTATGTGGTGAGGGAGGACATGGCGGTTGGTGGAAGGGAGGAAGATGCGCAGAACAGAAGGTATTGGAGGCAGATGATCCGCTGTGGCGACCGCTAACGGGAGCAGCCCAAAGAAGAAGAAGATACACCAAAAGACTGTCGCGAAGACTTTCCAGTCCCAGGCACATTTTCAGGAAGTCTTTCGTCCTCTGTCGTTGATGGTTGCAGAAAGTCTTTTGATCAGGTTTTTATTCTACTCTGGGACTTGCGAGAATATCACAATATCGGTTGGTTGGATTTTCTATCAAAAGCTGAGTTGCAGCTTTTGTCATGTGTGTTATAATCCCAAGATGTGAGCTCTCCTGTGATAATTGTCTTTGCTTAGTCTTATAGTGTAAGTAATAGAACGTGGAATGGAAAAAAAAGTCTTAAGATGTATGATGCCGTCTTTTGAAAGTCTTTTGATGTATTCCTATCATAACTGGACTTGTTTAAGACTAAGGCTAAGACTGAGACTTGCTCAATTTCGGTCTCAACTTGAGTGGCTGTTACTCCCAACACTGGTGACGGCCTGGCTTTTCCCATAAAAGTATTGAGTCGTCCTAAGCTGAACGCTACTGAACAAATTCTTTCTGTGTAAATATGCAGCATCTGTGGCTGCACGTTGGTGGGTGGAGGCAACAGATTGTCCAAACCACATCTTCACGTATGCCCTTTTCAAAAGGTTTTTTTTTTTTCATGTACACCAGACATGAATTTGCATGCAGTATGTAAATCATATAATTATATATAAATTGCTCATATCATTGCTAATGCATAGTAGAGCACCTTCGGTTTTATTGACCTCTTGTCATAATAAGCGTCCCCTATTGAGTGTAACCATGATGGATGGAAATGGCACACGGCGAAAGGTTAAGCCATTCCAGCTCTGCATAAAAGAGCCATTAAGCCTGTAGAGTTAGATGAATATGGATTCAACATCCAAGGCCGGTTATCAATTCATTTGCCAAATTACTTTCAGCAGCACCAGATTATGCTAATTTAAGGTCATAGCTGCAAGCGGGAGCATCTGGCCTGTTGGAAATATTCTGAAATTTGGTCATGACATGAAAGATATAATCGGTCCACATTTATACAGGGTGTCTGCAGGTCCTTTTTAAAAAGTCTTCAAATGTCTTAAATTCAATTGAGCAAATGTTAGGTCATTAAATAGTCACTAAATAGTCTTTAACCTACCCTATTTCTATCTAATACCTCCTAACCTCTGCCCTGTACCAAACATGTAGTATTACCTTTATACTTGCCGACAATACTTTATTATTTGCACAGAATTTGTCTGAAATTTTGTTCAAATTGGTCAAAGGTTATTTCAGGGAGGGCTTCCTGGCAGTGCAGCACGCGGTGGACCGGGCCATCATGCGTTCCTACAACAGGACAGTAGCCGCCTCCCTGCTGGCACGGACCAGGGTAGTGCTGTCCCGCTTCCCGTACCCCGCCTTCATATATGATGTCTTCATCTTGGCCATCCAGAACCAGCTACCCCTGTTGCTGGTGCTCAGCTTCACCTACACCTCCCTCAACATCGTCCGAGCCGTGGTGCAGGAGAAGGAAAGGAAGCTCAAGGTATGTCTTTGTGTCTGCTTTTTAATTTTTCTTTTCTGTTGAATGCATCGCCGGAAATTTGTGACTGAACTTGTCTCTTGTCTCGCTCTGTTTTGGTTTCCCCAACAGGAATACATGCGGATGATGGGTCTCAGTAACTGGCTGCACTGGAGCGCCTGGTTCCTCATGTTCTTCCTCTTTCTTTCCATCTCCATATTTTTCGTCACCGTGCTCGTCTGCATCCAGGTCTGTCTGATGATCATTCCTCACTCATGGGTTCTCGCCGATTGTTCATATATTTACTCTTGAGCAGGGCCGAGTTTAACCGCCATGGGGTCTGGGCCTAAACCTGTTTTGTAGGTCCAATGCACAACATACACACACTTTTGCATCTGCAGAACAATGCCAACGGTGCACCATTCACTCTAACACAACATCCCACAGCCCAAAACACTGCCACAAACTCTCGAAACCAAGTCAACCAAGCCTTAAGCCTTTTTATGGGTTGTCAAATAGAGTAGGATGCGGTCTCTTTCACCCTTCCTATCATCCCGCCCTGAAAGGCATACATGTCAGGTTCACACTTCTGCACATACCCTTAACCAAGGCACCATTGGCTCTAGAGTTGGTTGTTCTTGTATTTGTTTTGGTTCTTCTTCATTTACTGTTGTTTTTTTGTTTCCTAGGTGAGTCCCAATGGCGCGGTGCTGAGCTACAGTGACCCCACCCTGGTCTTTGTCTTCCTGCTCGTCTTCGCTGTAGCCACCATCAACTTCAGCTTCATGATTAGTGCCTTCTTCTCACGAGGTGTGTGTTCAGCTGGATGTGCATCTCTATTTGTTTAAAGAAAATCTATTTTACTGTTGGTTTATTGGGGTTATTCTGTGATCATGTGTCTTTTATGCTTCCATTACGCTCCTTTTATGGGCTTGTGTGGCACCATCTGAGATGTTTTCCACGGTCTCTTCACAGTAGAACAACCGTCTTTACCTCCATTTGACGATCTTCAGGGCGTTTTCTGTACAGTGTTGACCTGATGTTGTCTCTCAACCTATCTGAAGTCTAATGACAGCAATAAAAAACGTCTTATCAGTCCGGGAAACTGGTTTCAAAAGCAAGTAAAAGGTCTGTGCAGCCTTGAATTAATAATTCAAGGCTGCACAGACAATCCAACATTGCTCAATTATCTTCCAAGGAAACGGGAACTTAAGCTCAACTTCTCTCTTTCACTTCAGGTGTATTTACAGAAGCAAGAAAACATAAATCAACAGGATATGGATAACCGTATTCAGAATCTATATAAACAAACGTTTCCAATGGAATAAGGTTACAGCTCCACTATTTAAGCCTGTACACATTTTAAATAATGCATTCATCAGAATGTGACCCTGCCTTTACATTTCTCTGAAAATATAAACCTCTTTAATGCATTAACCATTTTACTAAACTAAATATGAAAACAAGTTTTAATAATTCATTGTACATTGTACCATATTTCCTGAAATATAAACCAGTAGTCAAATAAAAACCGGGTCTCTAATAAATGCCAGGGGTGTGGTCTACAGGAACAAATAAAAGCCTGCCTCATATACAGACCAAAGCAAATAAAAACAGTGAGTTTTTATTTTAGATGTATTTAATTTACTCCATTTCCTACTACTGCGGAGCAGATCCCTTCTTGGGGCATATGCCCTACTTGGAGTGCTCCAAGCACAAAGTGGTGCGTTCAGGGCGAACTCAGGGGAAAAAAACGCGGCAACTGGCTACCGTGACAAGTGTGACTTTTCCGGTAGCTACTAGCTGTCTCTTTTTTCAACATACATATGTTTGCATGGCATGCTACCCAGACAGTCTGGGTCTGTCTCTGCATGGACAGCTTGCGCCATACAACAATTTGAATGTCCCCCTACCTCCGCATAGGGGAGTTCCTCGTGACGTAGGGGACTGCGTCCTTAAAGGCGCAGGGCGCCACAATTCATACTGAAATATGATCAAATATACCTATTAAACAGAGGGAATTAGATATAAAAAATCTGCCTCTAATATAAGCCTGCTTCCAATTAAGGCCTGGTACCCTCTGCAGTTAAGGTATATAAAGGCCCCGGTATATAATACGGTATATAACTTGCAACAATCTTATTCTCAAAACTCACATCAGGCGTATTGAGAGAAGCGCACCCTGTACCCCCTACAGGATCCCTCAAGATTCACCCAATCGATCTCTACACATTCCCCAACAAAACCATGCAGGAGAGCATGTTTCTCACCATTACAACTGAACTAACATAACAGTTAGAATATTATTCAAAGTTACTATAAGACTTATTTACCACTTATATTTTCCACTGACAAATTTGCGGCCGCTTTTGCATATAATTTCTTATCTCAACTCACTACACACTCCCCCTCAGAGATAGTTCCAACATCATAACGTGTGTAATAGCACTTGGCTGGTTCAGAAGCCCAGAAGTGTTATAAGAAAACAGGTGGATATCTGCATGGCTGCACAAAGTTTCCCCCCAAAAAAGCTCTCTTGGGGATCAGGGCTGATGGCAGTACAGTGCTTCTACTGAGGATCCTTGGCTGTACCACTCTCGATTACCAGGCTGGTGATCGATGAAAAGCTTTGGTGCACCTTCGGCTTGGGCGATTGGACAAATTTATATTGGCAACCGTCGATTGGAGTTCATCTGTGGTTGTTTCTTTTGGCCGATTTTATTCCTTTTGTTTTGCTAATTGAATGGCCTGTAAAGTGCAATTCAAAGCATGCACGAATAGGAACTGGTATTCTGCACCGCTGTTTTGACCGGGTCCGGTGAATAAATAAATCACCGGAAACCCTGTTTCCAGGTGATTCTGATACAGGCTTTCTCTCTTTTTCTTTCTTCCATCGGTTCAGTCCCGTTCAGATATTGGAGGAACAACGCGGCGGTGCAGCGCGCACTCAGACACACGTGTGGGGTGGGGGGCCCCGTCCCCGGGGGAAGCCAGGATAATAACACAATTTGATCATTTTATTTTGCTCCTCCGCTCTTTATTCTTTGTTGTGAGATTTTATAAAGTGGCCCAAAAAAAAGGAGAAGAAAAAGATTACGATTAAGCGATTGTTTTAACCGAACCTCCGCGCTGCGGCCGATGAGACCTGGTGCCCCTTCCCGGGCCGCGATTGCAAAGACAGGAAAGTACTTAATTTACGTTCTACGGCTTGCAGGTTGCGTCCAGTTTAAAACAAAAATATCCCTATGTAGGGGATTTTGTATTATTTTTCGCAACGAGTTCTCCCGTGATTGCATTCTGAAAATCTTTTCTCTACCCGATGGGCCCTGCGCTTTACGGCACATGGCGTTGATTCCGTGCTTCCGGACCGGGAGCACCCACGGAGAAGGTTGAGTACCCAAGGGAAAAATGCAGAGGGAGAGGTAGACAGGTGGACATGGAAAGGTGCATTGGGGCTCCTGTGATCTCCGCTGCACTGCTCACCCCTCCCCAATTCGAAAGCTGTTCTCTAACATCCCTTTCCCACTGCACCAAAAACCCGCTAACACCGGCTAACATCCGGCATTGGTCACCAGTGGGAAAGGAAAAACCCGGCGCTCAGTCCCGGGTCAAATGACCCAACAATAGACACATTTTAATCGGCTCCACCTCCGATCAGCTCTGGTTGACCTGCTTATTTATGGCCCCTTTCACCTGCGCGATATGACGCGCATTGATATTCCAGATGCTGGCACATACATAGACAGGGATATCTGTGTGTCATTACATAATTTCATATAAACCAGAAGTTATTTAGTTTTTTTTATGGGGACCTGTTGACGAACTGGTGTGTGCGGCTGAGTACCAGCAGCATGGAGTATCCATGCGCGGATCCATGCTGCTCTACTGTAGTGTTGGGTCGTTCATGAACGATCTGATTCTTTTGAACAGCTCAAAATACTTTTTTCAAGTTTTACAGTTTTAGGTCATTGTTTGTTTAAGCTTCTGTCTCTACTGTTTTATTCCCAAATACGCTGGAACCATGACATGCCCCTTTTCCAGCGTGTAGGAGATGTCGAACTTGACGCACCAAAATAAAAAGGCCATTTCTCCTGGCAATTGGAAAGGTGTCAATTTGCCTATTCTTAGTGGGTTGATCCCGGTTTAAAAAACTCTGCTCAACCTGCTAATTTTGCTATGAAAACTATATTATATTTCTCTGGGAGCACAAACTCTTTTCTTGTTTTTTTGCTCCACAAGACACCATCCTCATCCACAGTAAGTCTTTCCCATTCATAGAGCTTGCTTTTTATACAAAATGTTTTCAGTGGTTTTCCAACAGGCTTGTTATTTTTTGTTGGCCAGTGTTCCGGCCTTCCCTTTGAGCTTCACATATCTCTGGTTGTGGGAGTAGATTGTGTATTGTCGAGTTTGTAGTTGCACATAGTTCTGACACGGCTTTACCATGGTCTTGTGTATCCACTGTCTGCACTGCAGCTTGCACAGAGTGGTATGTGAGCTCCTCTGTGCCTTCCTGTATTACAGGTGCTGTATCCAAAGGCATTCTAGATAAGCTATCTGTGTCAATATTGTCCTTTCCTGGTTTGTACCGGAGGGTTTGGTGAAAATCTACCTGTTCGGCCACCCTTCAGCATCCTGTGGCATTCAGCTTGGCTGTAGACAACACATGGGTTAGGGGTTCCTTCTTGTTCATAGTAGAGCATGACCCCCAAGCCCTTGTTTGACACATCGGTGTGAAGAGTAAATGGTTTATGAAAGTCTGGAAACCCTGACACTGGTGGCTGTACTAGACACCTGGTCAACTTCTCCAGAGTTTTTTAATGTTTGTCAGTCCACGTAATTGCTTTGTCCTAGAGGTTTCCTTTTTTGTCCTCTTCAGGAGTTATTATAATCCCATCATACAGTGGACCGGCAATGCAAGAAAAATCTCTGTAGAAGCCTACAGTAGAAGCTCCAAGACTGACCTCAGCTTTCCCACCGTGGCTGCTCTGCAGTCCTTTAGCCCTCTCACAGCAAGCGTGTCATCAGGTCCATCTAGCTGCCCTCAGTAGGACCAATCCGTCCAAGATAGTGAACCTCCCACTTAAACACTTCACATTTACTTGGTTTCAGTTTTAGTCTCTGTAGTACTTTACAAACATCATCATCATGGTCTTCAAATGACTGACTGAAGACAATGGTATCATCCAAGTAGGGAATACAGATCTCATCTCTTCGGCCCTCCAAACACTCCTCTATACATCTCTGGAAGGCTGCAGGGGCATTTATTAGGCCAAATGAGATCCTTACCCATTCATACAACCCCCAGAGAGTGAAGAAAGCAGTCAGATGTCTGCTCTCCTTTGACATGAACCCTTGAAGGTAAGCTTTTCATTGGTCCAACAGTGAAAACAAAGTGTTGCCTCCAAGTCTGTCCATGATGTCATGCACGACAAGGATGGGTTGCCGATCTGGTGTGGTTTTTCATATTCAGTTCCCAGTAGTCCACACACAGACATAATGTCCCATCTTTCTTTCGAACACGCACAACTGGAGAAGCATAAGAGGAACTAGACTTTTCCACCCAGCCCTGTGCAATGAGGTCATGCAGGCAGTCTTTAATTTCTCTGTACAATGGCTTGGGCATAGAAAGATAAACTCTTGCAACAGGTTCAGTGTCTTTCAATGATATGTTGAGCTGTAGTTTCTCAATAGAGCCAATATCGTCCTCTGACTTTGGGAACAAGCTTGACTGTTCTTGCAACATTCCAGGGACTATCTCTTTCTCATGATCGCTGAGATGGCTCAACTCCACTGGAGGATTCCATTGTTCTGCTGTCGTTTGAATTTTTTCTGCTCTAATATGACTCACTGTAGCTGGTGGGGAAGGGTGGGAGCCATGGAGTATACAGGTAGTAGCCGGGTAGACTTCCTGGATTTGTTGTAGAGTTCCAATAACAGTTCTTCCTGACAGCACTACATCATGGTCTGTGGGATTTTGCACACTCTGTATGATAAAGGACTTTAATCCTTTTTTTTATTTTAACAATGGTCTCACAAAGCTGGAGTCTCTCTGCCCACTTTGGGTTAACATCAGGTCTTTCTGCACTGATTGGGCGTGTACTCTACATTCATCCAGAACTGATGTGTGTTTTGGTACACTGACTCTTTCTTAAGTTGTTTATGCTCACATTTTTGTTCAGCAGAGATTTGTTATATGAAGGCATGTGAATCAGCGCTTTCAACATCAGAGAAAGCTGTTGTTAATGTTTGTATTAATCACTGTTTGCTAGCTATATTACAGTCCTTAAGTTCACTGTTAATAACAACAATTACATTAGGTCCAATTATAGGGCGAGGGAGAGTATTGCCTCTAATCACAAGGGAAGGAACATTTACAGTAAGGGCTTCCTCTGAGGAAGGTTTGAAATTAACTTCCACCCACCCAGTATGAGGCATGGTCTCTCCGTTGGCTGCCATCATGGCCAACCCTTCTGTGGTGTCGCGAAGCTCCACAATGTCCATGAACCTACACTCAGGCAAGTGCATCTTTTTCCAGGCTTCATCGGATGATGTAACTTGAGATCTGGAATCCTACAAAGCTTGAACACTGGTACCTTGGATGAAACAGTCAATGAGAAATATTTTCCCACAAATGGTGCCACTGTGCTGTGTCCTTTATTCTTCAGGTCAGTACTTTTGTGCACTGTAATGCAGTGGCATGATGCATATACTTTTCTTTGTTCAGTCCAGTTATTTATTTGATATGACTGAGCAATACAGAGCCTTCTCACAGGATGCACACCATCTCAGTCTTACATATCTCCTGTTGTTCCACAATGTGCACATTGCTGGGACTTTGCTGTGCACCCAGTCACTCCCTGTCCAGTGAGAGCAAGTGGTTCCAGTTTAAAGCTGTTGCTCTATCTGTTTGCTGATCCTTCACTTTACAGCCAGCAATGAAGTGTTCACTGCTTCCATGTCGGTAACAGTGTTCACAGCAGTCGTCACGTCCACTTTGCAGACAGCGAAACACCTCCTCTCGCTGCAAGGAGATGGAGCTGGGTTATTTTGCTGTGGGGTGAACCTTTGATAGTAGCGAGTCTAAGATGTCTGCTGCTCAGGCTGGGGATGGCTGTTGGATGGGTTTCAGAAACCTCTGCACTCAACTGGTCTTTTAACTGAGGCCATATCGGTTCTCATTGCCTTAAACTCACCCAGTACATCAGGTGACATCACTTGACTGGGCTGAGGGAACAGTGGCAGGACATTGTTGCACTACTAATTTATTATGCACTTAGTGCACGCTTCCTATTGACTCCATGGTAATCCACTTTTCTCTATTTTTGCGCAATTTTGCCTATTTTTTTTTTTACAACTGCCTGTGGCTATGTAGGACTTTTCCATAGATACACTAGATAAAACTACATACTGTAGAAAGTTTTTGTAATTTAAATGTTTTATATGAGCCAACATTGTACCAGAGATGTAGAGCTGCTGTCGGATTTGCTTATTGATCAAGACCTGTTTTAAACACAAAGGACAAACATATCCCTCTGACCAATTTGAACAATTACAGTTGCAGCTCAAATTTCAATTATATTAAAAGTTCTTTATGGAAGGCTCTTATAAAACTTTTTTTTTTTTTTTACAGATTACTGAAAGGCTTTGCTTAACTTAAAGTGTATGCAGAGTTTGAAATCATAGGACATATTGTGGGACAGTCAAAAAAATATCAACATGTTATGTCATTTTAAAACAAGTAATAATTTTTTTCACACAACGACTAATAAAAGCATTGCTGGTATTTTGGACATAAAACTTGAATGATCAGAATCAGAAATACTTTAATATTCCCAGGGGGAAATTACTCTCGTTACAACTCTAATCTACATACAACATTTTTACATACAACATATTAACATCAAACATATAATAATTATTGGGAAACATATTTATATATAAATAAATATATAAACATATCTATATACACATGGTAAAGGTAAAATGTACAGTTAAAAATGTGCAAGAAGAAGAAAGTGCAGAAGTGGATATCTGTGTTTTGAGGTCAGATTACAGAGAGGGGGTGTCTGACTCTCTGAGGAGGACGTTGTAGAGATTGATGACCAGAGGCAGGAATGATTTCCTGTGGCGCACTGTGGTGCATCTGGGTAAGAGGAGTCTTCTGCTGAAGGTGCTCCTCTGCTGGGCCAGTGTGTCGTAGAGAGGGTGTGAGACATTGTCCAAGATGGACTGAAGCCTGGACAGCATCCTCCTCTCTGCCACAGTCGTCAGGGTGTCATCAGAAAACTTCTGAAGGTGGCAGGACTCTGCAATAGTTGAAGTCTGAGGTGAAGAGGGTGAAGAGGAAGGGAGAGAGGACAGTCCCCTGTGGGGCCCCAGTGTTGCTGACTACCCTGTCTGACACACAGTTCTGTAGGCGTACATACTGTGGTCTGCCCGTCAGGTAATCAACAATCCAGGACACGATGGGGGCCTCCACCTGCATCGCAACCATCTTCTCACCCAGTAGAGCCGGACAGATGGTGTTGAAAGAACTGGAGAAATCAAAGAACATGACTCTCATGGCATGGCTTGTCCAGATGAGTGTAGACTCTGTTCAGCAGGTAGATGACGCTGTCCTCAACTGCCAGGCGGGGCTGGTAGGCGAACTGCAGTGGATCAGTGAAAGGCCTGACCATAGGCCTTAGCTGTTCCAGGATGAGCCTCTCGAAGGTCTTCATGATGTGGGACGTCAGAGCCACCGGTCTGTAGTCCTGAGGGCCGCTTGGACGCGGTGTCTTCGGCACAGGAACGAGGCAGGACGTCTTCCACAGCACAGGAACCCTCTGGAGGTGCAGGCTCAGGCTGAAGACTTGGCTGAGTACTCCACACAGCTGGGGGGCACAGGCTTTAAGCACCCTGGGAAATACACCGTCGGGGCCTGCAGATTTGCTGGACTGGAGTCTCGTCAGCTGTCTTCTCACCAGGTCAGGCGTGAAGGACACTGTAGAAGTGAGAGTTAGGGGAGGGGTGGGGTCCTCAGGTTGTGGAGGACATGATGTAGAGCAGGAGGGAGGGGTGGAGTAGGTGGGTGTGAATTGAGGCGGTGAGGAGCAGACAAGGGGTCTGTAAGAAGGAGGAGTAGGGGGAGATAAGGTGGCAGTAGTTGTTGATCAAACTATGTGTTCAAAAAGATCTTGGACACAATGTACACATTATTTATTTTGAATGGTTTTGAACACAATATGCTGTCAAAATTCCTCCACTCTCTATGACAATATCGATGTGTCTGGGGCGCTTCACCCTGTACAGGCGGAGCAGGTAAAAAAAACATGCTCCGCCCCATGCCCGTACGCTCTGCCAACACACCTGGTGAAGTTGATAATATACAATATACCGCAGTCTGTATTAATTAGGGAGGAGAGGATACATCAGATTTTACAACTGCTGATGGTTCCAGTTTTGGCTGTTTTGTTGCACAGTGCAAATATTTGTGTTTCGGTTGAATTTAGGGGTCAGCATGTTGAGTCCATTGGGTCATACTGTAGTTCTTACAGTCCGTACTCATCTGAGGCAAAACCCCTCCCAGTACCTTTATGAACCATACTACATTAAACCTAGTTTTATCCCATTTTCTAGTCAGCACACATGTTTTTCATTACCCCTGAACATAGCACTTCTCATAAAAGCTGACATTTTTCGATTAAAAAAAAAAAAAATAATAAAAAAAAGTATATTTTCAGGTTTTGGAAAATTTGAGAATATGGTGAGAAACCTACATAAAAATCCTTGTACCACTGACAAACGCGGTAACATATATTTTTTTTGTAAAAGTGACTTCATTTCAAATTGCCTTTTGTCAAGAAAAAAGGCTTTTCCTGCACCATGTGCCTTTTTTCATAACTCTCGACTGCGGGAAGCTGCTGCCTCTCCCTCTTTGTGTTTTTTTTAATTTTTTTTTGCCTTTTCACATTTCCTCTCTGGTTTCCTTCCCTGATTCGTCAAAACTTTTCATGCAAACCATGCACCTGTCCCCCAACCCCAGCCCCCACCCCCCATCTGCCGGCAAAGTGGCTCAAATTGCACTTTCTAGAGAGGAGGAATCAGTCATCAGCGTAACACCCTTTTTCCTGGAGGGCTCTCCACTTTCCACCGCCTTTTTATAGAGCAGGCTGAAAATCAGTAGCTCCAAAGCCTTTGGTTACCTATAATAAAGGAAGTGGGCTTGCTCAAAATTGAGCTCCCCCCTGTGTGACATGATGGCTCAAAGAGTGTGTGAACCGTGTCCACCCTTCCTCTGGGCACTCGACGGGACTGCAGCTCTGTAGTGGATGAAGTGGTTTGGGTTCATCAGAGAGGGCTTATTTTATTTTATTTGGCTTTCATAGAGGTATTTCTTGGCCACATGTTTCTGAAGGCCCTATATTTTCTGCTTCTTTTTATACACCTTATTTTTTCCGTGCATAACAAAATGACACGGCAACAAGTATAGTTTCTCTCCTTCTATTTGTCCTTGTGTTTCTTGTGGATTCAGCCATGTTGTCTTCCTCATCCGCCAGCTTGTTTTGCTTCATGAATGATTCATGCCGTCGTCAGGTGGCAGTCCGGCGGTGAACCGTCCTGAAGTCATTATGATAGGCCGTGGAAGAACGTACCCGAAGCTCATAAGGGTTTTTTTGTTTGTGTCTTTTAAATTGAGAAATTGAGTAATTGTGTTTGCCAAATCAAATCACAAAACTATTTGCTTGATCTTGATGTCTTGCTGCCAAAGAATGCTCCCTATTTCAAAGGGGATCGTTTGTAGAGGAAGGGTTAAATGACACCGCCCCTCATCTTGGGGAAAGGACACTGCAGGCTGCTCTTTTCTCCTGGATGTCTTTGTGTAAGAAGCTGTTTAGAGGTTTCCGCACCCGACGTTGAGGCTGGAGCTCAGAGTTTCTCATCAGTAATTTTTTCGCAAAGAATGTATTTTTCTCCCTTCTACCAACTCTGCCCTTTTTGTGAATAGATAATAATACTTGATCAATGTGCACTGCATTCGTGCTCAAAATGGCACCGTCAATCACAAAGGGCTTTTCACAAGCCTTCTGCTTTTCAGATTCTTCAAAGATGGAAGCAAAAAAATGGAAAATAAACACATGGTTCAGCTCCACATGTTTGTCTTTCTTCTTCATCTGTCAGTCCCCTCTTGATTCTTTATTTGATGAGTAGTTGTTTTTCTCGTCTTGCTCTTTGTGAATTGGATTTGATTGAAAGTGCAAAATACCTAATTTTCAATATATCGTTGTCCACCTCAAAGGCTCCATGAGCCCAACTATGGTCGGGGTTGGGGTGCAAAACAGAACAGGAAGCTTTATCTCATTCCCTTCATGTTATCAATGATTTTTCTTCTTCTGATGTTCAGCCAATGTAGCGGCAGCAGCAGGCGGCTTCATCTACTTCCTGAGCTACCTGCCTTACTTGTTCCTGTGGCCGCGGTACGACTTGCTGAGCCACACGCAGAAGGTGTCCGCCTGCCTAATCTCCAACGTGGCCATGGCCATGGGAGCCCAGCTCATAGGGATGTTCGAAGGCAAAGGTAAGGCCGTGCTCGCCGTTATACCTTTCAAGTGACATTTACCACATTGTATGCTCACAACACAAAGCAGTATGAAAACAAGCCCATGTGTGCTGTTCCTCCGCAGCTAGGCCTCTTGCGATAGTTACTTTATGGATTTATCGTACGGTATATTCAAGATTCAAGAGGTTTATTCGTCACATACATATACATACTTCTATACATATATGCAGTGAAATGTAATGCAACGCACCCGGTGGTTACACACAATATGTCCTAGACAGAACACAGTAGCTACCTAATAAAATTTCTTTCTACTAGACCAACTAACTGATTCCTAAAACGTAATACAGTAAGTCGAATACTTATTGGATAAAATAAAAATATATAGAATAAAAATTTAATTAAATGGAATAGATAAAGGGAATAGGCTTGCGTATATGTGATAGACTTATGTATATGGGATAGGCAATGATGTAAATACAGATATGTGCATTAAAGTGGCATGTTAATAAAGTGAGGTAGTGTTTGTGGGATAATACAGCACAGCGCAGCAACAGTACGGCGCAGCAATACGGTACGACCGGAGCGCTGGCACAGGCGACCACAAGGGGCGGCGCCACACTGTGATATTTAAATATTTTTTTCACATTGCAAATATATATAACATAAACATGAATTCCAAGTACCTTTGAGATCAATTTGTAGTAGTTGTGACACCCAGTTGTCCATCAATCTGTCTTTTTGGTTATGTAATATATATAACACATTTTTTTCACGAGTACCCCCTGCAGTACTCCTGCAGTACCCCTAGTTGTACGGGTAACCCCATTTGAGAAACACTTAGAGCAGTGAGGGTTCGTGGTTCAAAGTGGGGTTCGTGGAGGACTGTGTATAGTTTTTGAAGGGGCACATCTTTTAATTTTTAGATATATAATTTTTATGCAATAAATAATTATGCATATATAAGTATGTCCTTTTAGACAAACAAATCCCGCCATTTTCACCTCCTCGCCACCGTGCGCTCCCTGGTCTCTCTAGTACATTTCTCTTGATTTATAATGTTTATAATTTAATTGAATACATTGATTTTATATTCTGTATTTTGAAATGATGCAGTACAAATATATCTAATACATTTCCCTCAACTTGGGTTTGTTTTTCCACATAACCTATTTAGAAGTGTGAGAAATAGGCCAAATATGCATAGGCTGGTTTATTTTCTCCCATATGAGGGGGTCCTTGGGGACTTCCTGACTTAGAGCTATCAAAAGACATTTGAGTATCTACGAAGGCCTGTTTATTAGTCATTTAGCAATCTTTGTTGGCTAGTTGACCTTCACATTTCTTTTAAAATCCTCTTTACCCGCTCAATAGGTACAGGGATCCAGTGGTCAAACTTGTTCGACTCGGTGACCGTGGACGATGACTTCTCCCTGGCCCAGGTGCTGTGTCTGCTGCTGTTCGACGCCGTGCTATACGGCCTGGTGGCCTGGTACGTGGAGGCGGTGTTCCCCGGGGAGTACGGAGTCCCCCTCCCATGCTACTTCTTCGTACTGGTATGTGTTAACTACAGCCTCATGTAAGCGCACGCTTAGTTCGAGGGATAGCGTTTTTGGCTCTCTAGTTAGATTAGTTCCGTCACCTTTTTGACATCACATTTAAAGTGGCAATCCATAAGATTGACTGTGTTAGGTGGATTACACTACAAGACCTTGAATTCCATTCGCAACTGCAACATTTATTTCCAACATCTGTGTTTACCCAAGTCTTTCCTCTAAGACTCAGTCACTTTGCGTTCGTCTGATCCACTGATTTTTTTTATTAGTATTTTTTCTTGGTCACTTGAGGTGGTGAAGCATTTTGTGTACCAACAACGCAGTTCTTAGTCGAAATACGCAGGTACGAAATTCCAGATGAAACTCTTTTTTAAATATAAATAAATAAATAATAAAGATATTAAAAAAATATATATATGTATGTAGTGTGTGTGTGTGTGTGTATATATGTGCGTATGTATGTATATACTGTATATATATATTTTTTTTGTTATTTAATGACGAAATCAATCAATACAAAATTGATTGTTTACCATAGTGTTAACATATAAAACGTGAGATGCACCGATCGATCGGCCGGTGACTGGAATGAGTCGGTTTTCAATGGCCGATCGGTGTCAGATAAATCAGATTCTTTGCCGGTCAAATTTACACACCGATACATTGCTCATGTACTGTACTGGTAAATGTACCGATATTCAAACTCGATACCAACGTAATGTAACGTAGTTGCATAATTGACGCTCAAAATAGAGAGCTAAAGAAAGAAAATGTCGGCTGATTGGAGGCACTTCAAGGTAAACAAGATTTTTAGATAGAGGATAGATAGAAGATTAGATAAATTAATTATTTATTGCCCGACAATATTCCAACATTGTTCAGACTGTGTATCTAGCACTGTTACAGCAGAGCTCCGATTGTGATGAAAAGTGTGACTTTTTTGAAACTGGGTTCTTGACGAGTCACTCCGTAAAATGAGTCGTTCTGCAGCGGATCTGAAATTGGAATCTGTAGGTCAGACTTTAAAAAAAAATCGAAAATGGGAATCTTCCAAGAAAATTGCAATCAGTACATCTCTAGTTGTAAACATGTTCAGTAACTTTAAGAGATAATGTATTTCAAGGTGTATATCCTAATGAGATGAATATTTATACTGTGTATAGTTAACCGTAGTAGCTCGTATACGATATGATTATCCTCGTTACGAGACGGCTATAGTGTGAATAACTGATGGAGTCATTTAGCTGCAGTAACTCAAACCCCGCGGAGACTCCCTGTTACACTTTTGTGGTACTCAATATATTTCCCCAAGGTTGGCAGGTCTGCAATTTCTGTTCTTTTTTGTGACTATTCATCCATCTTGACAGTTTACTGACCACATCTAGCTACCCTGTTTTATCAAATTCACCGCAGCTGCCTTTCAATTATTATGCGCGCCTGATCAGTGGCGCATATAGAGGAGCACATACATAAAGCAAATTCATTGATTGTTTAGTTTTTTTTAAGTGCCCCCTAAATATCAGTTACATTTGATACCATAAGTATCAAATATGTGATTTTTTTTTTTTTTTTTTTTAAACAAAATAAATGTGATTGCCATTCGGCCCTCCTGGTAAGTCGTGCCTCAGAAAATCGAATTGATTGTTCACCAGAGGCAGATTTATTTCCATAAGAACCGTCAAAGTTGCTTGCAGAAGGTGACGAGTGAGACAGAGAGAGAGAGTGAGAGAGGTCACAGAAGTCAAACAATGAATGTTGTGACCGAACCAGCAGAGGAAGTCATTTGCTTCACCTGCCGAAAAGGCGACAGGAAGGAAGTGCCTTCACACCCACTTTTATGTAGACAATGTATCTAGCCTAGTTCCCGCCGTCAACAGGATTCCCAGACGGCCAGTCGGGTGTGGATGAGCTGCATTCGCGACTCACGCGGCTCGTGCAAAATTCAGCGGCCATTTTGTCTGGACACAAAGATGGTTCTGTTCTGAACGCTGAGTTCAGACCCTGAACTGGACGGAGATCCATTTATTCGGACAATGCTCACGTCTCCCCTGCTGCCTCTGACCTTTTATGAACAACTTCCCTCGGCTGTTTCTTCAATCCTCGCCTTTCATCCTCTTGTGCTCCATCTTCAACGTTTGTGACGTTTATGACGTGGGCTTTGTTGTCAGGATTTCAACTTAATCTCCATCCTCCTTTGTTGGAGCCAGTTGTTTCAATGTGTGTCAGAGGACGGGATCAAAAATAAGAAGAATAAGCCTCGTCTTGGACTAAAGCAGTTTCATCCTAACTTTGTGAGAACCATAGGTTAATGTTGCTCTTGGGAGGTCTTAACGAAGTGTTTTGTGTTTCCTTTACCCAAGAAAATCCAATATAGCCCAGCCACATGATATGAGGTTGAGAAGCTCTTTCTAATTTAGATTAAGGTAAATCGCTCAGGGTGTCATGAGTTGCAGCAAAGTTTAATAAACCTAAATTTGGCTTCTCAAATTAAAAGTTCCGCACACTCATGTTCCCAATAATTATCTGATGTCTACTACATCAGTGGCCTTTTCTTGGGCTTTCAACCACGACTATCTAGATTCCATTCCATGCTTTGTTAATTCAACATTTAAAGCCTGTTCCAGAGAGCTGGCTTCATCTTTTTATGTGCCAATAGTTTCCCATTTCCCATGTCTGTCCCTTGTTCCCTGGTCGCCGCAGCCTTCCTACTGGTGCAGCAGCCCTCGCATGGCCTTAGTCAACGAGAAAGAAGAAGAGGAGGACGCCGAAAAGGCTCTGAAGGGCGAGTTCATTGAGGAGGAGCCGGCCGGGCTTGTCTCCGGGGTCAAGATCAAGCACCTGGCTAAGGTGAGCGGGCGCGACTGTTGCAATATGCTCTGCTTTGAAAACAACTGAAAAGCGCACAGATGGTGCGAGGCTGCCAGAAGGAGGAACAAAAATAACCCCTTTTGAAGACTCAAATTGAGACGCCGCGGGCGAAATAAGCGACGAAGGTTAAATCTGCTGTGAGACCTGTTCTGGATTTTCCAGCAATTAGGTGTGCTCTTGTGTCTCCCTGGCAGGAATTCAAAGTGGGCAACAAGACGCGGCAGGCCGTGCGAGACCTGACATTGAACATGCTGGAAGGACAGATCACCGTGCTGCTGGGACACAACGGGGCCGGGAAGACCACCACGCTGTCCATGCTGACAGGTGACATGCGTGAACAACACACGGGCAAACGCGTGCCGGCAGGCAGGCGTTTACTTACCGGCATTTCCTGAATGATGAGCGACAGTCAAAAAGAGTCAGTTTGGCTCAAAGTTAGGAATTTATCTTCTAATGATAATAATAATCATTTCATTCTGTGGAAATCACGGCTCTTCCCATGTTCGAGTCGGGCGACGTCAACCGATATTCGCACTCAGTAAATGCCTGCCTTTCTTCAGTTACCAAGTCGTGAACAAAACAAACAAACGACTCCTTTACCACAGTGACTCCAGAGTCATTTTAAAGATTTGTTCACTACAAACGAATCGTTTGGGAGTCTTGCGTCACTAGCAGGCAGGTACATGTATTTTTCCTCTTTGTTCAGCCGTGGTTCTTTTTGTGGCCCCAGGTCTGTTTCCCCCCACTAGTGGGAGGGCTTACATCAACGGCTACGACATCTGTCAGGACATGGCTCTGATTCGCCGAAGTCTGGGACTCTGTCCCCAGCACGACGTGCTGTTCGACAACCTCACTGTCAGAGAGCACCTGCTTTTCTACGCCCAGGTGCACACACGCACACACGCACACATGCACACACGCACATACACACACACACACACACACACACACACACACAAAGAGTACACAGTTATTGTGCATGTGTGTCACCACCTCGACTTAATATTTTTGTATTTTTCTCCCCCTGTCCAGCTGAAAGGCTACTCCAAAGACAAGATTCCGGCCGAGGTGGACCGGATCATCGGCATCTTGAACCTGGAGGACAAGCGGCAGGCGCGCTCCAAGACGCTGTCCGGCGGCATGAAGAGGAAGCTCTCCATCGGCATCGCCCTCATCGGAGACGCCAAGGTGGGGACCGCACGAGACGTTTTTCCTGTGGGCTCGGCAGAAATTCTAAACTCATTCATTTAGACACAATACAATACAAAAGTGGCCATCATGATAATATATTTCTCTCTTTCTTTTTCCTCCCATCGTTGTTGCTTTCTTCCCTCCCTCCTTCCTTCCTTCCATCAGGTGGTCATGCTGGACGAGCCCACATCGGGCATGGACCCGTCGGCGCGGCGTGCCACCTGGGACCTGCTGCAGGGCGAGAAGCGTGGCCGCACCATTCTGCTCACCACGCACTTCATGGACGAGGCCGACCTGCTGGGGGACCGCATCGCCATCATGGCCGCTGGAGAGCTGCAGTGCTGCGGCTCGCCACTGTTCCTCAAGAATAAATATGGTGAGAGAGGGTGGACTCCCCCCTTAACCCTTCCTAGTCGTCTTTTAAGACTTAATGCTGTGCCTCCTTTAAAGAAGATTGGAAAAGAACAACTCCTTCAAAAGCTCTTCGCCTCTTCCTGTAGCTCTTCATGTGATGATTGCATTAACCCTTTTTCGCTTTCATATTTTTTGTACTGTACCTTGCAGACAGGTTTAAAAAAAATACAAAATAAAAAAAATAAAATAAAGATTTGAAAAGAACATCTTAGCGATCATACCCTTTTTCCGTAGCTCTTTAAGTGATGATTGTGTTAAAATTCATTTTTGCCTCATGGTCAGATTTAAGAACTTGCACTCTAACCTCGAGAGAACATTAAAAACAGATCTTATTGAAGAAATTCAAAGAAAGCCCTTAAGAAAGAAATGTAAGGTGTTGGTGAGATTTATCTCAACACTTTTGTGAATCCGCCCCCAGGAGTTGGTAACCGTTTTGTCCCCGGAGACCATCATTTATTTTTAATTTCTATCGATAATGTATATGGATAATTGTTTTTTACATACAGTATCATCAATATCCTTTGCCAACTGGTTGAACTGAATATTCCCCACGGACAAATCACTTGATGATGATGACAAAATACATACTCGAGACCCAATCTTCCCAAGCCTTGTCCTTTGTGTTTTTGTCCATATATAGATCATTTTGGGGGCCCATAAAGCACCTCCATCTTGACAATGATCTTCATGCTTCAGACCCGTATTGACCCACTTCACCTTTTGACTTTGAATGCATTTCCGTCAACGGTCACAAATAACACTCCGACCGTAAAGGCCATGTTTTTATCTGCGCGGGCACACAGTGATGGCGTCAAACTGAGAAATATGGACCTAATGGACTTCAAATGGTTTCAGAGTGTGAATAAAAAAATATTTACCTCAGATCAATAAGATAATGGAGAGCTGTCCCACTTTACGAGGCAAAATCGACCCAGTACAATCAGCAAGGAACCAAAGTAACAGGAGAGCTGCTGTAAATGCCAGGCGCTGGTGAGAGAGGAGGGAAATATAAAGCAATTTAAGTATCGCCGTGGTGTCAAATTCAGTTTTAGCTGTTCACTAGCAAAAAATAACGACTGAAAAAATTTGGAACTGGTCAGGGGTAATGTTAAATGTACTGTAAATATGTGTGCCAACTAGTGAACACTGAACAGGCTAAAAAGGAGAGAGAGAGAGATCTTTCCCAAGTTGTGACGGGCTCTCTACCTCCCCGCCAGGCGCTGGATACCACATGGTGATCGTGAAGGACGACCTGTGCAACGTGTCGCGGATCACACACCTCGTCCACATGTACGTTCCGGACGCCACGCTGGAGAGCAGTGCCGGGGCCGAGCTCTCCTACATCCTGCCCAAGGAGAGCACCAGCCGGTGAGGTCCTCCGCTCGAGCATCCGTGTAAGGGATAATGTGAGGCCAGCCGGTCATTATCTTTAAATAAGCTCCTTCAGTCTGATACCGACCGTGACACCTGACCGATGCGACAATGTCTGGCTGGCTGTATGTTATCCCACTTAGTACACGACTTCTTACTAAATAAAAGAGTTCACTGATACAGAATATTGATTTTAAATTATTTAATCACTAGTATGCCTGGCATGGAAGCACCCTCGGCGACTACAAGGCTTCCACTTCTTCAGCTTCCACTAAAAAAAATGATCCGCAACAACATAGCAAACTCTCTTCACCCTACAAAAAACGTGCCCCTAAATTTGACGAGCATGCCATATTTACTCACTCAAATATAAGCCGGTAGTCAAATAAAAACAGGGCCTCTAATAAATGCCGGGGGCGTGTTGACAAGAACATATAAAAGCCTGCCTCAACCAAAACTGATCGTAATGGCACCGCTGTTCCGGTGCGGAGCTCGGCTCCCAAACAAAGCAGATGAAAACAGTGGGTTTTTATTGTAGATATATTTCATTTACTCCATTTCCTACTGCTGCGGAGCAGATCGCTTCTTGGGGCAAATGCCTGACTCTGAGCGCGCTCGCTCTCTAGCGCTCCAAGCAGGAAGTGGTGTGCTCAAGGCAAATCTGAAAACTGTAATTCCACCCTCTGCAGTTAGGCAAATAAAGGTCCCAGTCACCATTTTAGGAAATACTGTATTTATAAATTATTTATCTATTTATTTATTTTTTTTAACCTGTGCTGTCAGCATCCTGGGCATACAACACAGAGTATTTGTATGCCATTTTCCAGGACAGAGTGGAGTTCACCTTCTCAACCTGCAATGTAACTCTTTATTAATTCTTACATCATCAAGAACTGCTGCAATAACTCTGTCCTGTGGATGCCCTGTAGAATGACAAGAGCACAGTTTTGGTTATGGAGAGCCACCACCAACCCCCCTCTTTGGAGAACTATTCATCATGTTTGGGTCATTTACATTTACACAAAAACATAAACAGTGGACGACAACATGTATTGAAAAACTGAATTAGGTCCAGGAAAACTGGAACTACAACTGGTCCCGTGGCCTCTTCCTGTCAAAGTTATGGCAGTAAATGAGGGAGGAAAGGAGATGAAAGCACCCCTGCTTGCTGGGACTTATCCCCATTGGTACTGGTGTAGAAGGTCGGTATTATGTTGCGGCGCCTCCAAGCAGCGCAAGGGGCCCCGAAGCCCCCCGAACTCCACAGCCCTGCGGACAACCCCCAGCTTCAGGAGATCCCCGGGTATCCCGCCCTGTGGCCACGGAGGACCCCCGGGCCCCAGAGAAGCCAGAGGGCCGTGGAGCAACTCCCGCGCCCAGCCGGAGGAGCATGACCAAGTCCCAGGGAGCACAAGGAGGCCCTGCGCCCCAGGGGCGCACACATACAACCAACCCCCAGGCACAGGCACAAGACGCAGTCACCGGCATAGAACTCGGGCCACGGGCGCAAGGCACGGACCGCGGGCGGATCACGGCCCCAGAAGGCACCCGGCGGTGCTCTCCGCAGCCCCGCCAGGTCGCAGCACATCATAAGCCACCAGGCACAAGCCGTCAGGACTCCAGCCAAGCCGGGAGCTGGGGCCCACCCGACCGCCCCCTGGCCAACCACACCCCCACACCGACCCGCCAGCGAACGGCCACCCTGGAAAACCCCAGTGCTCAATGTGTGCTGTTGGTAACTGCAGTTAAAATTGCGGGGTTGGGGGTGGGAGTCCTTCAGGCAAGTTGAACCCAAATCACTTGCACCCCTCCTGTCTCGCAGACCCTGGTCTGATGGAGTGTTCGGAGTAGGATTGGTGTGCCAATGTGTGTGTTCGAAGCTAATGTGAGTGGGATTAAAATTTGGAGTGAAGTTAAGGGTAAACAAATCTGATAGATTGCGGGAGATATCAATACCAAGGTATCTAATATTGCCCGTTGTGATGGTTAAGTGAAGTTTCTGGGTTGCAGCATTACAGTCCCCCCCAATGAGTGGTAAGACTGTGGTTTTAGTCCAATTTATTAAATAGTCTGAGATAGCTGAGAATTAAGATATACGATTGAACACCTCCGGTAGGGATGATATTGGGTTCCGTATGTACAGTAGGCTATCGTCTGCATACAAACTGATTTTGTGAACAGAGTTTCCTGTTTGTATGCCTACAATATTACTGTTTTGACAGATAGCCGCCGCCGCGAGGGGTTCAATAAAGATGGCGAATACTAAAGGGGAGAGCGGACATCCTTGTCTTGTGCCGCGTTGTAGAGTGGAACGCTGTGAGGTGTAACCATTGGTGATGACATAAGCAGATGGAGAGTTGTAGAGGATTCTGATCCATTGAATACGGTATTTATCAATGTGAAATTGGACATATCCGCATTAATCCCTTCAGCCCTTCCATCGTAGTTCCTGTGTAGCGTCACTGCTAGATAGTGTTAGCATTAGAATGTAGACAGTGTGAAACGGGGGATGTGAATCCAGGCAGGAAGAAGAAGTTGCCGTGACTGCCGTGACGGTCATTATTAAGATAATATTCAAAAATAACTGACCGCTGATTGCCGTAGCTTGCCCAGCCTGCGTACACACATGCAAACAAATGCATGAAGGCAAAGAGACCAAAAAGCTTCTCGTGAGGACAATGGAGCATGATTGATATGAAAAGTTTCTAATGCGTTTAGTTAACACCTCTCTGGTTCCAGGAAGACTAAAAATCACTTTTCTCTGATGCTTCTTTCTTTTTTACCACTTTGTTCTCAGGTTTGAGCTGCTGTTCGCTGAGCTGGAGATGAACAGGGAGGAGCTGGGCATCGCCAGCTATGGAGCTTCAGTGACTACCATGGAGGAGGTCTTCCTCAGGTATCTGGACAAGATGTGTGTGTGTGTGTGTGTGTGTGTGTGTGTGTGTGATATGACTTGACAAATCTAGACAAAAAAGGTTTGTGGTCCTCAATAGCTGATCACAAGTATTGCAAAGATGGCGGCCATGATGGTTGTCATGGGAACGGCTAGGAAACTGGATCAAAGGTTATTCGAAGTAAGTGTAGGTGGTATTTGGTTGCAAGTGTTAGCTACATTGTTGAGGACTATTTTTCTTAAACTATTAGCATACAACCTACAAGGTTATAAAATAATTTTGAATCAATATTCTGTCACATTGTGTTATTTGGTAAGTAGCGGTGTAAGAAGCAGGCTAATGTGCACCCAGCCAGTCATTATCACAGAATAATCCCCGACAGGGTCGGAATCAGGATATCTGTCTGAAGGGGGTTATTTTTTTCACCAATTATTCCTTACATAATATCCCCTAAACTGAATAAACATGCAGTGTCGTCCATGCTGTAAAAAACATGAGGTGTGTGTGTGTGTGTGTGTGTGTGTGTGTGTGTGTGTGTGTGTGTGTGTGTGTGTGTGTGTGTGTGTGTGTGTGTGTGTGTGTGTGTGTGTGTGTGTGTGCGCGCGCGCTCTAAGAGTGGGGAAGTTGGTGGACTCCAGTCTGGACATCCAGGCCATCCAGCTGCCAGCGCTGCAGTACCAGCACGAGCGGCGCTCGCACGACTGGACCACGGACGACGCCAGCAGCATAAGCGGCATGACCGACGCCACCGACTTCACCGACAGCGGCACGCTCATCTCCGAGGACTGCTCCAATATCAAGCTCAACACCGGGGTGAGAGGGGGATGGAGCACTTGGGTCGGCGTCCCGAAAGTCTTAAAAGCTGTTTTGTATTTGGCTGCGAAAGAGGCTGTGCGAGGTTTGTCAAGTATAGCTCTGATATCCTCATTAAGACCATTTTACTTCAGTAAATTTTATAACACTCTCATAAAAAGTCTCATAAAAAGTCAAAGTACCGCATTGACATTTCTACTTAAGAGCAATGTTATAAGTTATTGCACTTAATTGTATTTTAAATATTATTTAAAGTAAAAGTACTTCATATCCAGTGCCCAGAGCCTATAATAAGACATAAAGTGCTACTGTAGTTTTTTTTCCTGCAGATGAGTGCTCATGCAGATCCTGATTACATTTTGCAAGTGGAGGTAGTTATAGGCAATTACAAGGACCTGATGAATCATTGATGAGCGTTCCAAAATCACCGGTCCCAGATATTTTTAGATTTTGAGATATATATTTATTTCTTGATTATTAATTTTATTATTTTAAACTAACTGTGCAACTGTGTTAGAAATGTAGTAAGGTAAAAATGATAGATGTTTGCTTTGAGTGGAGTAAAAATCGAAAGTCGTTGAAACTGAATATACTTAAGTAAAGGACAGTTACTTCATAAATGTGCTTATACTAAGTTACTTTCCACCACCGCCACTGTGCTAATTTCTATTATTTTTCCGTCCTGACACCGTCTTCCTCCTTCTCTCCACCAGGTGAGACTGTACCTGCAGCAGTTCTACGCAATGTTCCTGAAGAGGGCGCTCTACACCTGGAGGAACTGGAAGGTGATGGTGGCCCAGTTCTTGGTCCCGCTGGTCTTCACCGTGGTGGCCCTGGTGGTGGCGCGCACCTTCCCGAGCCACCAGACGGCCCCCCAGCTCAGGTTGGATCTGAGCCGCTACGGCCCCACCCGGGTCCCTGTGGCCCTGGAGCCTGGGGCCGGGCCCCTGGCGGCCGCCCTGGCCGACTCCTACGTCTCCCAGCTCCCTGGCCAGCTGGGCCAGCACGTCAACATCACTGGTGAGTATGGTGATCACTGAATGCTATCTGCAACCAACAGACAAGGAAGAAATGGGTATAAATACCCGTGGTGCCCTGCAATCATTTTTTGCAAAATTGCCGCAAATTTTCTATAATAAGTGGCCAAATCAACAGATTGCTTTACCTTTACACCCCTTCCCTGAGAAGTCAGTGTCGTCATACAGTGTTGACAGGGGCGATGCTTCCCATATGCGACATAGCTGCCTAGGCCGCCATCTCGAGGGGGGCGCAACAACTTGCACCCAGAAAAAATAAAAATCATTAGTTATTGATCATCACAGGCTGGATTCAAACCTGGGTCGCTGAAGGTGTTTGGCCTGTTACATGCAGCTTATCTAGCGATCCATATTTAGATGTAGGTTATCTTATTTTACTCTGTTTTCCTATGGAACTAAACAAGCCCCATGCTTGATGTGGACACTTTCTCCGCCAGCCCTGAGATCTGATCTTATTTGGTGCTTACTGTGGGTTGAATTAAACATTCATTTTTTATTAGACTTATTACTGGAAGCCGTACTCCTCTCCCTTTATTCTTTTCCCGTCAGACTTCACCGACTACGTCCTGGCCCAGGCAGAGGAGGAAGGCGGGGCCTTCAACGAGCGCTGCGTGGTGGGCGCCGCCTTCCGCGGCAGCAGCCGTCACTTCGCGGAGGCCACGGCCTACTTCAACAACGAGGGCTACCACACCTCTGCCACCGCGCTCACTATGCTGGACAACGCCCTGTTCAGGATGCTGGCTGGCCCCAACGCCTCCATCCAGACAGGAAACTTCCCCATGCCGCGCAACCTCTCCGAGCTCGCCCAGAGCCAGCTAACCGAGTGAGCACACACGCACGCACGCACGCACGCACACACGCGCACGCACACACGCGCACGCACACGCACGTACACGCACACACAGCACAGTATGGGGGGAATTCTAAGTGACTGATGGGTCCTAAACATTCGGTACATTTTTTTCAATGTTAAATTATTTACCCATCATCGTTAATAAAATATTTTATTTACAATGTACTAATAAAACTGTTGGAACAGTTTCTTTTCTTTTTTTTTTTTACTTGTTTTTGGCAAAAAGTAAAATCCAGAAAGCCTCTGCCCCCCCTCCCCACCTCTATTTTCATTAAACGGTTCGGTCCTGCCCCCAAACCAGGCACGAACGGTACTTGCAAGCAGCGAATTGCGAGTGAGGAGTGCCGACGGAACATCATGTCTCAGCTCCCGAAAGAAAAGTCTGGCTTCCCAAAAAAACAAAAAGGAAGAAAAGAGAGCCAGGAGAAAGAAAAGAAAGAGAGACAGTATGTCACCCAATTTTTCACAAAGAAGGAAGCTGGGTGTAGTCCGTGAGTGGTGGAAATTAACCTTGGTCCATCGTGAAATAGGCTCGTTTTGCTCCCCTAACATTAGTTACTTAATATCTTCACAGAAAGTTCAGAGTGTTTCAAAGGCATGGCTATGGATATTGAATCACTACACACGATGCCCACAGGCTGAGAACAAGAACAGACTGAGAACTACATATATCTCAAAGTACTGTAATGGCTGGATTGCCATAAAATTTGCTGTGCACAATCAATACCCCAATTGGAAGAAACCTATTGATTTGGTGACCACTTGACCTTTCCTCTAGCACAACCGTCAGGCCTTTTCATTTCCATTTCCATTTTGTTTTTCTGTTTTCTATTTCCACTTTTACATCTGCTTAATATCTAGTCGGTATGGATGCTTAGTTCAAATCTCTGCTGCAGATTTTATACTTTTGTTTGTTATATCATTCTATATATGATAATGTTAATGTATTTGAATTGAGGAGGTTAAGTTATATTTATTTCAAGTTATTCATTAATGTTAAGAGAATTTTCCACTCAAGAACTTTACACAAAAACATTTGGATCGTAAAAGATGGCCATTTCTTATATCGGCATATCAGTCCTCCATCAAATAGTGAATTTCACTGTGTGCAGAATGTTGCATGCATGTCTGCGCAGTGTTATATTTTCACAGCTCACTGTCTGTGAGTATCGTACAGTAACTATTAGACTACAAGAGAGTTACAAGCCTGCAAAGGTAAAGTTATTTAAAGCTTTGAAAGGGTCGATTGGAGTCTGGAGGTGTGTGGTTGCATCAGTTGCGCAGGGTTCGCACGGCCTGTGGTGGTTTGAGCGGTGGGGCCCAATGTGATATCTTTTCATGGGGCATTCAGACAGTACACCGGCGCTATCGCAGGCCCCGTACATCTGAGTCAGATATATATAAAAAAAAAGATAATTTCGTTATTTGACACGTGGAGGTATCGGAGTGCCTTGAGCAGTGGGGATTAGAAAAGGTGGTGAGAAACAAGTATGGACCGGTGCAAGCGAGAAAGCGATGGTGCCGTTACCGAGCCAGAAATGCCTGCAAGACCAGATATGACTGAGAAGCACTCGATATAAGCTGTATTCTCTTTCTTTCCTGACCTGTTTTGCCTCTCCGTCCCCACCTCCCTCCCCAGGGGTCAGATGGGCTTCGCCATAGCCATCAACCTGATGTACGGCATGGCGTCGCTGTCCAGCACCTTTGCCCTGCTGCTGGTTACTGAGCGCTCCATCAAGTCCAAGCACGTGCAGCAGGTCAGCGGGGTCTACCTCTCAAACTTCTGGTTCTCTGCACTGCTGTGGGACCTTGTCAACTTCCTGCTGCCCTGCATCCTCATGCTGGTACGTAGAATGCAGAGATGCCAAACTTTCCTGCCTCTTTACCAATAACCGGGCTTCTCCACTCCCCCCAGGAACCAGGAATTTACGTCCCAGTACTCAGGAACTTAGGCCTCTGTTTCGGGGGGGGGGGGGGTTCAAAATTTGTTCCCTAAAAAGTAACTGCAAGTGCGGTTGTACTTTCCAGGAGAAGGGTAACCAACTGCCAAGGTTCCCGTTTCAGGAGGTTTGTGGCCTAAAAATGGTTCCTCATTTAGTTCCTGTACCTTGGTGGAATAGCGGGATATTTCCATATGTTAATTCTCATGAGGGTTGGGTGATAAGATCAGAACAAAACCCTTGTATTTTGTACCGTGTTTGGCAAGCTATATGATTAAATTTGATTAAATGATTAATTTAGACTACAAATTAACCATTTGATGATATGTTCATTTCATCATAGGCATACTGTAATTGGATATCTGTCCAATACAAGGCTAAAAGAGGGTGTTGTGCAAGAGAATTGGGTACAGTAGTGGAGAATATTTCCCGATCTGATGCCAAGAACCACATCCAAGGCCATATCAGATATTTAACAAAAAAGCGACTTGTTTTTCTGCCTATTTTTCACACATTGAAGCCTGGTTCAATATCTCTAATGGAGAAAAATTGACCCGGTCCCAATCCATTACTCCAACTGAACAGTACAGACTTAAACCTCTAGTTTTGGTGGGTTTTGGAACATAGTGGTTTGACATTTAATCCATCTTTCTCCATTAGAGACATGCTTTCATGTGCTTTGTTTCATGTCCCTATGGAACACTCCCCGTGAAGTCTGGACTGTACAGTTTGGGTAATGGATTTGATCGGTTCGAATGGTTTCAGTTCCGGCCTTGGACCCAACGGTGACAAGGTGATAACTCGGTCGCAATATTTCCCAAACGCTTCTCCCCGCTTTCCTCTCCTCTCAGGTGGTGTTCCAGGCCTTTGCGGTCAAGGCCTTTGTTACAGAGAGCCACCTAGTGGATGTTCTGCTGCTGCTGCTGCTCTACGGTTGGGCCGTAATACCGCTCATGTACCTGCTCAGCTTCCTGTTCTCCACGGCCGCCACTGCCTACACGCGCCTCACCATCTTCAACATCATCTCCGGCACGGCCACCTTCCTGGCTGTCACCATCATGACCATCCCCGGTGAGAGAGCCAGGCAAAAGTCCCACAAGTTCCTATTTTTGTTCGGATGTCAATTGTTGATATGGAGGTCTGGTTAATGTACTTTTTTGATATATATTGCCAAATGTTCTTTTTATGTTTACTTTTTCTTATTTATTGTTGATTTCTAGGTATATTTGGATTGTTTATTGTTTATTTACGGATTGGACAAAAGGGTATTATATTGTTTATTGTTGAATTGAAGATCTGAGGTTTAGTGTATAGTGCCAAATCTCTCTTGTTTCTTGTTTATTTTAGTTTATTTTCTTTATTTTTATTGTTTATTTTTATTTTTATTGCATATTGCTTATTTGTTTTTTATTTTATTCAATTACATTATTACAATTGCCTATTGTTTTTGATGTGAGCTTCATCTGTCTGTCTATCTATCTCTGTTGGAGTAGCTCAAGTATTGGTGTGTGTTTAGTTTTTTTATTGCTTGCAGACAAATTAAATTCAAGTAAAGGACAAGCCCCTCAAGCCCTTCCTCTCTTCCTCCGCATCCCTCTTCTAATTTGACTCTCACTTCTCCCGCTCCAGAGCTAAATTTGCAGGACCTGTCGCACCTGCTGGACAAGGTCTTCCTGATCTTCCCCAACTATTGCCTGGGCATGTCATTCAGCCAGTTCTATCAGAACTATGAGCTCATCACCTTCTGCACGTCCAACCCCTTCACGGAGACCATCTGCAAGATCTACAGTGAGTACACTGTTAACACCCATTATTTGCAGCGCTGAATGCAATGTTGGGGGTCATGCGTTACTAAAAATCATATTACATTTATCTGTAACGAGTAATGTAACACATTACTATTCTAAATTCAGTAATCACAATACAGTTTACAGTTACTAATCAAACAATTATGTTGTTACCCGTTACTAGGGCTGTAGGAACAACATTTGAAATTCAAGTAGAATTAGAATATAAAAAAAAAAAATATCGGTATTCGATCTATTGTGTTTTTTTTTGTTTTTTTTTATAAATAATGAATAACTAATTGATTATAGATGTTTTGGCTAAAGTTACCGAATCAATTCACATGTGATGTATAAATAAAGTTCAAAATAAGTTAATCCAATTTGTTGCACAGTAAACGCACATTAGAAAGAAATATTCCCGGTAACGGTGTGCCAAGTCCATGCCAACACATTTCCCTCTCCTCCGGTGTTTCACTGTGTGTACAAGAGAGAGTGTGAACATTTTGAATTTATTTGAATATTAAAAATAATAAAGCATACAAATTTGAATGTGATTATAGAGGACTATCTGCAGCCCTACTCGTCACTTGCGTGAGCCTACATAAGTTCTATATCCAACTAATAAAGGAAGGAATGTCTGTCTGTCTCTATATGTATTGTGGTGGTCGGTGAAGTAAGACAAATTTTGCAGTCAGTGAACAATCATGCGTCGCACGTGCATATGACATTTAAAACTTATACGGAGATATGACACTTAAAACTACAACATCGCCTGAGATGCATTGTCAGGGTAATTAAGTAATGCATTACTCTTTTAAAGTAGCGAGTGATGTGTATCATCATCACTGTTTTTATGTAATGACCCAGACGCTAGCTGTATGAGGCGATATTGCTAAATTCTTTCCAACCATGACACCTACAGGCCAAAATTCACATTACAAGCAGCAATAAGAAGGGTCTGTAATGTGATTTATGGCCTGTAGGTGTTGTGGTTTGACACAATGTTCAGTATCGCTTTAGATTGAAATTATATAATATTAAGAATCAAGATCAATATTTGATATTAATTAGAATCAATATTTGATAAGAAATTTGAAATGAATAAGAATTAGATAAATTGTGGTAAATCTTATAAATTAGGGTTATTCAACTGCATTCTGTTTGGGGGCTTGGATTTTCAACTTGTCACTGGCTTAGGGTTCAAGTTCAAGAGATTATTTGTAACTAGGGGTGATAAATTGAGAGTATAGCTACATTTGTAAAACCAAGAAAAATGCAAAACTAGCCACATATTCCTCAAACTGTCTATCAATTTACAAAAAAAAAAAGTACAAATTAAAATGCACTAATATTTTCCTAGATTATATTCTTTTCATTTTTACATTTATAAATGCACACTGCTTCTCTGTAGCCATGTGGTTGTTGGTACTTTAAGTCTTACAGGTATTTCTGACATGATTGCAACTCCAGCACCGATGCACTGCGCTGCTGTGTTTCAGACGTAACGTACCAGCAGAACTACTTCTCCATGTGGGACCCCGGCGTGGGGCGCTACCTGGTGGCCTTCTCGGTGCAGGGGGTGGTCTTCATAGTTCTGCTCTTCGTCATCGAGCTGCAGTGCTTACGGACCCTCAAGCATTTCCTTGGCTCTCTGGCCCGCAGACGCAAACAGGTAGCGAGACGGTTTTGGGTGTTTCTTTTGAAAAATACCACAGATCATAAGAGGAGAAATAAAGCTGAACTATTATCACTTACTGGAGCAGCAGAGGTATGAAGAGTATCAATTTTTTTACTGGCATGGAAGAATCATTACTTTGTGAAAGTATAAGAAAAAATGGGTGTTACGGTCCGTAATGGACTAAATTGACAGTTTTAGCTCTAAAGCTTTGAACAACTATTGTACAACCTCAACAATCTTTTTCAGTGTGCATCGGTTTGAAAATAATCACGAAGAAATCTGTAAAAAATAAAAGTTCAAGGACTTTTCCATTACATTTTTAAAATTCCAAATTCAATAACACTCATTATAATAACAACATTATAATACTAGGACATAAACTACATGTTGCACAGCCTTTTGATTTCAAAATAAAAGTTCAACTACCTTTATTTTGAAATCAGAGGCCCAAACACTACACCACGTTCCAAATTATTATTTTTCTCTGATTTTCCTAAAAAGTCGATGCAAATGACAGTATAATTTTCAAGTCATCAACGATTAGGCTATAATTTGAATGTTATAGAACAAACCTCCCAGTGGTAACAGTATTTCTTTCAAAAATAAAAAACTCAAAAGGCGCTGTTCCAAATGATTATGCACAACAGAGTTTCAAAACATTTTATAGGTGAAAATGGTCATTTGTTGAATGTGCAGCATTAGGAGGTCATATTTACTGAAATCAAAAGCTATTGCAATCAAAAACATCTTAACAGGCCAAGTTACATGTTAACATAGGACCCCTTCTTTGATATCACCTTCACAGTTCTTGCATCTATTGAACTTGTGAGTTTTTGGAGAGTTTCTGCTTGAATTTCTTTGCAGGATGTCAGAATAGCCTCCCAGAGCTGCTGTTTTGATGCAGACTGCCTCCCACCCTCATAGATCTTTTGCTTGAGGATGCTCCAAAGGTTCTCATTAGGGTTGAGGTCAGGGGAGGATGGGGGCCACACCATGAGTTTCTCTCCTTTTATGCCCATAGGAGCCAATGACACAGAGGTATTCTTTGCAGCATGAGATGGTGCAACGCGGTGTAGATCCTATATTTATATAAACCTAGTTTGAGTGCTCCCATGACAAAAAAAGCTATTTGTAATAAAAAAAAAACCAGAACAAAAAAAACAAAACAACAGCTATTATTTTGAAATTAAAAGGCTGTGCTACATGTAGATCACATGTCAGAAGCATATAGACTTATTTTGGGCCACGGTGGTTTTTATCTAATGGGCTATGTGTGTGTGAGTCACAAGTGGCCAGCTCTGCAGCAAGTATAGCGATGAAAAAAAATATTGTAAATGCGATGATAAAATTGTAATTATTGCCTCCTCACTGGCCCAGCAACCATCACCCCACTGGGAATCTTCCTCCTCCTTCCTTTTAGCCACTCCCTGTCTGGACTGAAGTGAATTACTATGTTAAAAGATAAATGCATAAAAAAGGTTCCACCAAGCTCAAAGCACTTGTGCCTTTTTTTTGCACCAAACTCAATTTAAGGTTTCATCTTTCAATCTTAATTGGAAAGAAATAAAATTATGGTGACTGTTATTTTACTTGATAGAGCTCATCAAGAGTTTTCAAATTGCATATAAAACTATTTTTCGCCCCAAGGTGTCAATTACGGCCCTTTGACGTCAAGCCCTCGATCAGTTACTTTTGTATTTAATCGGCAGAATTATCCAACTGCCACTTTCAAATGAAACAAAATTGCAGATGTAATCATGGGGATGGACTGTTGCTTTCATAATAGAAGACTTTATTAATCCCCAGATGGAAATTCAGGCATTTCAGCAGCAAAAAAAAAAAAGAGCAGTCGAGAAAGAGATACTAAAATGCGATAAGATAACACTTATCTACTCATCTAGCTACACAAAGTTAAAAGGAAGTAGCCAGACTAGGAAAGAAAGCTGAGAAAGTTCAAATGAAATTCTGAAAACACAGAATGAAGCTGCTGCAACAAGCGGCAATCATGCTTGTTCCAAAAGTAGTGTGGATTCAGTGTCACATTATAAATACTAATGCATAAGTAGAACTAGCAAATCTGGAAATGGTCAACAATAAGTATAGATACAGAATTATCTGCTCAGATACAGTAATGTGAGTCATCTAAAATCTGCCCATACATTACAGGCTTTTTTATATAAGAAAATAAAAGTGTGTGCGTGCGCGTGTGTTTAGCGCCACATGGAGGACGCGGTGCTGCATCCCGAGGACAGGGATGTGGCCGATGAGCGTAAGAAGGTTCTGGAGTGTCAGCCCGTGGTGGAGTCCATGGTTGGCAGTCCACTCATCCTGCAGGAGCTCACTAAGGTACCTAGTTGGTTACTGTGCTATTACTATGTTTGTTTTCCTCAACTGTGCATGTGAGATATTAGTTCAATACTGAGAATTAAATCAGTCTAAATTGATGACCCAAGAGTGAAATTGAATATAAAATGTTCACTTGTTTTTTTATTTTATCATTTTATAATTGATATTATAATTGTTGTTATTGTTATGATTTGATTGCCTTTTATTAAATAATAAAAATAAAGGCTATTATTATTAATATTATTTGTATTATTATTATTATTATTATTATTACTAGTATAACTCTTATTATTATTATTATTAGTAGTAGTAAAGTGTGTGTGTGTGTGTGTGTGTGTGTGTGTGTGTGTGTGTGTGTGTGTGTGTGTGTGTGTGTGTGTGTGTGTGTGTGTGTGTGTGTGTGTGTGTGTGTGTGTGTGTGTGACATAGAGACTGACTGACAGACTGAAACGTCCTTAAATATTTCCACGTGTGTGACTGTCTGTGACTTTTTAATAAAAGCTGGAGGTGGTGTGATCTCCGTCCATCAGGTGTACAGCAGTGGGGAGTCGCTCCTCGCTGTAGACAGACTGTCCCTCGCCGTGGGCAAAGGGGAGTGTTTTGGCCTCCTGGGCTTTAACGGAGCGGGGAAGACCACCACGTTCAAGATGCTGACCGGGGATGAGAGCGTCACGTCCGGGGACGCCTTCATCGATGGCTACAGCGTCCTGAGGGACATCAAGAAGGTGAGCAAATACTGGATGCAGTCGTCTGCGTATGGAATTCAAAAATATATTATTAAAGTGGTGGTCCATGGGGGATCATCTCTGATTGGTGTATTACACTGCCCAGAATTCCTTTCAAAACTGCAACTTTATTTGAAACATCCGGGTTTATCCCCATCTTTACTCTCAGACGCTCACTTTCTTTTCGCCGAAGTTGGCCTTCTTCAGATCGATTTATTTGTTTGTTTTTGTGCTTGGTTTCTTGAGGTGGAGGGGATATTTTTTGTTTGCTGACCGCAACAACCTATACGATACAGTGTATAGTGTATATAGTTTACTAATTCTTAAGAAGTGGCAGCTAAATTATTATCCAATATGGAACTTTTTTTTGCAACAAAATAATCACTATGGATACTAGGATTACCACTTTAACTCTACTTGGGGTTAGTGTTGAGGGGTTAAGGGGTAGGGGTTAGGGTCTCTATGCGTCAGATAAGGGAATCTTCTGAATCTTGGCCTTGAAGGTACAGCAGCGGATCGGCTACTGCCCACAGTTTGACGCCGTGCTGGACCACATGACGGGAAGAGAGACCCTCAGCATGTACGCCCGGCTCAGAGGAATCCCAGAGAAGTACGTGTCGGGCTGCGTGGAGAATGTCCTGAGGTCTCTGCTGCTGGAGCCCCACGCCGACAAACTGGTCCGCAGCTACAGGTACACAGAAGCTGAACAGAAATTAGTCTTTCTTTTTATTCTGGAGCGACCATTCGTATTGACTGACTGCGACTTCCTCCTTTCTCAACATTTTTTTTTTTTTCCAACTTTCCGTAGTGGGGGAAACAAGAGGAAGTTGAGTGCCGGCATCGCCCTGATTGGGGGGCCTCCGGTCATCTTTCTGGATGAGCCGTCGACTGGGATGGACCCCGTGGCCAGGAGGCTTCTTTGGGACGCTGTTACGCGCACACGGGAATCTGGGAAGGCCATAATCATGACCTCTCACAGGTAGGCTCGATGCACTGTCCGGTGGGTTAGTTCAAGGTCAATGGTAACTAGGTCAACGGCGGTTTCTCAGATTCCAGATTTTCCGAGATTCGACCAAGAGGGTTTTCATGTACAGGGAATTTGTCAGGACAGGAGCATTGGTTGGTGCATTACTGTACAGACAATTGGCATAAAAAAGAGCTTGACTGTCTAATAAAACCAAAAAGGAAAATATACGAAAATACAGGGCATGTACAAAATGGGATTCTGCGCACTGGATGAGTTCATCTGAAAGGCAATAGTTTCCACGGTCAGGCCCAACAGTTCTCAGTGCGGTTGGCAAAGGTTACCGTCGCAGTTCCACTATGCACGGTTTGGAATGAAATGGTTCTGAACTGTTCCTATTCCCAGATTTTCGGCCCCGGCGTAGTTATTGATGGAGGCCAAAACGCGCTGCGTGGAGGACGGATCGGTGTTGGATGATTGGTTTCTCCGATACGTGTTATGATTGCATCCCACGGTGCCATTGTTTAAAGGCGCACTTTGGTTTTCATTTTCACCAGTCGTGTTGTGAATATAAAAAAAAAAAAAAAAAAAAACTTTTTTTAAATGGTAGAACATGTTTATTGATACATCAACAAACAAACAATGGATAGCTGGTAATGAAAGTGATACTTGCTACCTAGCTGTAATGGATGCTTATGTAACCCGCCATTGGTAAAGAGTGCCAAGGTCCTTATATGTACGGAAATTATAACCACTGTCGCATAAGTACGATGCAGACGAACGCCGACACATCGCGTCATTTGTTTCAATGTAGGTAGATAATATAAATATAGATGGATATACTGAACAGGATAAAGCTGTATACAATAATATGGGAAAACAATGGGTGAGTAAGTCTAAGTCTTATTATGTTATTACTAAATTAATAAAGTGATCTACAATGTTATTCCAGCATTATTACTATGTATTGAGCTTTAAAGATGTTCAATTGCCGCCATTAAAAAAAAAAAAAAAAAACAACCAAAAAAAAACCCCCAACAAGGAGTATTTCTAGCATAGTGCGTCTTAATGTGTTGGTCTCACCCCCTGCTTTCCCTTTCCTCTCTCCAGCATGGAGGAGTGTGAGGCTCTGTGCACCCGGCTGGCCGTGATGGTCAACGGCCAGTTCAAGTGCCTGGGCAGCCCCCAGCACCTCAAGAGCAAGTTCGGCAGTGGCTACACGCTGCTGGCCAAAGTGCACACCGAATGCGAGGCGGAGGACGGCGACCGCGAGCTGCAGCTTTTTAAAGACTTTATCGAAAGCACCTTCCCAGGTCAGATCACTGCATGGTCATGGAGCTTTTTAGCGTGTGCAGAGTGAGGAGTGGGAGGTAACTTTAGAGGAATATCTTCGTGAAATCTCAAACTTTATGGTATTGCTCAGGATGTGAACATTCCAGCTATATTTTACTAAGCTCCACTCTAGGGTCTCGTGGTTAGTTTGCCAGACCCCCACAGGGGGCCGCCAGAAATCACAGAGGGTGGTCACGAGGCCTTGGGTGATTTGAGGCAAATGTTTAATAGTCAATATTAATTAAACCAATAAATATGGTGTAAATATGCACATGTTTGTTCAAATTGATAGTTAAATTCAAAATGAATATGTTGTAATGAATTGAATGCCCTAAAAACCTTCTCCTCTACCGTTCTCTCTACCACGAAAATGGAACCAATTCAGACAAAAACAACCGCTAATGAATACCTTGGGGGGGGGGGGGGGGGGGTATTATCTTTTAAATAGGGTGGCTGGCCTGAGATGGCCTGACTTGAATAATTTTGGGGGTCTCTGAGGCGAAAAAATGTTTGTGAACCACTGGTCCACAGAGGCTGAGAGACAATATTTAACCAAGGTTTGATTCACTCGCTGCAGGAAGTTTACTGAAGGATGAGCACCAGGGCATGGTGCACTATCACCTGATGGACAGAAGTCTCACCTGGGCACAGGTAAGCGACTCGCACAGAAATACCCTGAACATACTAAAAATAAAAACACATGCCTTTGTTGCTGTCTCTTGTTTACCCAGCCTGCGTTGAAAGTTGAGGAGCAGTTGAAAAAAAATGGGTCATCTGAAAAGCACAAATCAACTTCACACAAATGTGAATAAGCTGCATTCTGTTGCGTACATTATATTATTACAAATATAAGGAAAAAAGAATATCTCATTTGTCAGCATTTCAGTATTGGGTATATTTACAACTCCTAACATCCTAAGGTGTAAAACTGTGATTACCGTGTCATTAATCTGCTTCTTTAGTTTTTATCTTTATTGAAGATATGCAGAAACTGGAACCTGCTATTCGTATCCCAGGGGGCTTATTTTGGAAACCCTCAGGTTCATTTATTTGACATTTTAGCCAATCTCTCCTGTTCCCCAGGTGTTCGGCACCCTGGAGGCGGCCAAAGAGAAATACTGTATCGAGGACTATTGCGTGGGACAGATATCGCTGGAGCAGGTGTTCCTCAGCTTCGCGCAGTTCCAGCACTGCGCCGAGAGCGCCAGGAAGTACACCTAAGAGCGGGGAAACGCGCCTGTCCGTTCCGCCGCATCGTGTCCATCCCCTTTTGCGAAATGTTGCGTGGATCCGTGGACGCGACACACGCGAGGCCTATGACCGCTGGTCCCCGGTGGAGGAGAGACGCTGCTTCGTGGCCGTGGACCCGGAGAACCTCCAGTTCTCCGGTCCCAAACCACAGCCTCCACTCCCGGTAGCATCACCCCGGTGTGTCTTTTCGGTTTTTTGTTGTCGTTGTTGTTGTTCGGTCATTTATGTCTTCCCAAATCTGTCATGTCGGAATCGTTGAGGGATGGGGGTTGACAGCAGACTTCAACACCGCCCACTAAAGGTGTGATGATAAATGTGTACTACTCTGCTTTGTGTGCAACTAATGGGGTTTAGGTTGTGTATGCACTTATGCGTGTGTGAGCATTATCTTTTTTTATTTATAATTTTGTCCAAACACTTGATTATTTGTTTTTGTCTGAGAATTTCTTATTTTTGATGCGATCGATCTCAACACTATGAACCACTCCGTCCAATGCCTGCTCAGCACACACCCAGCAGCCTTATTTAAAGAAATCTGCATTTTCCTTTGTTTTGCCTAAATACTAAATACTGAATGCCAGATTACGGTTAAAAGCAGCCTTGTGTTTTTACCGTGTGTGTGTGTGTGTGTGTGTGTGTGTGTGTGTGTGTGTGTGTGTGTGTGTGTGTGTGTGTGTGTGTGTGTGTGTGTGTGTGTGTGTGTGTGTGTGTGTGTGTGTGTGTGTGTGTGTGTATATGTATATATATACACACACACACACACACACACACACACATATGTGTGTGTGTGTGTATATATATGTATATAATGTATAATATATCCATGGTACCTAAAATAAAACACTTTTTCATTCATCTCCACATACAAGAAGGTTGCATGTGTGAGTTACTTAGTCTTAGGTCGTGGAAATCATGACACCGGGGGAAGAAACATTGGGCAATCACCCTGGAAAAACCATGTATTTGGAGTATATATTTGGTACACTCTAAAAAGAATGTGTAGCAAGCAACTTGTCCCCTTAAGCTAGAATGTTTGTTTTGTTTCATCTCGGCACATTTTGGAATGCCGCTTCTTCATGTCATGTTTGCTGAAACGTCTTTAAGTCTCACTTGACTGCGGGGATTGCTTTTTTGGTCCTTCAGAAGAAGATTTCTGTCACTTTCATACGGTTCTGTTTTCCTGCAGCTATTAATTTCAAATGGTGTGCGCAACAAGAATCCCCGATTCTCATATACACCATTGCAAATCAAAAGTAAGATTATGAAACGTGTGTGTGTGTGTGTGTGTGTGTGTGTGTGTGTGTGTGTGTATGTGTATGTGTATGTGTGTGTGTGTGTGTGTGTGTGTGTGTGTGTGTGTGTGATGTATGTGTGTATATATATATATATATATACACACACACATGTACACACACATATATATATATATATATACATGTACACACATATATACATATATATATATACACACATATATACATATATATACACATGTACACATATATATGTATATATAAATATGTATATGTATATATATATATATGTGTATATATATACATGTATGTATGTATGTATGTATGGTATTGCCATAATGACATTTCTGTCCCGTTATAACTTGTTTGTACTTGCAGAAGTACCATTTCAATATTACAAATGTTTCTCATGGAGTCTCTAACCGAACAATATCTTTCTCGGCTCTTTCCTCTAGTTGCTGCGTAGGGCTATTCTGCTTATTGTTAAACTAACAATTACTCCGGATGTACCCATGTATCATTCCTACTCTCTGGACAGGAGCTGAATGAATGTATTTATTGTTTAAAGACGGGAAAGTGCTCAAGTAATTGATCGGCATTGTTAACAGTTTGCTCAATATCGTTTAGAAACTTGTTTGATTAAGAAATAAAAAAAGGAAATGCAGGCTTAGCACCAGACCTGTAGGGAAGTACCATATAGCGATGTTAATGATATATGGATATTGACCACTTACACATTCACCTAGTTTATGTACATATTTGCACAACTGCATTTTCATTATACCCCTGACTTGAATCCGATTTTGAGTAGTTTTGCGTGGATAATGACATATTCAAACATGCTGAATTATTGTGTATTTAAAAAAGGGAATCATGTTATTCACATGTACTGTATTGTACTAGGAACATCTGGGCCGACTTAGGCCTGTTGCTATTCTTTTTAAATAAAAATACTGCTTCATGCAAATGGAAGCCAAGGCAGTCTCACGTCCGCATCTCATTGAGTGTGTCTGGAAGATTGATGCCTGAATTAAAATGAATGAGGTGAAAATAACTGCATAATAGTATATTTACTGCCATGAATACTGGAATGTATTCTGTCATAATTACTGATAAAACACAATAGCCCTGCCGTGTTTATTATTGATTCATTTTCAGTCAGTTCAGAGCATTTTTCGCCACATTAAAGTACAGAACAAAGAAAACACACCAATAAGAGGTCAAACGAACTATTTGGACACCACAAGAGGGCAACATTGTTGTGGTTTTTAAAGGCCATTAGATAAAAGTTATAACATTCAGTGTTTCATTACCAGTGTTTACCATTTGAATGGGTACAAATCATATGCAATTTAGCCTGGTTTGAAAAGTTCTGTACCTCAGCTCTATTCCTAAATCCCTCAGATACGGCGCCATGTTAATCAATGTTGCAATTCACACCGGCTCTATCAGGCACACAGCTGCGAATCAAAGTAGAAGTGCACCAGGCGCACTGGCTAGTTAATCGTTGATTAATCAACCAGCAACAGGTAAAAGCCTCATCTGCACACACACATTCAGGTTGAAATCCGCTGTTTGAAATGTTCTCCAAGTCCGGGATAACGCCGATATCAGATTCAGCATCGCTGTCAGAGAACTGACTATCATTGCGAAAAATGAAGTCCAGTATGCGCTGCTTACACTGACTTGGATCTATCGCACTGGTCAGATTAAGGTCCGCGATATGATTTAGAGCTTCCACCACCCACTTCTCCTAATCCATAACAACATGGAGATGGATGTTTTCACAGGATCCAGGAGTTGGATCCTTGGCTTGTTTACAGAAGTGACGTCAGTGTGAGTGTGTAAATGTAGTACAGTTTAAAGGATGAACTCTGTCAAGCGGTTTCACATTGTGACTTCACATCACATGGAATATGGATGAATGATCATCACCTGGACTGTCGCGTTAAAGGAAGCCATCGATCAGCATTGTTCAGCGCTGTTCAGCGTCTCGGTAAGTAAACTGCGTTTCCCCATGTAATCTAATGGGAATATTTAACTCCACGGTTTAACATTTTTACACTATTTATAAATCAAACTCGGTTTTGAAAATACGTTGAGAGATAAAAGAAACACAAAGGAACACAAATCTGGAAAACAAATTTGCCTTATAGAAAGGTTTTTTCAACTTATTTGGCTGCTCATGGCCATTTTAGAAATGTGCGAGATAGCGGGTTATAATATGGGGTCAACATACCATACAATAATTTGCCATGCAAAGGAGATAAGGCTTGCAGCATCCTATTTTTACAGACTTTTTTTATGTAATCTTTTTTTTTAAATTGGTTTTATATTGTCTTTTTACCTTTATCGGCTTTTTAAAGGTGTCCTGGGGTATCTGGTACCAAGACGTTGGCAGCAGATCTGTTAAGTCCTGTAAGTTGCGAGGTGGGCCCCCCATGGATCAGACTTGTGGTTCTAACGCATCCCACAGATGCTTGATCGGATCGTACCCTAACCCCAGCCATCCACATGATATAGAAGAAAAAGTGATCCATCAGACCAGGCACCTTCTCCCATTGCTCCATGGTCCGGCATTGACGCTCAAGTGCCCATTGTAGGCACTTTTTGGGTGGGCAGGGTCAGCATGGACACCTACCGGTCTGCAGCTATGCAGCCCCTTATGCAGCAAGCTCTGATGCACTGTGTGTCCTGACACCTTTCTATCATAGCAGGATTATCTTTTTCAGCATTTTGTGCTACAGCAGCTCTTCTGTGAGATCGCACTAGACATACTACATTTTCCTCCCCATGTGCATCAATGAGCCCTTGGGTGCCCAGGACCCTGTCGCCGGTTCAGCGGTTGTCCTTCCTTGGCCCACTTTTGGTTGGTACTTACCACTGCATACCAGGAACCCCACAAGACCTGCTATTTTGGAGATGCTCTGACCCAGTCATCTAGTCATCACAATTTCGTCCTTGTCAATGTCACTCAGATCCTTACGCTTGCTCATTTTTCTTGCTTCCAACACATCAACTTCAAGAACTGACTGTTCACTTGCTGCCAAATATACCCCACCCCTTGACAGGTGCCATTGTAATGAGATGATCAATGTTATCCAGCTGTCAGGGGTTTTAATGTTTGGGCTGATCGGTGTATGTGTAAAATGTTTGCCGTGGACCCCCTGCGATTCCTCCAAAGATAGACTCTGGGCACCGCAAACCCCGGTTTTTGAACCCCCGGGTGACGGGTGAGTGTCTGTGTTTCCACTCAGTACGAGCATGTGACGAAGAGAAGATAGGAGCTCAAGTGACTGTGAAACACATTCACACACAATAAAATTATCACTAAAAAGCTAAAAAAAACCCCACAAAACCAGTTTTCACTTTGCAGATGCGAAGAGTTGCACAAGACACAAACAAAACCGAAAAATGAGAAGTTATTTACCCTGAAAATTAATTTGTTTGTTTCTATTTTTCAGAAAGTAGTTGCAGGATCTTAAAGTCAACCAAAAGTGTAGAGTTGAGTGCAAATATTATATATATTTCCCTGTAATATATCTTTATATTTCTTTTTATAGTCTAACACAGTACCAGAAAGAATTTACAGCCCAACACGTGGCAAGCAGTCGGTCTACAATGTGTCTGCGGGAAGTTCCTCTTCAAAGTTCCTCCATCTCGCTTGGAGCCGCTCTTCTCCTGGTTGTCCTCTTCATCTCATTGAGCTCCAGGTCCATCAGTGCAGGGACACATCCCCCCGGACCCAGACCCCTGCCCCTGCTCAGTAACCCGCTCCAGGTGGACCTCAGAAAGCTCCACATCTCCTTCTTTAATATAAGGAAAACTATAAAAGAAAAAGTACTTGTGCCTTGATGAAATTGTCAAATGATTCATTTTCTTCTATCTCTCTAAAGAGAAGATAACTGAAGCCCAGAAATTCAAGCCGAAATCTGATCTACCCATCATAAAAATGAATGTGATAATGAACTATAGATCACATGATGAAGTGCAATTTAAACCATTTGAAACTATTTAAAACTTGCATCTAATTCAAAGCATAGAAATAAACAGCTAAAAATGTAAATAAAAGAAGACATGCACATTAATAACAATTTAAACCTTTTAAAACTAATTAAAACCAATCCGGGTGACACCCATTTCATGTTCTCAGGCCTTTTTTGTGGACCACGTGGGAACACTTTCATAGAGTTAAAACACTGTTGGTCAGGTTAAACGCTTGTGATATAAAATCACCCCTGATCCCCTTCAACATCCCGTGCTACAGAACCGAATTAGGAATGAAAATCTATAAACAGACAAGAAGACAATGATAAAAGGTTAAAGTGCAATTTAAAACAGCAAACTACTACCTTGATTACCATAACGATAAGCTTTATCTTAAATTAAGACAAATTATGCCAGGGATTCTAGCACACACTATAGGACCCGAGATTTAAGACTCTAAGCCAACCAGACCCTCTAAATTAGGGCATCTTACGTGAATTTCAAGGCTGATTTGGCAAGGATTTGAGGTTGGGCTGAGTCGGGATACTCTAGGGTGGTCCAGGGTAGTCGAGTTGTAGAATAGTAGCTGTCATCGATTTGTGTGTTTGAGTGAGACTCAAATCTGTCTCTATACCATCTCAATTCGCCCGGTCGCGATTCAATCGAACATGTTTGATTTTATCGAGCTACTCTTTACAAAGTCCTTTGGTGTGTGCACGTGAAAACTTCAAATCTCATTTTCAACAGCCAGTGAGATTGTGCGCCTGCACGATGGCAAAACCAAAGAAAGCAGCAAGTGAGCGAGTGTGGTCTTCTGAAATGGGGGAGGGATTTGTGGAATTGTGGCAGACTAATGAGTGTTTAAATAGTGTCGATGTCATGTCAGCGCTGCAGTTTCATTGTACACACAACCACAGTAGCGAGCTGTATGGCATCCATGTTTGCTTTGTTGTAAAAAATATTGTGAGATATATTTCATCGGAAGATTCATTCTCGCGAGTGCTGGAGTACCACAAAACTCTGTTCATCTGTTCTGTCTTTAGATTTGTTTAGTTGTTTATTGCATGAAGAAGAGACAGAAAATCTGCAAATTTCAATTGTTAAATGTGCATTGCTCAATCTTTTTATTGCCATTCACGATTGGAATAAATCACCTAATGTGGCCCCAGCTGAAGGCAAGAGATTTCCTTATGACTGACTCATGAAGATCTTGAAAAATTGCCTTGAACTCGAAAAATCCTAGCGAAAGACCTTTGGTGTAAACTCAGTATTGAACACATTCAAAGTATGGGTTGTGTCAGGGACACACCAATTTGGGTGCACAGCAGTAAAAATGATGGTTGTGAAGTGTCTGCTTTGAGAACAACACTGCCTCCTGCAGCAGATCGGCTTAAAAAAAACCCCCAGATATTTACAGATAACAGATTAGCAGAGTCCTTCTACCAGAGTAGAAGGACTTGAGGATACTCACCGAGACCTGGAATTTCCTCAGCTGCCTGAGGTGGTAAAGACGCTGCCTCACCTTTCTCACCAGAGTGTGTGTAAAGTCCATGTTAAATCCTCTGTGATGTGGACTCCCAGGTACTTGAAGCTGCTCACCCTGTTGGCAGAAGTCCCATTTATCACCAAGGTAACCTCCAGACTAAGTCTGGAGGTTAGTCTGGAGGTTGTAATCCTCGCCTAAAGTCCACAATCAGCTCCTTAGTTTTGCTGATGTTCAGGTGGAGGGTGTTGTCCTGGCACCAGAGTGACAGGTCAGCCACCTCCACGCGGTAGGCCTTCTCATCGCAGTCAGTGATCAGGCCCATGACAACGGTGTCGTCAGCAAACTTCATGATGGTGTTGGAGCTGGACCTGGCCACACAGTCATGTGTGTACAGGGAGTACAGTAGGGAGCTAAGGACGCAGCCCTGGGAGAATCCTGTGTTCAGGGTGAGGGAGCTGGACATGTGCTTCCCCACCGTAACCACCTGGGGCTCGGCTAAGAGGAAGTCCAGTATCCAGGCACACAGCAGAGTATTCAGTTCAAGCTCCTTCAGCTTGATAGCCAGTCTGGTGGGGACTATGGTATTGAAAGCTGAACTATAATCGATAAACAGCAATCTCACATAGGCCCCCTTCCGGCCATGCAGGTGCGTGAGCGTGGTGTGCAGTACCTGGGAGACCGCGTCATCCGTGGATCTGTTCTGCTGGTATAGTCCTCAGCCCCTGCCACACGTGTCTGGTGTCCCGTTGCCCCGTCTGTAGCTCCACAGTCTCTCTGTAGGTCCGCTTAGCGTCCTTCACCCCCCTCCGCAGATTGTATGACGCCGCTTTGTAATTGTCCATATTTCCGGATACAAGACCATCATTGTAAGTGGCCAATGCGAGCATTCAGAGCTCAGCGGATGCATTTATCGACCCACGCCTTCTGGTTTGGAAATATCCGAAACTTTCACCGTGGGAACGATGCTGTCCGCTAACGTAATGCCTCACGTGATGTTTCACCTGCCCCTGTCCTCCTCCAGCTTTCTAAGAAATATGGATCTGTGTTTACCCTCCATCTGGGACCTAAGAAGGTGGTGGTCCTGGCTGGATACAGGACCATCAAAGAGGCCTTGGTCAACCACGCACAAGAGTTTGGAAACCGGGCAATCACTCCTATATTCTACGATTGCAGCAAGGGGCATGGTAAAAAATATATAAAGTTAAGTCGATGACTCTTAATATGATGTGTTTATTGCATTCTAAAGCAAGGTTTTTATTTTGTCTTTAGGTATACTGTTTTCCAATGCCGAGGCATGGCAAGAGATGAGGCATTTTGCCCTTGTTACATTGAGGGATTTTGGAATGGGCAAGAAAGCAATTGAGGAGAAAGTCATTAAGGAATGTCATTATCGGATTGAAGAGTTGAAAAGGCATAAAGGTAGTAAACATTCTCACATTATGGTGTTAAAATGTATCCAGATTCAAATGCACATTGTGTCCTTTATCCCAGGTGCTGCATTTGTTACCACCCAGGCAATGCACTTTGCAGCTTCCAATATCATTTCATCTATCATGTATGGAGGCAGATTTGAATACAATAACCCTGTATTCAAACTATTAGTGGATAGAGACAATGAATCCATATATCTCTCAGAATCTGCCGCCATCCAGGTACGAGGATTGGATTATTTTATTCCTTTACACCAATTATTGAATCAAACAATATAGAAATCATAGGAATGTCAATGAAAGCGAAGAAGCATCTAAAAATGGTACTCACATGCTCACATGCTACTCACATGTTTTGAAGTGTGTTTACACTGTTAAGTGTATTTGCACTCAATTGTGTTGAAACATCATTTTTGTTTGCTTTGTAGCTTTTGTATTACAGGAAATATATCATTTAGCAGATATCGTTTTGCATTTCAGCACTCTCAGACAGACTGGAAATGATGTTCGTATATTTTATGTGGATAAATATATAAATCATATCAGAATGAGTGTACTAGGTTGTACTAGGAATTTGCTATGTTGAGGATTGGTGCATATCTACAGATAATTAGCATTACAAAAAAAGTCTGAGAAAAATAAACAACTAAAATAATAATTAAAGAAAGTACAATAAAAAGGTAACCATTAAATAAATGTTGCCATACAACATACACAAATGCTAATTTATAAGTACAATACAAATATTACCGTTTTCTCTTTTCTTAAATGACAACTTCGATAGACCAGGCCTCTATTGTTTCCGTACTTGATGTTGTAGGTGTACAACATGTTTCCTTGGCTCGGTCCTTGGCTGAAAAGCTGGAGAACGTTGATGAGAAACACTGAGAACAACAAAAAGGAAATAAAAGGGATCATAGAGCGTCTGAGGGAAACCTTGAACCCTGAATCGTGCAGATGCTTCATAGATTCCTTCCTGACCCGTAAGCAAATTCTGGAGGTTAGTTCTAAAGTATAATCATCCAAGGAAGCAATGTAATAATTGAATGTGACATGAAGTTGGTACAAAAAGTAAGGAAATAAGTGATTTATTTCCATTGAAGAACCTCAAGTTACACCCTAAGAAAGTTAACTATTTTTGAGAGAAAGCCATATGAACGAGTCTGAAAATGTATTTTAATGACCTCAAGGACTTGTTCAATATGTGGTCTTTACTGATGATACTAAATCACCCATGGCTGCTGCGTCTTTTTTTGGTGGACAGAAGTAGTCCGGTATCACAGATTCACACTATCACGAAGACAACCTAGTCTACTGTGTGATGAACCTGTTTACAGCAAGAACAGACACATCAGGGAGCCCGCTTAGATGGGGTCTTCTGCTTATGGCCAAGTATCCTCACATCCAAGGTGCCCAAACACAAAACCCAAGCTTTTATGACAGTTCAGTTAAATTCACAATAAAATGTCCATAAGTTGTCCGGTCCTTATTTCATGTGGTCCCAGAAAAGGTTAAGGAGGAGTTGAGCAGGGTGGTAGGAATTTGTCAGGTCCAGGTAGAAGACAGGAAGAACCTTCCCTAAATGACGCCGTCCTCCATGAGACCCAGAGACTGGCCAACATTGCCCCCATGGCTATTCCTCACATTACCAGCCGAGATGTGATGTTCCAGGGATATCTCATTCGGAAGGTCAGTTGCCGGTTCACAGAGACGTATTTCTTTGTGCTGCATTGCTCTGTTATGACAGCATCCATTTTCCTGCTGGTTACAGGGGACCACTGTGCTTCCTTTACTTACCTCTGTCCTGTACGATGAGACCGAATGGGGAAAATCCTAACATTCAACCCCTGCCCACTTCCTTGATGAAGAGGGTAAATTTATCAGGAGAGATGCCTTCATGCCCTTTTCTGCAGGTATAACAACGTTGGTATTTTTCAGTTCAATATTTTTTTGCCCCTGGTGTATTGTTAATGCACGGTTTGTCCATATCTTGTCCATATTTTTAGAGTTCAACTTCATGTCTGGCAATTCTTTCTTTCAGGTCGCAGGGTGTGTCATGGGGAAGGTCTGGCCAGGATGGAGCTCCTTCTCTTCTTCACCTCCCTCCTTCAACACTTTCGATTTACTCCACCCCCTGGTGTATCAGAGGAGGAACTGGCCTTGACACCTAAGCTAAGGAGCTTTACACTCAGCCCCTCTCCTCACATGTTGTGTTCTGTCAGTCAAGAATGAAGTAATAAAATACATCTTGGCATGTTGTTTGGTATGTCAATCCTTGCTTCCCTCTTTGAGACTAATTGAGTATCAAAAAACTGACAAATCAGTCGACCTGTGGGTATCATTAATTGTAAATCACCATTAATTGCCCACTGGTAGGGGTTTAGGGAGGGAGACGGTACTTTCTGGCAGTGGATTACCAACATCTTTATTAATTATTCTAAACAGAGAGGCTGAAACAATTATAGCAAGACGAGCGAGAGCTGTAAAGCTATTTTATAGACTGGAAGATGATGAGAAAGACAATGGAAGTGGAAAAGTTAGCACATGATGCATTTGGGATTCAATGTTTAGGATGGAACTTTGAGCAAAAAGAGACGTAAATGTCATTTTGGTAAGATATTGGTTCAGGTGATGCAGGACCGAGTGATTCAACTTATAGTCAAATGGTGCCCTGTGTGATTATGGTTAAACAAGTGGTGTTTAGCAGACTAAATGAAAATCAAGTTGAATTTAAGTGCCAGTTAACAACAGTAGTCTTTCTAAGGTAGTATGAATAGATATTAAATGGTTTGAACGGTTTGAACTGTTGGATTGTGTTCAGAGAGATCATTGTGACAGTGACCATATTGGTGCGTTGAGTTGTAGCAGAATTTAAGTTGCTGGAAAAAGTGTCTGTTGGTTTATTAATACAACTTTGCTAAAGATGAGGAGTATTATGAGTGCTTGGTTTCAGATCTGTAGTTTGTGCTTTGTGAATAGATTTTTATCGCAAAGCATTCCAAATTGATAAATCTTAATTGATCAGAATTGAGATAGGGAGAAATTCCTTGCAAATATATTTTTGTGACTTCACAGAGAGCAGATATACAGTAATGCATGACAACAGCAGAAATGGATTTGATTTTGTTTTAAAAAGTGAGTTGTTTCTTTTCTCTTTTTGAGTTATTTGTTTTGTGTTCTTGTGTCAAAGTGATCTGCTGGTTAATATAAGATAATCCTTTATCTATCCCACAGTGGGGTAGTTTGCAGTGTTACAACAGTAATGGATTGGCACAATAGCATGAAGCATTAGTAAATTGGTAATTCTAAATAAAAGGATATGATAAATAAGTAAACAGTATAAATTAGACACTATACATTAAATAGTAATATTGCATGAGTAAACTCATTCAGTTCAGTTTGTTGGCTAGGGGGGCATCCACACTCGTGGCTGGGAAGAAGCTGCTCTTGTAATTATTTAGCGTCCACATCCCCTGCCACAAGCGTCCGGTGTACCGTTGCTTCATCTGTAGCTCCACCGTGTCTCTGTTTATCCGTTCAGCATTTGTAGTTTCTGGATGATTTTGATGTGTTGATGAAGAAGGAGTCTCTGCTGACGCTGACTTGATTAAAATAATAGTTTTTTTTTACAAAGATTCAGCATCAAGCCATACTTTCCATGGACTGTCTGGGAGAGAAACAGGAGCCAGATATATTCTCTGACGAATGGAGTAAAAGACTTGTCCTTTATACTGGTACGGAGATCATGTAGCCCATCTGGTCACAATACATAGGTCACATAGGTTCTACTTAATTAATGGATTGTGTTGACGGAAATATGTTCAGGCAACATTCGAGAAATGCATTTTAGGAAATTTGAAAACCCTGCATGATTTACACACTGTCAGTATATTTTTTATTAATCTATGTTTTATTAACATCCCCTACATATTTGATGTCAATTTTTCATTAACAAAAACAATAGGGTCCTGCCCCTTCGGGCTGGACCCCTAAGAGCTATAAAAGGGTGAATCTCTGTCTGTATGTCCTTTGATTATCTCGACAACTTCTAAAAAATGCAAAAAAATTATCTCGACTACTTCACATATATATATATATATATATATATATATATATATATATTTTTTTAGGGGATGAGTATTGATGAGTATTGGGGGGCATTGGGGGGTAACCAGATGGGAGTAGTAGTCACGTTGTGCTGGAAGCAGGAGAACGTGTGGGCGGCGGTGGATCGAAGGTTCAACGCTTGGTTTCCAAAGAGAAGTTAAGCTGCTTCCATCAGGGTGAGATGAGCTTTACTAATGCCTTTGTGACACGGGTAAGTCAGCACCCGGTCCTCCAGGTTGGGGGTTGGCCATGGGGTTAACAACCTCACCCTGTAAAAAAAAGCATGTTATGGAAACGATGAGAAGACGCCATTCTGGTAAATGGTGGGGACTCGTTGCCCAATGTTCCAGAAGGAACGGGAGGAACTGAACTGAACTGAACTGAAACATATTTGACATTGTGATAATATTATTCTGTTGCTACACTAGTGTGCATGCATTTATTTTGGAACTGAGACTGTAGTCAGCTATTCATAACTGTTTGGGAATCAGAGAATTATTCCACATGCCCCATTTTTACAATTGTGGAAGTAGACCAAACAATGTTGTCAAGCCCACAGCTTCCTAGCGCCACTAGGGGCCGCTCATCTCATCTGCCACTTCTTCCTCCTGCACCTCCCCACACACCTGAGATCTATTTATTCCCCCGTCCTCCATCCACTCGTCACCAGATCGTCGCCAACTTACCTTAGTTGGTATCTCTCCTGGCACTGGCTAATTATGAGCATTTGCTTGTTTAGTCTCCGTACTAACCTGCCTAACGTCCAAGCTGTTTTTGTCCTGCTTCGTTGCGCCTGGCTTCTTGTCCACCCGTCTGAAACCTGGATCCCTCCTTCTTTGTCCACACCGTCCCTGTCTATCTTGCCTCGCCCTGTCTGGTAGTCCCGTCTTCCAGGACACGTCCGTCCGATCCAGCCCGATCGGGTCTCTCCCGTCGTCACGCCAGTGACTCTTGATAAAACTCCTTTGTTTACCCTGTCTATCAGCTGCCTCGTGTGTTTGAGTCCCTCCTTGCCCTGGTCGTAGCAGTGCGATCTGGCCAAAACATGGACACAGCCGACACAGAGGTGCTCCGTTTTGCGGTCCCTGGCTCAGGCCCGCACATCTAATAAAACCCTTTTATATTAGATGTGTTTTCCAATTGATTTCAACAAGGTAGAATTCTTGGGAAAGCTCTGTAGTATAATTGTATTCAATTTATACTGTATTTCATTTTCTGAACCTTTTGCCTCAATAATTTGAAAATCTTAGCATCATTGCATTTTCCTTGAGGTATTGTTCCATTAGGAGCATACTGAGGAGTTTAGAAACAGAGAGATTATTCCAAGTGCTGATGACATGAATGGAGTGTGAGAGAAAATACGGATGATCAATGCTTTGAATGATGTTTCATATGTGTTATATAAGACAATAGCCTTTTAGTGTCTTACATAACTTTTTTTTAATGAATTGTCTTGGGTTTTAATGACTCATTTAGAGCTCACATTGAATAGACTGCTCTGTAACTATAATACTGTATTGTCACAAGACCAGACCGCAATCCATGCCGCAGAGCTTCTCTGAGATGTCCTCATCGTGAGGTCGATCAGGTGAGATGTCCTTGGCTTGAGGCCGATTGGGTGAAATGCTGAACAAATCTTCATTCAAAGAAGCATTGAGGTTCAGGAATGTGTACATTGCTGGGAGCTCAGGAACGGTGAGGAGTTGGTTGTAGTGCAAATGTTAAAGTGTTAAAAGTTCAAAGTGTTTTATTTGTCAAGTGCACAGTATAACACAAGGTCTTTCGGTACAATGAAATTCTTAGGGCATGACAGGCAATAACTGTGTAGTGGGCATAAAAAGGAGATAATATATAGGAGGAAATAACCCTAACCCAAACTTTTAAAGGAAATGAATAAAACAAGTACTATAGTGAGTTATTTTTTTGCACAACAGATATAAAACAGTATTTTGCAGTATTAGGAGACGGCAACCTAAACAAATAACAAGTCTGTTTTTAAAATTTGGCAAAAAAACAGTGGCCCCCACTAAGACTCAGTTCCCTTGGCTCCTACGAAAGAGCCATTTCTAATGTAATGATTACTCCTTGTGGGGTCAAACTCGAAAGAGTCTATCTTTCAAAGTTTCCATGTTTGGTTATGTCTTCTTGTTTTGATTCCTCTTGTCTCTTGCCCTTGGTAGAGGGAGCAGATTGATGACACATTAAAAAAAATAGGTTAGAAATTAAAACTTGTACTTATTTGTTAAGGCAAAGTTCATCTGCCTTAAAAAGTTGTCTGCACGCCGAGAAAAAATTTAAATCAGCAATAGATTGCACTAAATGGGGGATACATGCAGTGTAAAGCCATGTGTTCAGTGCCAACAATCTGCTCATCTCTCAACTCCTCTTCTGATTGGTGGTAGAGGGCCACTGATAAACACTTCAGAATTCAAGGAGCTTTCAAATTACTCGATCCCCAAGGTTAAACAAATTATTAACTTTGAAGACATCAATATATATCAGTGTAAATCAGCATAGAGCGTGGGGGCTTTCATGTGTAGAATCATGTCTTTTTCTGAGCATATTGTCTTTCCTCAGTCCCTTAGTTCAGTCACCCTGTTGGGGTCTGTGTTGTTCCTCTTGGTCCTCTACGTCTGGTCCTCCAATTCCAAGAAACAAGGCAAGGAGCCTCCAGGACCCAGGCCACTGCCCCTGCTTGGTAACCTGCTCCAGCTGGATTTCAAGAGGCCCTACCTCACCCTCTGCAAGGTAAACGTGGCGGCATGGATATTTTAAACTAAAGTTCAGAGAGAAAACTCCATCTTTGCTTAAATTAACAGTTTAATCTAACCCAGAAATGGGAGACTAATTTTATTTTATACTGTCCTCAATGGGCAAGTCTACATGCCTCTTAAAAGACCACTATTCAGTCACATTCAATTCAATTCACAAAAAATTTGAAATTCATAAACATTGTTTTTTGTTTCCCTGTTCTAAATTTCTTTATTTTGTGCCTCTTCAAAGAGGTTCTGGTTTTCTACAGCATTGCCCATGTTAGATAGAGAAAAATATTTAAAGTTCTACTATCAGTTTCCACGCATGGTTACTTTTTATTCTTCTTGTGTAATAATTATAATATTAATACCAACAACAATCAATGTTTTTCTGTTTACCTTAAATTTAACAAAATAACCAAATAGTAGCTATCAGTGGCCATATGGTTGACCTCCAACCCCAACCGACCGGGGCAGTTAGGATAAACTCCAGGTTAAGTGCAATATCACTTCGTCAAAGGCATGAGGATATGAAGGAAAAATTAAAGGTGTGGATCCATGTAAAATTGTTTGAAAAAATGAATGAGTAAAAACTTAGTTAATCTTTCACATGATGACATATGTGGATATTTATAACTGATTTGTGCTTACGGTATCGACATACACACCTCAGGCTTTAGTGTTGGAAGTCAGTGGAGGTGAAGAAATAACAACTAGCTGATGATTATGTTTTATCCTGTTTCTATTTTAGCGTTTAGAAGATTAGAGGTTAAAGGGGACCTATTATGCTTTTCCTAATTTTCTGTTTTCTGTTACAATGTGGGATGTTCATATTAGACGTGGCCAAAGTGTCAAATAATGAGGTAAACCAATGACTTCCAACCGCTCGGGACATTCATTTTTCCAAAACTTTTTTCTTCTTCTTCTGTAGTAAATACTGACAGACTGTGGGAACGAGACTGAAAACGGTGACGAGATGAGATGTATACAGTGTACAGTATATAGTGTATATAGTATATATATATATATATATATATATATATATATATATATATATATAGTGTATATAGTATATATATAGTAAAGCGCAATTAGATGCCTGGTGCTGAGATGCCGCGCACGCAGTGGGCACGACACGGTATTGTACGTAGTATACCGACCGGTATACTGCGTACAATATATGCTGGTATATACACTGGTCATAAGTCCGAACAGTCGTTAAACAGGTAGGTCGCTAAGTTAGGAGTACCTGTATATAAAATGGAGCCCAGAGTAAAGCTAGAACCCCATTGGCTTCTGATTCACAATTAAAGCTACACACACTGAAACAGCTGGTTAAGAAGCAGTCCGGGTTTAAAAGCATGTCATAATGGCTGAAATCCATATTCTGAGTGGTATTTTCAGTAAAAAACTCAAAAACATGTTTTGGGGAACCTCAGAGACCTTTATTAATGTGTGTAAAAAGAAGCATAATAGGTCCCCTTTAAAATCCAATCAACCAGTGTGCCCGACTGTTACAATATCTGCATTCCAAATGTTCGCACCTGAGCTAACTTTTAATGCAATAAACGTTCAGAATGAAACACATCTTGTGAATGAAATATATTAGACTCATGCCGGCACAATTGATTCCGGTAATTTTCATAAATCAAATTCCATCTGTTGCGGAGCAGGTGGCTGACTCAAGCAGTGACCATTACATCTGAGTCTTGAAGTCAATTCCGAATTGCTTTAAATTTCAGTTTGGATAATAAGCATTAGATGCTGGGTTCAGAAAAACTAAGACTGGAAGGAAGTCACAAAAAAACAAGAAACTTCTCACTAGAAATCAATTTTTAACAGTACCAGCCACTGAGAATGGCCACCCCCAGCCAGATACATGGTACGCATTCATTCCATTCAGACAAGCAGGGACCTGTCACTAGCCTGTCAACGACCAGCCCAGCCATTCTAGGTGGCTGAATCTGTAGGGTCTCAATTTGTTCAGGTACAAATTAATCTACATATGTCATTATCATAGACCATTCTGTTTCTAAATCATTGGAGGTGAAAACAATCTTTACTGTAACTCATGGTTAAATAAAGACTTGACTTTAATCAACATGAATTACTTCAACTTAACTTCAAATGACAAATTATTGAAATAATTCTCTGCCTTTAATTTCAGATTTCCAAAGAATATGGATCCGTTTTCACATTTTATATGGGACCCAAGAAAGTTGTGGTTCTGTCCGGATACAAGACGGTCAAACAGGCTCTAGTCAACCATGCTGAGGAGTTTGGAGACAGAGATATTAGTCCAAGTGCTGATACCATGAATGGTCCACATGGTAACTGTGAAATAGCAATTCATAACTCATAACTTCATAAGTAAATATTCAAATAAATCCATAATATTACTGTTAGTTTGCCAGTTAAAGCTTTCCTCAAATGCCAATCATCATCGATTGGCCCCTCCTCTACAATCTGATTGAATTTATTCTACATACTCATTTTGTCTCTATCATTCAAGATGAGAAGGTCATTACCAATAGCTCATTGTGCAAATTGACAAGATTCCGAGCTCTGAAAACAGGCAGTCACCACTAGACTCTGTTTACTTATTATACGCTCAATGCCTGCTCTTTGAAATACACAGCTTATTTCCATAAACTTGTCTAATTTTAGTTTGCACAAGCATGGACAAACTTTCAACTCCCAAAAGCCAGGAGCTGCAAGACCCCCTTGCTACAAAGGCCAAGAAGTCTTGTGGTCACATTTGGCAATATTGAAGCTGTGCGGTCCACATAGCAAACGCGGCACGGGACACAAATAGTGGAGTCGCTCCTCCTGCATATCCTGGTGCGGTCGAGGAAAAAGACAACATTCACCCTCGATCTGTATGAGTTTGTCTCAATCTTAGGTGTGAATGTCAGCTTAGGACATAACACCCCACTGCTGAGATCTTCGCCATTAATGGCTAAGCAGGCAGGTGGCACGGACAGAGTGCACCGATCCCCAACACGCTTCGTAGAGGTCAAAGCGATAAGCAGCGCCATCTTAAAGGACAGCAGCTTCAATGGGATCCGAGACACAGGTTAGAAAGGTGCGCTACAAAGCAGGACCAAATACAGTTCCAGGTCCAATTGATGGGCGGCCGCACACTTCACTGGACTTGCATGTTGCAGTCCCATTAAAAACCGCTTCACGAGTGAGTGACTAACACCCGGCGGTTAGCGAACCCCTCATGACAGGCCGGACTAGCTGCCTTGTACACTCTAATGTACATGGGGTCCATCTCAACGTTCAGGTGCCCTAGGATGTGGCTCGCCGACAGAGAGCGAAGCCGCAGCAGAACCAATTCCCACAGTTGAGCAGAGTCGTCTTCTCTGAGTCGCGAGTAGTGGTCATGTTCAGCTGACCACAGATAGCGCTGTGAAATGGCCCACACATGTGGCCTGGGCCTGGGTGAGGCGGAGGATGGCCGAGGAGGCCGTCATCACTTCCCTGCCGGTGGACAGGCAGGAAAGCAAGTCTAGCAGCATTGCTATGTTGGATGTCGCTGGCACTGCCTGAGTCGATATATAAGCTATATATCTTATCGTCACAGAACAAAATAGTGCACAACTACTCCTTGAGGTGAAGAATGCCTGTCCTCTGTTCCTCGAATCCCATAACCTTCTTAGTGAAGTCAGGGATAACACTGTGGTGCGGGCCTCACAAGGGGATCCCCAGGACCCCTGGCACTAGTGGTTGAGAGAAAGATGTCCCCGTCTACAATGAGCGGTGGATTCAGTGGATGGTGACAGCGGCATCATCTCCCCGGGGGCTTGGCCCGTCAACACAATGTTTATGAAAAACTCAGTCCGGCGGACTTGCCTGGCAGCTGAGAGGGGATGGCAAGCCATGAGGCAGGCAGCAGCCTGCTCTCCCCCCAAATAAATGAAACACCTGTCAGGGGCATATTCATAGTCATTATGAGCATGCCCTGGCACATTTCTTCCTCCTGACACTGGCTTTAAAAGTTTCCCTTTTTGTTTCAACTTAGCAATATGTCATTTGTAGGAATTTTATTTGCCAATGGAGAATCATGGAAAGAGATGAGGCGTTTTGCTCTGACCAATCTGAGAAACTTTGGGATGGGAAAGAAAGCAGTTGAGGAGAAAATTTTAGAAGAGGTTTCATACTTGGTCAAAGTGCTTGAGAAGAATGAAGGTAAACTCACACATCTACCCTTATATTATGTTTGTTTCGTGTGTTTTTCTGGTTGGTACTCATTTGTTCTCCATGTCATTCCTGTTTGTTTCAGGTAAAGCATTTGATACGACCAAATCACTAAGCTACGCTGTGTCAAACATCATCTGCTCCATTGTTTATGGTAACAGATTTGACTATAGCGATCCAGAATTTGGGAGCATGATAAAACGAATAAATGAAAATGGTCATCTTCTAGGCACACCCTCTGTACAGGTATCACACCCATCTTAAAGGAGAATAGCAAATATTAGCAAAAATAATATTCACAACACATCAGTTTCTGAAAGACACTTTCATTCATCAATTTGTTTTGCAGATATACAATTTCTTCCCATGGTTGGGCACATGGATAAGCAACAGAATGCGGATGAGAAATAACACTGATGCCAACAGAAAGCAAATGACAAAGTTAATCAACCCATTACTGGAGTCTTTGAATGCACATATGTGCAGAGGCTTTGTTGACTCGTTTTTGTCCCAGAAACAAAGGATGGAGGTATTCAAAAGGCTACTACATCAGCTACTAGTATATAACACTTCTTGTTGTTTTTGTATGGTTTTGAGTTTTGCAAAATCACTAAGCAAGTGGCATATTTTATTCCTCTCATTTTGATTAACACCATACATCCTTTTTCCTTTTTTTTTACAAAGGAGTCTGGGAAATTAAATACCTATTATAACATTGACAATCTTTATGCAACTGTGGGCAACCTTTTTGGGGCTGGCACGGATACTACAACGTCTACACTGAAATGGTGTCTATTGATCATGACCAAATATCCTCATATTCAAGGTAAGATGCAAGACATGTATGCAGAAAAAATAAGAGAAGAATCTTTAATTGTCACACCACACATGCATGGACACATGGACGGTGGCTAGTGAAATGGGTCCTCTACAATTGATGAGTGCATGTTTTTGGTGGGGGTCCTTACTGATGTTAGATGGAGGAAACCCAATGGTCAAGTGATTTTTTGTCACATACTGTACAGTACATATATGCGAGCACGGGGAGAACATGCAACTCCACACAAAAAGGCCCCAAATTGGGAGAACCGCCGTAGCACAGTGCCAACAGCACCCCAGGCGGGAAAACCCAGGACCTTCTTGCCGTGAGGCAGCAGTGCAATGCACTGTGCCACCGTGCCAACCAATAACCTCTCAAAAGGTTCTTAAAGAGCAGAGATAAAGTCAACATAATTCAAACATTTATTTTCTTTAATGCCATCTAATAATCAATACTTACCATATGATCTTGATCATGATCTAATTGATACCACCTTGCAATCTGGATCCTTTCCTTTTTTTCAGAATAAGCTATAATCAGTCTATCAAACTGTATCTGAATGTTGTGAAATGTCGTGGCTTCATGGCGACAAGGAAAGTTGAGCAGACTTCAACTTCATGCAAATGAGCAGCGAGGGGCAACAGGCGATAGCCAATAGGAGGGTAGATAAGCTCTAAATGGCACTAGTCAGGAAATTCACGCCATCATTATTCACAATGGGGCTATTTTTTTTAATTAAAAATGTACTGTAAAAATTTGATAAAATAAGGAAAAGGTTATTTTATGCTTCTCCAATAAGGGCAATTCTTTATTTTATGGGACAGATCGCAAGACTAGTTACGTGTTTTTTTATACAGAATATTTATTTTGCGAAGTAAACAGATACACTATTGAAATTTTTTTTTAACATATTTTATTAGTGGAAATATACGGCACAGCATACAGGATTCAGAAGTCTAGTATTTCCATTCTTTCATATTTAACAAATCATAATGATAAGAGAAAAACAAAACAAACAAAAACAAACAAGGTATATCCAAAAACCCAAATAAACCCATCTGCCCACCCACCTAGCCAAGTAGCTCTAATGTTCATTAGGTATAAATTCTATCGTACAGTAATTTTCCTATAAAACTACAGTATGGTATCAATTAGACAGACAGGGGAAGGACAGAGGACCAGGAAAATGAATACAATTGTCCAGACAGTTGAGTGAGACAGGTGAGCCTCATTCAGGAGGCAACACAGACAGGCTGTTCAAATATGAAAAGAAAGATTGCCATTTCTTAGTGAAATGATCATTACATCCGTTAAGTGTGTATTATAGTTTTTCAAGGCTCAAGAACAATATCACATATTTTAACCAGGCCGACCGAGATGGTGAGGTAGGAGATTTCCAGCCAAAAAGTATTCTATGACGCGCCAAAAGAGTGGTAAAGGCAATAATGTCCTTTTCTCGAGTGCCATATAAGATAGGTTTGGATGGCACTCCAAAAATTGCCAAAAGAGGGCATGATTGTACCTTGAACTGTAGGACTTCAGTTATAGTATCAAAAACATAGCACCAAAAATCTCTAATTTTGGGACAAGCCCAAAGCATTTGTATTTAGTCTGCTTGTGGATGATCACAACGATCGCATCTTGTCCTATAGACAAATTTGAACTTAATAAGACTAAGTCTGGCACAAGATGTAGAGGTATTCACCTTATTCAGTGCACATACCTACCAATCTTCTGTTAAATTCATCTCCAATTCACTTTCCCATTAAGTTTTGATTATAGGAAAATTATCAATGGCAGTCATAATCTGATAGTAAATGTTAGAGATCAGTTCCTTCTGAGTTGGATGTGTTTCTAGAAGTTTCTCCCATAATGTCTTACATGGGAGGTAAGGGTATGAACGGAACTGTCAGCACAAAGTGACGGATCTGAAAGTATCTGAAGAGATTTGAACGGCTAGATCATATTTCTCTCATAAAGTGTGGTCACCGTCATAGAGGTCTATGAATCACTTCAGTCCCCTTCTTCTCCACTGTGAAAAGGTCACTTCCACTATAGAGGGTAGGAATAAGTGATTATTACTAATAGGACCCAGAGTGGAAGTTGTAGAAATTTTAAGTGAGGTGAATTTAATCCAAATTGTAAGAGTAGGAAGGACAATTGGGTTAGAAGAATGGCAGGATGGTCTTATTGGAAGAGAGTGTACCAAGGCAGAAAGAGAAGATGAATGGCGTGACTGAGCCTCTAAGATAAACCAATCTGTCTCAGGAGCATTAACCCAGAATGATATTTTTTGAATGTTTGTTGCCGAGTAATAATAAATCAATTAAGGAATGGCTAGGCCACCTACATCCCGGGGCGTTGAAGAAAGACTTTGCTAACTCTAGGAATATTACCTGCCCTAATAAAGTTCAAGATAGCATTATCAATAGAATGGAAAAAAGATTTTGGTAAAAATGTTGGTAAACATCTGAACATGTATAGGAATTTTGGGATTATATCGATTTTTTATTGACTGTACCCTGTCTGGTAGAGATAGGGGCAAATTGTTCCATCGAGGTAGATCGTTTTTCATATTCTCAACCAGGGGGGTAAAGTTGGCTGTATGGAGAGAGGCAAGACTCTGGGTTCTATTGACACCAAGGTACCTGAAACCCGAGCTGGCTAAACAAAAGGGTACCGAAGTCTGTTGAATTTGACACGCCAAATCATTTACTGGGTACAGTTTACTCTTTTGAAAGTTTAATTTGTATCCTGAGAATGTGCCAAATTCCATTAGAATCAATTCAATCGTAGTAAAGGATGCCACTGGACACGATGTTCCTTCCCACCTCGCCATATTCTCTTTAAAAGTGGACATGTTTTCAACACAATAGTGTTGAAACACGTGGATAGTGGTTCTATTGCAATTGCAAAGAGTAAGGGTGACAGTGGGCATCCTTGGCGCGTGCCTCTTTTTAATGAAAAATATGGAGAATTATATTGAGGAGTATTGAGGAGTCTGCGAATGTTGGAAAATAAGTGACGTTCTTTTATAAAACCAGTTTGGTCTTCAGAAATAATTAAAGGCATGATGTTCTCAAGTCGACGAGACAACACTTTTGCGCTGATTTTCGCATCTACAAGAAGTGAGATTGGCCGATAGGATCCACAATCAGTAGGGTATTTGTCCTTTCTTGAGCAAAAGTGTAATGGTTGCTTGTGAAAAAGTAGGGGGAAGGGTACCGTTTGTCAGCGACTCCTGGAACATTCCTAGAAGATGTGGGAAAGCTTATCCTTACATTTTTTTTAAATCTCTGCCGTAAAGCCATCAGGCCCCAGAGTCTTTCTATTCTGCATAGATGTAATTGCTGCATTGATCTCTTCTAGTTCTATCGTCCGATTTAGTTCAACAATTTTATCTGATTCAAGACAGGGGAAATTAACATAAAAATTGTCATTAGACCTTTATTTGAGGTAAATTCAGAGGTATACAGTTTAGTGTAATAGGACTCAAAGATCCTGTTATTTTCCTGTGGGCTCATTACCAGGTTACCATGACTATTTTTAATTCATGTTAAAAGTGCACACGGCACCATCTATCTAAATAATGATTATTAAATATGGAAAGGGAGAGAGTTTTGAAATTTTCGGCGCATCCAGTCGATTTTCAGCTGACACGCCCACAAAAGCCAGGGGCACAGAGACCTGGCGACAAGGCGAGAGCGATGTGGCTTCATGCCGGTGGTGTTACTATAGAATAAGAGTAAATTATGATTTACAAAACTGAATGTGTGTTTGTGATAGCTTTGTATGTGAATCTGTCCCTGGAACGCTGCAAGTTGTTTTGTGGAAATGGAGCTGTGGTCTAGTGGTCTGGCTTATCTTCCATCATCTGTCTCCTCTCTAGACTCACCATGTCCGCTCACTCTCTCTACCCGCATCCAGGCTTAATCACTGCAAGCCCATAAAACTGAGTTCTGGGAAGCTGGGAGGAAATGGAGGAAATCAAATTACCCTAACGACCTCTCTGCCATCTCCTCTTCTCCAACTTTCCTTTTAATGTTCAGACAGAAAAGATTACTTTCTACATTACAGAAATCCACATATCTGCCTCCAACCCCATTTCTGTTTCCCACATTTTCCTCCCTCCTCAACCCACCCTCCTGGGGTTAGGTATCATTTGTGTTTATTTCTGATATCGGTGCTAAACCGATACTTTTAAATGGGTACTAGTGTTTAAACTGTTCCTGAACCGATACTTAAAAAAAAAAAAGAAGCACAAAACAACCATCGTTGACATTAAAGAACGGCTTTCTTTTACTGCTAAGGCAAATTTGAATATATTAACATAAATAAATACCTAACAAATGTACATAACTAATTCACATTAATAAAACCTAACCCAACTACAATAATTGACAAAATACAGTACTATTGTAGGCAGCTACACATACCATGTGTAGCTACATACCATAGCATGTGTCCACGGCTCATCCACGACATGATGTAAAGTAGCAGCAACATAGTGCAACCTACCATAAAGAGAAGTCATGTGGTAATCAATAGCGGCAAAGTGTCTGCGGTGCGCCAGTGTGGAATTATTTAATTGCGCTTCAGAGTAAAACACAGCATGTCTAGTCATTGTTCTTTACACTACAAATCAGCATTGAGATTTAGGAAATTATTACTTTAAAAATTAACAGCGGCTGTAAAACTGTTTCACTATGATGGTTAAATTTTTAATCCGCGGTTCACATGCGTGCTGAACCGTGGCGGGGCGGTCCCTATGGATTACAGATCAGCAACGTTCCATTACACAATACCAGAGGGCAAATATTTAAATCGACAGCTCAGGCATTTAAGTGGGACCGAAATGATGCACCGAAATCAGCGTTGTAATTCGGTCCGGTAGATACAGATTGTACAGGAACCAATGTCATATTGGCAACAGGTTTAGGTACCCTACCCCACACCCTCTCCTTTCATGCCTTCTTCCGTCTCAGCTGATGACCTTGTCAATAACTTTGCTAAGAAGATGTCAGGATAATGTCAGTAGTTTCTTCTCTCATCCTTGATGTAACAACTCAACTGCTTATCTCAAACATAACTTGCCACCCCCCGGCCTTGCATCGTTCTCTCCTCTCTACATTACATTACATTTAGTCATTTAGCAGACGCTTTTATCCAAAGCGACTTACAATTGTTCAAACACCGACGGACGCAGCCATCAGGAGCAATTAGGGGTTAAGTGTCTTGCTCAAGGACACTACAGCATGCTAGCAGGAGGAGCCTGGGATCGAACCAGCAACCTTTAGATCACTAGACCACCAGCTCTACCGCCTGAGCTACCATCCCCGTGTCTCCAGAGGATGTACTGACATTCATCGAATCCAACCCCGATCCTATCCCCTCCCAGTCTAATGGAGAGGACACCTGTCCAGACCTTGCACTCTAAACACTAGTGTCCCTCAAGGGTCTTTCCTGTGGCCTCTGCTCTTCTCCTTGTACACTAAATCACATGGTGGTGTGATCTCCTCCCATGGCTTCGCTTGTCACTGCAATGCTCAACTCTACAGTATATCTCTTTTCCCTCTTTTAGGAAATACAAATCTTTAGACACATCTCTCCATTTCGTACATGTCAAGACATAAGCAAAGTCTGGGCACCACCTGAAACTCAATCTCGAAAAGACAACGACACTCCCTGGGAAAGTCTGCTCTCACACAGACCTCTCCATTACCATTGAGAACGCCACTCAGAGTGACCTCAAGAACCTTGGGGGGATTTTGGACAACCAGCTGTCCTGCTCTGCCCACATTGGTGCTGCAACCCACTCTTGCAGGTTCTCCCTCTTCAACATACGCAGAATAAGCCTGTCCTTCACAAGGAGACAGCATCACAAGTTCTGTTCAAGGTGCTGGTTATCTCCTGTTTAGAAGACTACCTCTCTCTCTAATAGCCGGATTACCTGCCTGTTCCATTCAGACCTCTATTACACATCCAGAATGCAGCAGTCTATTGAGTCTAAGAGACTATAAGACTCGCTGTCCCTCATCCCTCACATTCTTTTCCCAGACAAGGTCCAGGAGGAGCTGAGCAAGGTGATAGGAAGTCGTCAGGTGCGGGTAGAAGACAGGAAGAACCTTCCCTACAATAACGCTGTCATCCATGAGACCCAGAGACTGGCCAGTATCCTCCCTGTGTCTGTTTTTCACACCACCAGCCGAGATATTACCTTTCAGGGTTATTACATTAAGAAGGTAAGACAAACATTGCTACTACTGCCCAATACACATAAAGGATGTGTTTTAAATTCTAGGCCACAGGGACATTGTTCAATCCCTACTTCATGATTCAAAATTTCTTTACACAGAGACCTGCACACCCTCAAAAACCTCCATCTTAGCAGAAATTATATACTATGTATTGATTCAATTTGTATTGATAATTTCCATTTCTGAAGGGGACCACAGTGATCCCTCTCTTGGCATCTGTTCTATGGGATGAAAGCGAATGGGAAAGCCCACACAGTTTTAATCCTTCCCACTTCCTGGATAAGGATGGAAGGTTTGTCAAGAGAGATGCATTCATGCCCTTCTCTGCAGGTAAATCAGAGCAGTTACTAAGAAAGAAATTCAAAGACTATTCTAAATTTAAAATTACATGACGTTTTCTTTTTCCTTTTTTGTCTCAGGTCTCAGGGCATGTGTTGGAGAGAGTCTGGCCAGGATGGAGCTCTTCCTCTTCTTCACCTCCCTCCTCCAGCACTTTCGTTTTACTTCTCCACCTGGAGTTACAGAAGATGAACGGGATCTGACACCAGCTGTGGGATTCTTGCTCAGTCCTTCACCTCACCAACTATGTGCTGTCAGCCGTTGCAACAGTGTAAAATGAGACTGTTAAACATTATATGCATTGATTGCAAATGCTTGTCACTCCATCAGATTTCCTGTAAAATCAGACAAATGTATTTTTATATATCTGACAAATATATAATTTATGATTATATATATAAGTCATAATAATTACCGTCATACATCTTGCAGAGAGCTTTGGGTCATGACTTCCACTACGTCTCTTAGATATCTCTTCATTTCAGTGCAGATTTGTGGTGGCTCATGGTAATAAGAGAAAATGGAACTTGGTGACATTGGCGGCCACCGTTACAAATATGGCCCCCAATGTTACCAAAAATCCTAATTATATAGAAAATATATAAAAATATTTGTTGCCTTGATAAGGAGTAATCAACTCTAGATGTCTCTTAAATTCAGCCTTCTGAAGGATCTATGGAACATCTTTCTATATGTTGTTAATTGAAACGAAGCAACATTCCAGCCCCATACTCCACCACAGACCACAGCCAACGGCTGCTATGCTAGCTTACAAGATAGCCATATACTGTCGTTCTGCACTCAAAATTTGTGGAACTACAGTGTGTCCTGGGGTCTCAACTGGATAAGTGTGATAAATGTAGGCATAACTCCTGCAGCGACTCAGGTTTGAATCTGGCCTGTGGTCATGTGCTGTGTGTTCCTCTCTCTAGCCCTAATTTATTGTCTCTCTACAATAAAAGCATGAAATAGTTAAAATATTTTCAAATAACCACATAATTACACAAGAAATAACAACTTGAGTATCCTGGATAATGAAGCTAAACTATAGACTATTTTTCTGAATGCGTAGTTCTGTCAAATCATGCATTTCCTTAAGTTCGGTATGGCAGCAAATACTATCATAGGAAGGAATAGTTGTATGTGATGTATGTGCATGAAGACAACATTGGCTAATGTATCACTCTGCACACTAAATTTTTCTTAAAAGGAAGGATACTTACAGATCAATGCTCAAAAATTGATTAAACTGTATATCATATCATATTACTAACAGATTTGCTGTGATCGCGCTATTCAGTTTCACTGCTTCCGCTTTGTTAGGAGGCCTAATTGACATGCATAAATAAAACTCCTAAAACTCCTTTCTATTTTGTGCATCAAAATTAATCAAGTTTTCCAGGTAACCATTTCATTAAAAAGGTCAGAAGCAGTGCAAAAAGACCAATGTTTTTTCTTGCTTCTACGTAATTATATAATGGGCTACTTATCATTTTTGGGCACCATAAAGCGGCTTTAACATGACAAGCATTTGGGCAGTCCAATCGATGAGCCAGCCAGAAAGACAAGAAATGGAGTGCATCATCCATGTTACTGAGCTTATCTTTTCATACAAGTGAATGTACAAGGACATGAATTTAAATTCTGGTACTGCACCAGGTATAGTTGAGTCTTAAGCTTTGGGAAAGCTGAACAACACTTCTTGTTTATTCTCCAAAATAATCCATTCTATCTGGTCACAAAGAGAGAGCCACCCTATTTGACCAGCATGGCTGCACTGTTCTTTAAATGCCATTGTTTTACAAATCTCTATGGTTACATCAGTAATATAAATATCTACTACTAAGGTAACTCAGTTTATCCTCTACTGACATCAGTCTTGTATGATGAGAGCGCATGGGAGGCTCAAAGTTTCAATCCTGGCCACTTCCTGGAAAAGGAGGCAATTTCATGAAGAAAGGTGCATGCATGCCTTTGCAGGTCAGTCTGGTTAACACATTCATTACCTTACCTTTATTTAAACCCTTGGAAAACACAATGAGTGAATGAATGAATATATCATTTGCAATAGTGTCTACTACTCTAGTGTCTATGTCAGCATCATCTCTGCATGCTTTGTGCTGATTTCATCCAGGTGGCAGTGAGAGAAAAGTCACATTTACAGTTTACCAGTGGCAGATGGTGGTGATATAAAATGTGAGGGCTGAATAAAAGTCTACTATATGTGAATAACTCACACTACATTATCACAGTTCAGAGCATCTACATGTTACAGCAGTGAAACTATGGGCACGTCTCTAAAACCCACTATCCTAGGATTCCATCTCCAAGTTCACATAAGTATGAGCCACAATGCTCTTTGGTTTTGGTACAAAATAATTGGTCTTTGACATGTACTTAGCCTTCTGTGTGTTTGACAGATGATCAGCTGGTTATCTAAAGAAAGAACTGCTGAACAAATTTGAGCTATAGACAGCAATGTAATGAGGTAGTAGATCATCACAGAGCGACAACATTTAATACAATTCACATCCTAGACAGAGAATGTCTGTGTTTCCTACCAGCTCATTGTGTCTCAGTGAAGATATGTAACCTTTGTCAAGTCAAAACTCTTGAATCCCGGATTCAGAGCTTCACGCGTCATTAATTCAGTCAATGGGATGAATAAATTAAGCCCTTAAAAAAAATGTGTCTGAAAAAAGGGAGCCATGGGGCAAAAAAGCAGGTGCTCACCCACCTTTTGCGCCTTCAACCTCCACCTCCTACCCCAGAGCATGTTCTAATCAGACGTGTAGCTGTGGGTCGGCCCAGGTGACCCACTGACCCACAAGCACTGTGGATGATGGGGATGTTGAGGGATGGGGGATGTTCACTGTCACTCTCTTGTCATGTGTTAGAAAGAGGGGTAGCTGGTTGGCTGGTTAAAACCTCCTCATCCTCATAGTTTGACATTGTGCTGTGTTGTTTTGGTAAAGGATGATGCCGACTACGTCAAAATATGTCACAAGGTTATACTAGTGACAGCAAGTTCTGGGTTCCTGGGTGTGAGGGCCTTAGGTAGAAGTCAGCACACAGCATAGTCAATGGCTGCCAGTTATTAAGGTTGGAGGCGTCTCCCTTCTTGAAAAGAAGGAAATCACCCCCATAGTCATCGACCCTCCAAGAGCCCCTAGGCCGAGGACCGGAAAACTCAGCCTGGAAACCTTTGATGCCCGGGACCTTTCGCTTTCCCATCCTTCGGAGGGCACCGTCAAGTCAAGTCAAGTCAAGTCAAGTCAAGTCACACTTTATAAAGCGCATTTCATACCAGGGCAACACAATGCACTTTACAAAGGAATACAAAACAGAAAGAGGGGGGTCTCCAAAGCCTCAGCAAGGTCAGGCGGCACCCGCTGGGCAACATGCTCTAAAAAAGCCTCCGCCCGGGCCTCAGCCACTACTCTTTCACAGAAGAAGGAGCGATAATGATCGCGGCGACCCGCAATTTATTTCCGCCTCGTCACCACCTGTCCCAGGCTGTCCCTGACGCCCATGAACACCTGCCATGCCTTTCTCGGTCCTAACCGAGCTGAAAAAGGCAGCGGAGCACGTCTCGTTTTCTCTGTGAACTCTTGACCTGACCGCAGAAATTACTCACGGGGCCTACTCTTGTAGACCTCCCTAAGCTGCGCATTAAGGGAGTGGCAAGCTCACCGATCTACAGTGCCGCCAAGGTTCCCCACGGTGTACTCGAGCTCGAGAACGCGTTGCAGGCGGAGCACCTCCCTCTTTTTTTCGTTAGCATTTGAAAAAAGGCACCAGTTCCTCCATCTGCTGCGCAATCAGAGCTGCCAACATTGGGATTTGGAAATTATCAAAATTGTCCGGGGGGGTGGCAGGGGTCCAACAGGGACTAAGGGGTGGCTTGTCGATGCTATAGCCCCATCAGGATTTTGCATAACCCCGGCGCAGCTCCCCCAAGGATTTCCTTGGAATTTGATATTTTCATTAAACACTTGAAATCAAAATCACTATTGTCTGACAATTATTTTAAGTTTTATGTTTATTTAAGACTAAAAATCGGCAAAACAGGCAAGTGTAGAGCATTACCGTAATTACATCATGGAGACTCTCCATAATGCGTCTACGCTCCGCTACGCCTGCCCATTTCCCACTTCTCAAAAAAGAACAAATAAATACAGTGTGTATGTGAACGAAACAAAACCGCAGAGCCATTGAATGCAGTACTATGAAAGTAGTATCAAATATTGAAAGGGGTCAGATGTTTGGCCTGTATGGAAACTATTTTGATTTGGAATCGCTTCTCCACATTACCAATAAACTTTCAATTTTAGCCATCTTTCAGCAACATGCAGTAAAACCTGAAAACCTCTTAATGCCACAGTTCTCCAAATACAAAGAAGATTCACTCTCATATGCAGCACAAAAATTATAATAATAAACTGCAGAAGAAAAGTATAGTAATTAAAGAAAAACAGCTAGAGAAGGGTGGGGCTAGAAACTCTGGTTTAGATCAGGACAGTGAGTGTGCATATGAGAGAGAGAGAGAGAGTGCAGACACAATAAAACAAGACAAGCAGCATTAAAGTTTATTGAACAAAAACTATAAAACACTGTTTGTAACATTCTGTATCATGGCGTTAAGCTGATGAATGCTCTCATACAGCACATGACTTGGAATGGATAGAATCCATTCGTTGCTCGTCGCTGGGGGGTCGGACGGGGGGTGGCAGGGCTGTCTGCTGCCCTCTGTTCTGTGGTCTGCATACTCGGCCGCTGGGGGCTGATGGGGCCTGATGGGGGCGCGGAGCTGCTCAGCATGGCAGGCAGCTGTCGGGGCGGCTGCTGTCGGCCTTTTGCTCCCGCTGCGCGGCTTCTCTGCGGTGGGTGCCCTGGGTTCCAGGGGTGTTGGAGGGCCCATATTTCGGGCAACCTGCTGGCATCGGTAGGTGGGGACTAACATCCAGGTGCCCCACGCTGAGCACGCTCTGCTACGTGGAGCGCACTCGACGCTCACGGCCAGTTGGGGCCTTGCCCTTGCGCGGTGCATGGGTGGGCATGGGGGTGCCGACAGCTCGCTCCCTCCTGCTGTATGTGCCTGCGGTCCGTGCCTGCGGCTGCGTCTTGTGCCTGCACTTGCGGGTAGGCTGGATGTGTGCGCCCCTGGGGTGCGGGGTCTCCTCGTGCTCCCTGGGACAGGGTTATGCTCCTCCGGGCAGGGCGTGGGGCTTTCCTGCAGCTATAGGGTGTCTACGTGCCTGCAGAGCTCGCTCGGAGGGGGGGGCTTCAGGGCCCTTTCCGCTGCTAGGAGGCGCCACGATATAATACCTGACTTATTCACTAGAACCAACTGGGATAAGTTATGTACTGCACACTCACCGGTGTACACCTTACGCACACCCACACACACACATACAGGCAGTCCCATCACAAACACAAACGCACACACCACCACACCTGCCTCGAATGCAACCCAACACCCGCCAGGTTGAATTCCTCTCCTTTCCACCCTCATTTACTGCCATAACTATGACTGGAAGAGGCCACGTACCCAATTGTAGTTCTAGTTTTCCTGGACCTTATTAACGGTTTTTCAATACATGTCGTCGTCCAATGTTTATGTTTTTGTGTAAATGTTGTTTGGTTCTATGTTTAACTGTCTCACCCGCGGTGAATCTCTCCCTCTTGGAGTAGTGATCAGTTGTTTATAGACCCAAACATTATAAATAGTTCTCCAAAGGGGGGTGGTGGTGGTTCTCTATAACCAAAAACTGTGCTCTTGTCAAACTCAAGGCCTGCGGGGCACGTCCGGCCCGCTGGACAATTGTATCCGGCCCGCAAGATATTTTATGTCTATCAGAATTGGCCGGCCGGTATATAGCACCCACAGCATTAATACTACAAATCCCAAACTGCACTGCAATAGCTGGCGCTTTGCCCCTTTATTGACAAACTCATCAGTCTCACGCTCATTCTGTCACTTCGAGTCAACTTTAAGCTAACTCTAGCCCTCCCAAAAATGGCCAACCGAAAGGTGGACTTTTAAAACAGGGGCTTTCAAGACAGATGGGAGGCAGAGTAGCTGTTCACTAACACAAGGGCTAAACCTGTTTGTCTTGTGTGCGGAGCTGTTGTGGCCGTAATTAAAGAATACAACGTAAGACGACACTTTGAGACGAAACACGGGGACGGGTACAAGGAGAAGGACACCCAGCAGAAGCTCCAGAAGGTAGAAGAGTTTAAAAAAAAGACTGGTGTCACAGCAGGCTATGTTCAAAACAGCAAAATCTCAAAGTGAGGCTGCCGTTAAAGCTATTTTTTTTGTGGCAGAAGAAATAGCTAAATCGGCCCAGCGATTTAAAGTTTGTGAAATTTAAAGATTTAAAGAGTTTGTGAAGCGAAGCATGATTAAAGTGTGCGAAGTCGTGTGTCCTGACAAACAGCAAGCATTTTTAAATGTGAGCCTTACCAGAAACACCATTGCTGACCGGACTTGTGAGCTTGCTACCAATATACAAAATCAGCTGATTGAAAAAGGAAAAAACTTCATTGCAGATTCCTTTGCTGTGGATGAGAGCAGCGATACAACAGATACTGCCCAGTTGACAATCTGCATCCGTGGAGTGGACTCTGACTTAGGCATTACAGAGGAACTTTTGGGAATTTAATCAATGCACGGCACAACCACGGGAAAATACATATTTGAAGAAGTATCTAATTGTGCAAATTAAATGAAGCTGCCTTGAGACAAACTGGTAGGATTGACAACAGATGGAGGGCCTGCAATGTGCGGTAGAAAGAGTGGATTAGTGGGCAGAATGCAGTATAGGATGCAGGAGGAAAATTGCGCAGGTGAGCTGACAGTTTATCACTGCATTATACACCAGGAAAAATTGTGCGGCCAAGCACTAAAAATTGAACATGTAATGAGCACCGTGACACAGACTGTTAACTTTATAAGAGCCAAAGGTTTAAACCTCCGCCAGTTTAAGGCTTTTGTGGAGGAGATCGATTCTAAAAATGGTGACGTGCCCTGTCACACAGAGGTGCGCTGGCTAAGTCGAGGGAAAGTGCTCAACAGATATTTCGAGTTGCGTGCGAGTTGTCCGTTTATGGAAAGCAAAGGGAAAGACACCACAGAGCTACATGATGAAAAGCGGCTGTGTGAGCTGGCATCAGAGCAAAATGTACTCAAATGTTTTTGCATTCTTCTCCTGTAATCACAAGGAATACTGTTAATAGTTATATGCCTGAAATATTGAAACATTTTCAACAGACTATCAAAAATAAAATAAGTTATTTTTATTACTGCCAAAAACATTTTCATTAGAAATGACTAGGTGGAAAACTCCTGACAGAGAGGAAAACAAAAAAATAATGCCACTGATATGTCTTTTATTTGAAATTTGATCTCATTACTTTGTTAAATCTGTAAGCTTGGTTTGTTCTGAATTCTCTGAGGTGCCTTTGGAGAAGTAAAGTTAAGTTCATTTGTGATAATACATCTGAAAAAACATTTTTTCAGTAAATATCGACTCTGTTTGGCCCGCGACTTGGACCCAGTTTGTATTTTTGGCCCCCTCTGTGATTGAGTTTCACATCACTGCTACGGGTCATCCACAGGACAGAGTTATTGCACCAGTTCTTGACGATTTAAGAATTAATAAAGGGTTGCATTGCAGGTTAAGAACTTGAACTCCACTTGCATACTAACTCAGTCCCAGATGCAATGGCATACAAATACTCTGTGTTGTATGCCCAGCATACTGACAGCACAGGTTTAAAAAAAAAAAAAAAAAAAAGAGGAATGGATGGAATCCTTGAACAATCATTTTCTTATTTATCTGTGTTAAAATTCAGGATCAGCCACAAAGGCCTCATTGGAATTAAATGTTCATGTATTTTTCTTAATTTTACTAATTGCATCAACACTGTGATCTTAGCCAAACCTGGAGCTCATTATACATAAACTGATATAAAAACAATAGATAATGTCCAACATGACATTACAAAAAAATCCCTACACGAAAGAAAAAAATCACATGATATATCATATTATACATTTTATGAAGACAATCGTTCAAGGTCTACCGTTGACCGTCATTTGATCACCTATTCAGCTATAAAGCTCCTTTGAGACATGGCACAATACCAGCTGATGTAGAAAACTGCTGCCAGAAACATCCCTTCCTTGATGCTGATCTTACATTTTTATGTTTAGGAATTAAAAAACAGAGCTGTCCAGTCATCTTTATCATTTTATTTAATTGTAAAGCAGGGGCGGTTCTAGGCATGGGCGGGGGCGGGGAATGCCCCACCAAATGGTCCGACAACTGGTTTCCGTGGGAACTTGGAAAAATGTGATTCGTGTTGGTATTCTACATGTTAACATAACATCAAATCTACAGAGAAGTTCAAAATTATGTTCGACATGTTTAAATAACTAATAATCTATACAAAGAGAACAAATGTTGACATGAAATCATTTTCTAACATAGTTTATATTACGCACCCCATTGCTGGCACGCATATCGTCAGAGAGGTAGACAGGTGCACAAATTGCGCTCAGATTATAACCTCTCCATAAAATAAAAATATTTTAATTAATATTAGTATTGTTTATTATAATATAATTATTTTGGATAATCAAATAGGCCTATATTAAATATAGAACAGTATGACTACTTAGCAATATCCTTTTGATTAAAGTATAAAAGATGCTTTAAATTCACATTTGAATTAATAATTTTTATTAGTACTAGTAGTCATAGTAATAATTATAGTCATAATCATTATTATTATTATTGACACAATATATTTTATTTCATGTAATTATGGTAAATTCCAATTTGCTGTTAGTAAATTACATTAATCCTGTAATATATTATCTTAATAATCATGTTCATGTTCAAGAGATTATTTGTCAAGAGTAAACATGAAAGAAAACTTCAGTGTATCATTCACAATTATTCTCCTCAGATACAGCTGATAGCACACAATTTATGAGGTGTTGGGCTGAGGACAATTCCCTGAACTGGTGTCAGATCCAGTTCATCCTCTGTTACTCCAGGTGGAGGAGTGAAACGGAAGTGCTGGAGGAGGGAGGTGAAGAAGAGGAAGAGCTCCATCCTGGCCAGACTCTCCCCAACACATGCCCTTTGACCTGAGCGATACAAAACAGTGAACTTATTGAAATGTGTTTCCATTTTGTTCAGTGACAGAATCAATGTATTGAGGAATTTAAAATACCAGCAGAAAATGGAATGAAGGCATCCCTCCTCACAAATTGTCCGGTTTTGTCCAAAAAGTGGGCAGGGTAAAACATTCCAGGATTTTCCCATTCACTTTCATCTTGAAGAACCGATGACAGCAGAATGAACACGGGAGTTCCCTGAAGAGATTTGTTTATTGTAATAACATTTAGGAGTGATAAAGTCTTTGAGGGTTTCAACATAAAATTTGATGAATGGGAGTAACATTTGTTGGAATAAAACATGGTGTACTCATTTTGACAATACAACATCAAGCAAGATCTACTCCAACAATATCTGGCAATGCTACCGATTATTCAATTTAAGTAATAAACATTTCTTTGTTTAACCTTCTTAATGAAAAAGCCTTGGAAAGTGACATCTCTGGCGGCACAATGTTCTAAGACAGGAGTGATGTTGGCCAGTCTCTGGGTCTCATGGATGACAGCGTCAGTGTAGGGAAGATTCTTCCTGTCTTCTGCCCGGACCTGACGACTCCCTATCACCCTGATCAGCTCCTCCTGGACCTGGTCTGGAGAATTGGAGGTGAGGATAAACTAAAAGCCTTGTTGCCATAGCAGGTTGAATGCCTCCTGTCCTTATGAGGAAATGAAGCAAAGTTGTATTTCATAATGTTTTAAAGGTCCCATTTTCCCTCCAGCATTATTTTGGTCTTGTAAGTCGATAGGTGAGGAGAACTGGGTGCATTTTAGAATATAATGTAGCTGCCTTTTGAAACCAAAATGATAATTGTCGAACTTGGAAGTGTTGTATTGGATCACATTGGTTTGCATATTAACGGTAAGGATTCAACTTACTTTAAGGCCAATGGTGCCAACCCATGACAATTATAGGAAAACCTTGAGTGCAAGGCACTGTGCTAAAATTCTGCTTTTTAAACTGCGATTTTTGAAAGAACTGTTACTTGAAATTTGGCCACTCAAGCTAAGCATAGTAGGGGTGGGTTTATGCAAATGATGGCTGCAATGCAGAATGTATGTCACATGTGGGGTCAACCCTGATCTGCTTATTTCATGGGGTATTTTTTTCAGGGAGGAATTGTCCAGATCACATTGGACAGATATCACATTCTTTCAAGCAGGACTCTACTGCTAACACAACCAATGAAGCATTACATAAAGCTTGGATCTATAATGTAAGACATTTTAATGGAAGGCATTATTCGTGAGTTCTTACCTTGTATTTCTGGGTACTTTGCCATGAACAGTAGACCAAATCTAATAGTTGTTGATGTAGTATCAGTCCCGGCAGAAAACAGATTGGCAACAGTTACCAGAAGGTTGTCGTCGTTGTAGTGGCTATTGTTATCCCCAGACTCCTTACAAATATGGAGAGAACTATGAGTGTCACAACTGGACGTGTCAAGAGTCTATGAGTGAAAGCAGATTGTAAGCAGACCCAAATGGTCCTCAAACGGTCCTGTATGTTTGTATCTTTGTGTGTGTAAGGAAACATTTCTATACCTCTAGGTGTTTTTTGCGGGACAGGAATGAGTCTACAACGCATCTGCACAGCTGTGGACTCAGAGTGTCTTGTAAACTTTTAATCAGCTTTGTAATCTGTCTCTTGTTGGCTGCAGTATTCTCCATTAGACGCTTTCTGTCTCTGATCCATTTGCACAACCTTGGAAACATGGCATAAAGCTGTGGAGCAGACAAGAAAGCCAAAACGGTATATGGTGAGCTTGTGCCTTGTCCACAGTTATTACTTATTTAATTAGATTTTGATCAATTTCCACTCCTGGACTCTTAACCTTAACCTGGTGACGGGGTTCATGTGCCACAATGAACCTTGTGGCGCTGCCGTCTAATGCCTTGGTGCCTGTTCACCCATGGCCACCCATGGTAGATTGGCCTCAGATGAGGGGCCAGACAAATAACGATTAAAAAAAATCCTTTTAGAACAACTGCAATGGCTAGGGGAACCTTGTCCGGACAAGGAAAATCAGGGCCCATATCTGGAGACCCAGGAGTACAGCTTACAGGAAAGCACCTTATAACTGTGTGACCCATGTAGCTTGGTCGGGCTCAGTCCAAAAAAGTTATATAACGTGCAGCTGCTGCCTTATGGGCCCGCCACCAGCATTAATGGAGGTAGACAAAGAAGATAGACAAAGAATGCAGAATAATCCAATTCCGGATGGCATCCTCGCCATGGAACAGTGGACCAAATTTTTACACTCAGGGACTCTCAAAAAGTTCTTCCCCTTAGAATGTGATGAGTAAATACTTTAAATCTCCAGAATGCTCAAGATTGAAAGGGAGTCCTAGAAAAAGTGGTGGTGGTGCTTTAGATAGCCATTGTTGAAAATGAAATATTCACTTGGTTACAAAGCAAGGAGACTGGTTTGGAATAATATAATATAAAACATTACCTGCATCGAAGGAGAGCTGACAAGTCGTGCATTCTCATTGGCTCGCTTCACCATAGTTGTAAACTCTTGGTCTTCATATTCAAATCTGTTTCCATAGACAATGGAGCAGATGATATTTGAGATGGCATTGTTTACTGGCTCAGTAGTTTCACAGGCTTTACCTGTAATAACACAAGATAAGAAAAAATGGGTGCCAGGCACATCTACAATTCTTTATTCAAATGGTGGTTATTAATTACAACGGCTGACCTTCTTTTTTTTTTAATACATCAATCAAGTGCTGACATTCTTCAATGATTTTCTCTTCACAAGCCTTCTTTCCCATCCCAAAGTCTCTCATGCTGCTAAGAGCAAAACGTCTCATTTCTTTCCAGGAGTCACCATTGTTAAATAAAATACCTGAAGAAAAACATTAGTGGAGAGGATGCTTCTTGAATATATTTAATTTGGAATAGATTAGATAAACAAGTATCGGATTGAATGAATGAACCTCTGATTTCTCTCCTTACCATGTGTTACGTCTAGTTCCTTAATAATAGGACGAATATATCGTGCTGCAAATGCTTCACCATTGTTGAGCAGAGCATTCCTTATCGTCCTGGTTCCTGCCAGAACCACCACTTTCCTTGGTCCAAAATAGAACTTGAACACTGACCCATACTGCCTATAGAGCTGACATTGGGGACACGGAATTGATAATTGCAAATTTGAAATAATAACTGCCAATTTGAATTAATAACTGCAAATTTGAAATCAAGTTAGTTACAAAATGAGATGAAATAAAGGAAAATACAATAGTGAATAGAATAGCCAAGGGGGGAGAGATCCGTCTTAAAGCCATCTTGTAAAAGCCTATGTTCATGCAAGACACAGAAAGGATTATTATCCTTGGTTCAGTTGTGGTGTTTGTGTGTGTATGGCGTTGTGTGTGTGTTATGGGATGAAATAAACAGCTATTGAATATAAAAATCGAATTTCTCCAAATTTCCTCGAAGGTCTGTACTATTTCACTATTATGAAGAAAAAAAGCCCTGAACCTTTGACGTGGAATGTCGAAATGATCATACGTTTAGGGTTTTTTTAGAATGGCTAATTTATCATACAAATATGATAATTATCGTACATATGTCAACACTGTTCCCGAGTCATTTACCAGACTTGTTTGCAATGATCAAGTAATTTGCAAGTCACTAAATTAGTTGGCTATAATAATGACCATAGTTCTATGAGTTTGTGACATTTTGAGTGGTGTGCCGTGGGAATATTTCATTGTAAAAAGTATGCCATGGCAAAAAAAGGTTGTCAAAACTAAGCTAGACAGTCTCTTCCCACAACTATTTTTCAAATGTTTCATTACTCTCTATTCAAAGTATTGAGGAACACAAGTTCACAAACGAATACCTTTGTTGTGACCCAATGTCAGTTAATTGTATTTTTTATAATGATATTGAAGACTTTTGACAAATTAATCATTTCGATTAATATAAATATACAATTTAATTTTTTTAGTAAATTATTTAAAAACTCAAAAAAAGTAAGCAGTCTTTTTTGGGGAATATAGACACAAAATGAACAAAGATATGATACGATTTATCATGTTTAAATCCTAATCAAGTATTTAAAACAAATAAATCTTCATTTTTACAATTTTAAAGTTTAAGATGTAAAAAGTGAAATGTGTAAAGTTATGACTGAGAATGTATCTTTTACATTCTCAATAAATAAACATGAATTCAAGAAATTAATTAAAGTAATGAAAAAGTGTTTTTAAAAACTGATTTTTTAACAATCAAATGTCACCATGATATAAAAATGCATGTAAAATACATTCAACTGAAAAGAGTGTCCATTCATTTGAACTCATTATGGATTTTTCTCCTCCTTCAGTCACAAACATGACCAAATACAGTATAAAGCAAAGCACTTACTTCAGAAAAGGTGCGGTGAGGCAGCCTTCGATCCAGATTCAGTAGATTACCGAGCAGAGGTAGGGCCCTGGGTCCTGGTGGCTCCTTTCCTTGTTTCTCAAAACTGGATCTGTTGGAGAAGAGAAAAAGCAGCAGCAAAATAACTGTCCCCAGCAGGGTGAACAAAGAAGGGGACTGGAGGAAGATATCCTCTAATACAGCCATGCTTCCCAGCAAAACGATTAAACTCCCTTTTATCTGAGGAGTCTTTTACTCAGAGTTTCCCTCTAAGCACTATACCTACCTACTATGGAACACAGACTTTTCATAGGGGCTTTATTCCTCATCAACAATAAATTCAGGTGAAAGAAAACATGCACATCATAAATCAGTACATAATTAACTTGAATGCACTCAGTGACCCAGTGCTGCAAATACATGTAAACGCAGCACATTCTCCAAGGAGACACCAATAGGGGAACCTTTAAGTGCTATGGAGAACCCTCTATAACAGGTTCTACCAAGAACCCCATGTAAAGAGTTATTTCTAGAACTGCAGAAAGGTGTTCTAAATGGAACCTGTAACTAAAGGTTTCCTCCCAGAACTTCCAAAAAGTTTGGAACCCTTAAATTATTGAATTTTCTTTCAGAACCCTAGAGGCTGGGTTTGTCTATGAACCTTTTTGTGTGTTGCTAGCTGGTTCCCCCACACTGCCCTCTCCTGACAGTGGCGGGCAGAAACGCCACAATATGTATGAGGTACATTTTTCTTTAAATTATTAACTGTTGATGCAAAGACCAAATAAAATAAAAATGAAATTCCTCATCCCTCGACAAAAAAATAAATAAAAAATTCGCTGAGGTGTGTCTTGGGGAGAGTGGCAGCTGCAGGGCTGAAGCACCACCCAGAAAAGTGCCGCTTCATGCAAAGAGAGATCACCTTCCTGGGTCACCAGCTCGGAGGGGAGGAAATCAGCACAGTAGAGGACAAGGTTCGGGCTGTGAAAGACCGGCCCAGCCCCACAGGCACATGGCAGCTCAAGAGCTTCTTCAGACTAGCCGCATACTATGGGGGCTTGTGAGGGGCTTCTCCTATGTGGCTGTTCCACCCTTCCACCTACTACAGAAGGGCAGAGAGCACCCTTCACTTCAGGTACTACGTGGGGGGCCTCCCCTTCACCGTGAGGACCGATCACTCGGCGCTCCAATTCCTCATGTCGTTTGGAGATCCAGAGGGACAGGTCCCACAGTGGCTGGAGGAGCTGCAGGCGTACGACTTCAGGTTGGTAAACAGGGCAGGTTCACATCATGGAAACGCAGATGCCCTCTCCTGCTGCCCCTGCACCGAACAGAACTGTCGCTACTGTGAGAGGCGCTATCTATGTCAGGATTGAAAATATTGCTCATTCTCATTATCTCCCCCTCCTAATCCCCCCTCCCTACTTCTCTCATCATCTCACCTCCCTAATCCCTCTCTCCCCAATTCTCCCATCACTCTCACTCTATTCTGTCTCTCACTATATGTACTGTATGTCTAATCCTGCAATGTTCTATGATTATCTTTGTCTACTTGTCATTTGTTTGTGTAGATATGCATCCCTACAAACTTCCTGCAATGCTAGGACAGTGAAAAGGAATGTAAAGGAGGAAATCCCAGACTCATCTATGGGAAAGCATGGCAACGATGGGAACAGTAGTATAGCTATTGCTTGGATGCACTGTGCCATCACCCCCAAACTAACTTCAATGACACCCCATTAAGTTTGTAAGTTGGAATGTGGGAGGCTTGGGCTCATCTGCTAAACATAGCAAAATCCTAAGTCACCTCACCAGGATGAACCCCAGCTTCTGTGTACTGCAAGAAACTCACCTCACTGCATCCGAGCACTTCAAACTCAAAGCTAAATGGGTTAATCAGATGTTTTCTGTATCATACAGCTCAAAAAAAAAGAGGCGTTTCTATATTGATCAATAAAAGTATCCCATATCAAAATAAAACCCCAATATCAGACCCAGAAGGGCATTACATAATAATGGCATTTTAGGTAAGGTCAAATTTACCATAGCTAATATTTATGGCCCCAATGAGGATGACCCAGATTTCTTCCACAATATATTTTCAAAACTCTTCGAATTCTTTGTCTCAATTATCATATTGGGAGGAGACTTCAACACAGTACTGGATCTAAGTTTAGACCGTTCTCAAACCAGAAATATTCGCAAATCTTAGCGTTCGTTGTACACTATAAAACAATATATGAGTGAACTTGCTCTTCTGGGTTGTTGGCGATCAAATAACCCACATTCTAGAGAATACACATATTATTCACCACCCCACCAAAGTGTCTCTAGACTCGACCTTTTCTTGACAAATAACTCTGCAATGTCCAAAATCACTAATCCTGAAATCCACCCTATTGTAATTTCTGATCACGGGAGTTCTAAGAGGTAGTATAATTTCCTTTTCCAAAAAGAAGGGACAAGAATACCAAAATAAACTCGAACAATGACTAAAGAAGTTACATTCCCAACAAGCCCGCTCATCCACTGAACAAATCCGAAATGAGATCTGGACAACTACATCTCAACTTGATAATATCATCCATCAAAATACACAATTCCTCATGCAACAAACAAGTGCAAATTACTTTGAATTCAATGACAAATCAGGTAAATTTATTGCCAATCAATTGAAACGCGATAGAGAAAAAAACACTAATTACAGCCATCAAAGATCCACAGGGTGGGATAACATACTCCGCAAGACATCAATAACATATTTAGAGACTTTTATAATAAGCTATATTACTTGGATAATGAATCTAATATATCAAACATTCACTCATTCCTTGATGATATGGACCTTCCTAAACTTTCGACAGAGTTGGCTACCACCTTAGATCAATCACTTACTCTAGAAGAACTCAGGAAAGCTCTCTTCTCTATGCCCAACAATAAATCACCTGGATCAGATGGCTACCCAGTGGAATTCAATAAACACTTTTGGCCACTTATATCCCAATTATTCATCAGAATGGTTACAGAGATTAAGTTAACCTCCACCATTGATGCAATGGATCAGAATCCTCTACAACTCCCCATCTGCTTCTGTCATCACCAATGGTTACACTTCACAGCGTTTCTCTTCAACACGGCACAAGACAAGGATGTCCTCTCCCCTATTGCTATTGCTATTCGCCATCTTTATTGAACCCTTTGTGGCGGCCATCCATCAAAACAGTAATATTGTAGGCATACAAACCGGAAACTGTTCACAAAATCATTTTGTATGCAGACGATATCTTGTTGTACATATGGAACCCAATATTATCCCTACAGGAGGTGTTCAATCTTATATCTAAATTCTCACCTATCTCTGACTAATCAATAAATTGGACTAAAACCACGGTCTGACCACAATGCTGCAACCCAGAAACTTCTCTTAACCATCACAAAGGGCAATATTAGATACATTGGTATTGATATATCCACCAATCTGTCAGATTTGTTTCCCCTCAACTTCACTCCATTGCTTCAAACCATTGAAGAAGACCTAATTCGGTGTAACAAGCTACCCATCTCACAAATCGGTAGGATAGCAGCAGTGAAAATGAATATACTTCCAAAAATAAACGATATATTTGCAATGACCCCAGTGCAACCAACAGTACATTGGTTTAATACTCTCGACTCAATAGTCAATACATTTTATTGGAAATAAAAGAGACCGAGAATTAAACTAGAAACACTACAGAAAAACAAAGACTGTGGAGGCCTAGCAGCACTAAACTTTAGATACTACTATCTAGCAAACCATTTTCAACTAATAATTATATGGTTACAACCAGAGCAACAACTGAGCTATGGATGGCGAGACATTGAACAAACAGAATGTCAGGAGTTGTCATTATCTGATCTACCATTTCTTTACTGAATAAACAATGAAACATAATTGCTTTAAAAACCCATTCATTGCAACTACTCTGTCAGCCTGGTAGAGATTCAACAAACTCAGTGGTTACACTCCATCTCCAAACAAATTCACTACAACCGGCACAACCCAGATTTTCTGCTTAAAAATAAATCAATAATCTTCAGGCCTTGGAAAAGACAGGAATTACTCATCTGGAACACATTTTTTAAACAATTTGCTTATATCCTTCCTAACCTTAATCCAAAGGTATAATATCGGTGGTCACAGTTTCCTGCAATTCCTTCAACTACAGCAGTCTCTAAAAGTTAAAATCAAATTAATGAACACCCTACAACCACCTCGGATTATTGAACATCTTACTCATATAGGTAATTTAAAAAGTCCCTTTTTGAGAATATACAAACTTAAAATAAAAAACAGATGCCACTTTTTCTTTACCTACCATGGAATGGGAAAGAGATTTTGCTGTTTTCACCGATATCAACCTGTGGAAGCTTATTTGCCTTAACACCTTTTCTATGACCCACAATTCCAGAATGCAACTCATCCAATATAAGATTTTGCACAGAGCTTGGGGCTTGCGACCGGATGGGGTGTCTGGCTGGTTGTGGTGGGGCAGGCCTCGCCCTTGTGCTGGGCACACACACGCACAGGCACACGCACGCGCAGATACACACACACACACACACACACACGCACACACACACACACACACACACACACACACACACACACACACACACACACACACACACACACACACACACACACAGCGGTCTCATCACAGGCACACACACACACCACCAGCACCCGCCATGGTCTCACCCCCAACACCCTCCTGGTTACATACCTCCCCTTTTCTCCCTATATTACTGCCATAACTATGGCAGGAAGAGGCCACGTGCTGAATGGTTGTTCCAGTTGTCCTGGACTGAATTAACTGTTCGCTGTACAATTACATCTAAACATTTTTTTTCATTTTTGTTGTCTGTTTGGTGAGGGCGGGGGGAGTAGGCTTCGGCCAGGAATTCTCCCTGGTCTCAGTTTAGTGTTGAGGGTACTGTATGTGATGTGTTGTAGGGATGGTTTGAGCAGGCACACATGACCTGGATCTAGGTGATTGAGTTAGGGTGGCTGCATTCCAGTTGCTCATTGGTTGGGCTAACGAGCAGCATGTTAAAACCCACATCCATACACACAGTCAGGATAGGGCCCTGTCATGACATGTTCCATCTGCTCCTGGCTTATTCCACCCAGCCTCCTCAATACAATATAGTGATGTCTACAACCCATCGTTGTCTGTGTCTCTGTGCCAGAGGGCCCCGGAAATGTCACTTGGATGGCGTGTGGTAGGCAAAACTGCCACAGTGAGAGAGGTTGAGGTGTAGAGCAGTGGTGTAGTAAATACATAATGGAGACTCTGCAATGCATTTGCACACCGCTGCGCATGCCCGTTCCCCGTTAAATATAATAAATTTGTTGGCTCATTGATGCCCCCCCTGCCCACACTGACACACGGATGCACGGATGATATACTTTGGCACATGGATCAATGCGAACAGATGCAAAACAAGGGCAAAGAGCACTCAGCAGCTAAACTCTATGGCCGTGTTTGTGCTCGCATATCTTTAGTGCCATATCTTTAGTGAATCGGATACGGCAAAGACGGTGCAGATAGCTGGCACAATTTATACACAATTCATGGTGCTATCACTGGCGGCAAGCCATTCTTTGTAATTCACCCCTCAGTGTTGTGATCAAGGACACAAGAACAAGAACCTTGAACAAGTATTACTGAATGTTACACACGCATGAGAAACAGTGCTTTGAAGCATACAATTCAAATTACCTTTTTCTAAAAAGGCGTGAAGTAACATTAACAACATGATGATCTGATAAATATTATGATAAAAAAAAGTAGTATCAAATATTGAAAGGGTTAGATGTTTGGCCTGTATTCAAACTTTTCCACATTACCAATGAACTTTTAAGTTTAGCTGTCTTTCAGCAACATGCAGTAACACAGTAACACTTAAACTTACTTTTAGTAGAACCTCAAACCCTCTTAATGCCAGAGCTCTCCAAATACAAAGAAGCTTCACTCTCGTATGCGGCAAAAAAAAAAAAAAATTAATAAACTGCACAAGAAAAGTACAGCAGCTAAACAAAAACAACTAGAGAAGGGTGGGGCGAGAAACTCAAGAGAGAGAGAGAGAGCAAACAAAGACAATAAAACAAGACAAGCAACATTAAAGTTTATTGAACAAAAACTACAATACAATTACTTTTTGTAACATTCTGTACCATGGCATTAAGCTGATGAATTCTGATACAGCACATGATTTGGAATGGATGGAATCCTTGTACAATCTGTGATTAAATTCAGGATAATCCACAAAGGCCTAGTTGGATTAAAATGTTCATGTATTTTCTTTTCATTTTACTTATCGCCTAAACACTGTGATCTAAGCCAAACCTGGAACAAACAAATTCCAACATGAAAAAAAATCATATGATATATTATATGAAGCTGAATAAAGACAATCTTTCACCGTCTACCTTCTACCGTCATTTGGTCACCTATTCAGCTCCTTTGAGACATGGCACAATACCAGCTGATGTAAAAAGCTGCTGTCAGGAACATCCCTTCCTTGATGCTGATCTTACATATTAATGTTTAGAAATAAAAAACAGGGGAGAGAGAGAAGGCTGGAAACCACCGGCTTAAGCAGGGACACATGGAAGGTGGGGTGGGCACGGAGGGAGGGAGGGGGACGGAGGCGTACGGCACAGGGGTTGATGATTGACACAATGGGGAAGGGGCCAACACACCGGGGGCCGAGTTTTCGGGAGTCCACCTTGAGGGGCAAGTCCTTTGTGGAGAACCATACCATCTGTCCTGGGACGTATGTGGGTGCGGGTGCACGATGCCGGTTCGCCTGCCGCTGGGACCTGGCAGAGGCCTAGAGTAGGGCAGAGCGGGCCCTCCTCCACGTCCTCCGGCAGCGACGAATGGACGGAGGGTACGGCGATCTCAACCTTCTGGGCAGGGAACAGCGGGGGTTGGTAGCCCAGAGAGCATTGGAAGGCCTCCACCTCCTGGTTTACCCGCTCCGTTTGGCCGTTGGTCTGGGGGTGGAAACAGGAGGAGAGACTGACCTGTGCCCCCAGGGCCGAGCAGAAGGCGCGCCAGACCTGGGAGGTGAACTGGGGTCCTCTGTCCGACACCACGTCGGCCGGGATGCCATGGCGGCGGAACACCTCGGCCACCAGCAGGTCTCCCTTGCCGATGGTAATTTGGGCAGGGCGAGGAAGTGGGTCGCCTTAGAAAAGCGGTCCACCACCGTGAGGATAGTGCCCCGGGATGGTGTGAGACCGGTGACAAAGTCCAGGGCGATGTGGGACCAAGGATGAGTTGGGATGGGTAACGGGCAGAGGAGGCCGGAGCGGGGTCGGGTGGAGGTTTTGGACCGGGCGCAGGTGGGACAGGCAGAGACGACGGACCGGGTGTCAGGGAGCAGGGTCAGCCACCAGAAGCGCTGGCGGATGACGGCCAGGGTGCGGGTGATCCCGGGATGGCAGCTGAGGCGGGAGGCATAGGCCCACTGCAGAACCTGGAAGCGTGCGGAGTCAGGGACGAACAGGCGGTTAGGGGGTCTGGTACCTGGGTCGGGCTGGTGTTCCTGCTCTTGGGTGACAAGGGACTCGATCTCCCAGGTGAGCGTGGCGGCAAGGCACAGGGGTGGAAGGATGGGTTCTGGATCCCCCGTCTTCTCCTCTGGTGCGAACACACGGGACAGGGCGTCAGGTTTGGTATTCTTGGTGCCTGGGTGGTAGGATAGAGAGAAGTTAAACTGGCCGAAAAACAACGCCAACCTGGCCTGCCGGGAGTTGAGCCACTTCGCCGTCCGGATATAGGCCAAGTTCTTATGATCGGTCCAGGCGACGAAGGGGTGGATTGCTCCCTCAAGCCAGTGGCGCCACTCCTCCACGGCTAGTTTGACGGCCAGGAGTTCCCGGTTGCCCATGTAGTTTAGTTTCTTGATGGGTGTGATGTGTTGAAGAATGAAGGAGTGACCGCTGACACTGACTTGAATAAAATAATAGTTTTATTACACAAATCAGCATCAAACCAGACTTGCCATGGATGTCCTGGGAGAGACCCGAGCCGGATGGGATCTCTGCCAAGTGACGCTCTGTATTCGCTTTTAAAGCTGTACAAAGATAACATATCACATCTGGTTCCAATCCATAGGTGCCGCTCAGCCTATATCCTGTCCTAAATGTAAACCTTTCCTCCTCTGGTCGAGCTGGAAGAATCAACAAAATTCCTCTCCCATAGGACCTCCCAATAGTCCCATTGTTGTTTTCGTTCTTCGTATGACATCGAGGCAATAAATCTAATAGTAACATAGTTAATATTATGACCGCACTATATCTCAGCTTTGGGAGCTCAGTGACCTATTCACCTCAAACCTTCCAGACACCTCATATTCCCCCCTTCGAGACTACACAAAGTCTCGACAGAGAGAAGAGTAATTGAACATACGATGTTGATTGGCTTAACAGAAATCACTTAATAACAAACACAATTGGTTATAATATACCCCTCTGACCATGCTTTGTCATAGCAATACAGAAAATTTGTGGAGTGTGAGAGCGAAAAACCCATCCGGCAGCTTCATTTCTTAGAACATCCATCAATCAATCAAGACAGGAAAATTCTCTCACGGTCCCTCTGCCCCAGGCAACCACCTAAGGTACTCCAAATCAATTAACAGAAAAAGACGAAGGGTTTAGACTACTGTATAGGATGTTACATATAAATGCATACATTAAGAGCCTCAGAAATAAATCAAAAATTTGTCCAAAGTCAGGCGGGTCGACCCATCGGACCTTCCAGTGGACCTTTCCCTGCCTAGCACCAATGTCCCTCAAAAACCGCAAAAAAAAAGAATACCTGAGGTCCCAATGTATTCACTTCATCCTACTACAGACAACTCAAAGAAAACAATAGCAAATCAAAGTAATATGTCTTGCTAAAAATATCTAGCATAGAGTACAGGATATTCATCAATAATACAGGTTACATTGTAGTAAACAAACTCCAATATTATAAAAACATTCAGGACACACATGTATGTATTAAACTGTTGCTTTTTAACACCATCAACTTTTAATGATATTTCACTCGACACTCCTGATCATGATGTCTTCATTCAGGGTCCGCCGTCCATTTTCGAGTGTCCATGTTTGAATGTTCAAGTCCATTAGGCAGTTAGGATCTCTGGACACAGCCATCCTCTGACTGGTCCTGAAAGAAGAATCACCAGCCAGTATCTTGCACAAACATCAAATACAGTATAATAATTTCACTTTTGCATTATATTTTAACATTATTCCAACATATGATTAACTTTTTCCTTTTCCCCCCTTTGTCCATGTATTTCCCTTGTTAACAATAGTGTTGAGTAAATGATGGAATCAGATATTCAAAATGGGTATTTCTCTGCTAGTGTTAGCTCCTCTTTTATCACTATTTCCTCCTCATCTTCCTCGACGTCCTTACCACCCAAGAGTGGCATCTGAACACTTTCTCCCGGCATTACAACTCCTACCCATCTCAATATCATGGCCTTAGCAAAGGTCAACACCAACGTACAAAAACAAAACATCACACACAGTGATAAAAGAGCAGCCCCCATAACCTGAGCTACTATAGCTCCTAATGGTCCTAATTTGTCTTGCAGCCAAGCATTAGCTGACCACCCAGCTCCTTTTGATGGCCCAAACGCATCCCGTATATGTTTTAACGCATCTATGATGTTAGTCATATTGTCAGAGCCATCAGGAATCAACGTATAACAGTCATCTCCGGTTAGATTTAAAGCCACGCAAAGGCCACCTTGTTTGGCCAAAATATAATCAAGAGCCATGTCGTGTTTCATCAACGTCAATCGATGACTCCTCTGTGCGTTTGACAAATAATCAAAACCTCTTATGGTCTCATTTGCAAACCCTTGTAGAGTATACGTGATATTATCAATATGATCAGCTAAGAATGTAACCCCGTACCATGGAAACAATCCTATAGCCCATTTTTCTCCTAAAGATATCCTCCAATGATAAGACTCCAAATTGTGAAATTGTGCCAACTCTCTTTTCTTCCTACTTTTGGCAGTCTTTGCAGAATCACCCTCATCTGTCTTTTGTCCCTTCTGAAGGACAAAAACATCATAAGGAAGTTTCAACTGTGCCATATAGCAACATCCAGTCCATCCATACGGCAGAAATAAGTATGCTTTATCTCCACATACCCACCAAATATCTTTGAATGTTCCTATAGTCACATTACCCGGTAAAGTTTGATTCTTTACGCTCAATGTTTTACTGTGACGACTATTTGGCGCATGAAAGGTCACTCTATAAATTTCACCAGTTGTTCTTTCTATACCTTTTCTAAATTCCATCATGTAGATTTCACATTCTGATATCCCCATAAACATACCATCTCCTTCATGAGTGTCATTAGAACAAAAGCAGTCCATACCTTTTGCAGGTGTCACTTCCATCGCTTCAGGTGTTGCTGTTCTAATATCTTCATACTTATCAAGAAGATTTAAATATGGCAATTCTCTCAACCAGGAACACTTACGTTCAGGTCTAAATAGCTTAACCGACAGAGCCATCCATACATCATTGGCTGCTTTTTGTCTGAATAGCAGCCACGATAATGCATTACTTTGACATTCAGACGTCAAAGGTTCCGGTACTGTCTCTAGAATTGATGGCCATGTGCCCGGAGCTGGAACTTTCACTACACACGGACAATTGGAATTAGTAGTTATTCTAACGGAATGAGTTATCTGTTGGAACCACAGATTTCTCTTAGCCCATGGGTCTGTTATTTGCATCGCCGAGGAATCAAACCCATATGCTTTCCACTGGGTTTCTCGCTTCTTTAAAGCATGAAGATGATCAGTCATGTCTTCTGATGTCCACTCAGGTTCAAGAAAATCATTGACCACTTTTGTCATCGTCATCTGAGCTTTTTCTCCTGAATTACTATCAATCTCCTCAGCAATTGGCTCTCTAATTACAGAGCTCTCCTTGCTATTATTTAACTTAATTTCCAACTTCGCCATAGTCTTCTGAGTTATATTTATCCACTTCTCAGATGATGGGGATGTAGCGACAGTTGTCAGTGTCTTATCTACAGATATTTTAGATACCAAAGAAGTCATCAGTGTTTTATAGGTGGTGGATCTCATCCTCACAACCTCTCTTGTATGATTACCGAGAGTTACAGAAGTAGAAGTTGTCATCATCGTAGTAGTAACATCATTTTCTGCCAATGTTGGGGCTAGAGTGGTAACTGACAATGATACGTTAATACTACTAGTTATTCCCCGAGCTAAGGAAGTAGATGTCCTTGGTCCAACAGTCACCCTTGGTGTGACTAGTTGTTTTTGGGTTTCATTAGCAATCATGCTTACTTCTTTAGTAACCAGACCTTTTACTACCAGCATTATCTTACGAGTTCTGTATCCCGCTTCCCAATAATTTTGTCTTGGGACGTATTTAAACTCTGGATCCAAATATGTGCATGTATATTCTCCTTGATCTTCCCATAGTACATTATGTACTACTAGTGAACAGTCATTTTTAACTTTAACCCCTCTCCTGTCATTCATCAACACAAACTTTCGTTGATTGCTAGGCACACTGCTAACCTCAGGTACTGCTAGCACTATGTCTTCACCGCGCGCATTTTTCCATTTGGGGGAGATATTTCCACCAGTATTCCATTTACTACATTTACATGGAAGGTTAGCTGTATTTCCTAATTTAGTTCTAATCACAGTATTCACTGAAATTGAAGTTGTTGGAATCATCTGAGGCACAGCAGTAGTTAACTGCAATTCCTCTGTAACATTGGTGAGTTTCAAACCTAACAAGGCAGACGTCTGCTTTGTTTCTTCAGTTGGTGGGGGAGTTGATACTTCAGTTATTAATTTTCCTATTTTTCCAAAAACTGTGGGCTCTACAATTTTACTTTCATTCAAAACCACAAGAGTCACAATTTTATATCTGTAGTCAGGCTTTCTTTGCACTCCATCCTCTCTCACAATCACAAATTTAGGATCAAAATAAGAACACTTGTAGTCTCCTTGATCTTCAATCTGGGGTCTACGTAGATAAAGACTACAGTCATCCTTCATCTTCAGCCTTCTTCGATCATTTAGCAACACATACTTCTGTAGCGGTGACGTTCCCGACAAGTCAATTACCTTCCCATGGTTATCTTCCCACTGGACTTGAACTTCCCCTTTTTCATAATTTTCTTTGGTACACTGACATGGCAGCTGAACTGACTTTCCCAAAATCACTTCAACTCTAGTCCTCGTATCGTTTTGGTTTAACCCTTTTTCGAGATTGTCTTGGACTCCTAGGTCCAACTGGGTTGGTACACTTTCCTGGAGAGGTGTCACAGCCCTCTGGAGTCTTTGACAATTCATTTTCTCTGGGATTAGACTCTGTTGTGTCTGGGACATGTTGTAAATCAATGTCCCTGAAGTGTCTTTCTTGCTCAGGGACTGACAATTCATCCCTGGGATCATCAAAAGTGTGCTCATCAACATTAAGCACACCCACATCATCGCCAATCCCTTCTTCTGGGTCTTGACCTCTGAGGTCCTCATGAACCTCTGTTGTTTCAGCAGCTTCTGTTGGCTCTCTTGAGCTTTCAACATTTCTGCTCAGGGATCGTGGCGCCTCTTCGTTTGGCGCTCTAACACAATGCGATAAATGGTACCATGTAGGAGAACCTTCAACCTGAACCGCAGTTCCTGTACTGCGAACAACTTTGAATGGTCCTTCGCGGCGTTCGTTAAACCATTTCCTCCTAAACACTTTCACGAATACCTTGTCTCCAGGTTGCACCGCGTTCCTCTTTTGCTCATCAAGTCTCTCTAGCACCTCCTCTTGTTTTTGCCTGTCAGAGACATATGTGTGTATTTTCTTATGCAGTGTAGCCATGTAGTTAACATACACTCGCATTTCATCTTCTAAAAGGGCTAAGCTTGGACCCTTTCCACTTGTGCGCAAACATGGTGTTGGCATCCGTCTACCCGTGGCTAACTCATGGGGTGTCATGCGCAAATCACGGAGCCCACTTGAACGGCACACCATTAATGCCAACGGAAGCGCCTCTACCCAATTCAGACCTGTGTGCTGACAGATTTTAACAATGCGATTTTTCAGCACACCATTCATTTTTTCACAAACTCCTTGGCTTTGTGGATGATAAACAGCTCCTAAACGTTGTTTAATTCCCAATTTTTGCAGAATTAATTTTACTGTTCTATCCACGAACTCTTTCCCATTATCTGAGGATATCCGATCTGGAAGTCCCCACCTGCTTATGACCTCACGACACAAGAACTTGGCAACCGACTGAGCATCTTTACGCTTGGTTGGACATGCCTCAGGCCACCGTGAAAATCTATCCACGACGACTAACATGTATCTTTTACCTCCTATTGGTCTTATCATGTCAACAAAATCCACAACCAACTCACGCATAGGACCTGTCGGAGTTGGAATGTGACCAGGTGGACTCAACACACCCCTCCGAACGTTATTTTTAAGACAGATTGTGCATCTGCCTATGACATAATCAATTTGCTCAAGCAAGTACGGTGCCCAAAAACCATACTCTTTCGTGATCTTTCTCCTTACTTCCCCCCTTGCAACATGGGCTAACCCATGTGCTTCCTGAATCATCAGACCTAGTAGGTCAGGGGGTGCTACCATCAGTCCTTCATGATTTCTCCACAGACCAGCAGAATCTTGTGTGGCCCCTCGGGCCAACCATAATTGTTTATCGATGGCTGACGCCGCCTCTTGCATCGCGATCACATCTCTGAGCGTGATTTTATCTTCCAAATCCACTTCATGAGTGACCAGAAGAACCTTGCCTGCTTTGTTTGCTCCTGTAACTGCTTTAGCAGCCTCATCAGCCGCTTTGTTACCTTGTGTGACCCTTGACGTGTCCATTTTGTGTGCTGCACACTTAGCTACAGCTATTTCCTTTGGTTTCATCATTGCATGCAACAATTTCATTATTTGGGCATGATGCTGTATCGGAGAACCATCGGTTTTATGATATCAGTGTTCATTTTCAAAAATGCATAGATAAATCATACCCAGATAATGAAACCAATATTCACAGAACTCAACAGTATTTAAATCAAATCAGCTTTTCCACATGATCAATCAATCAATCAGTCAATAATACCCTATTAATTAGGCAAATGCCTTAATTGGTCAGTCCGTTGCCAAGTCTCTCACTAAATAATTGCAAATGCAATGTATGAAAAAGAACTACTACAAACCCATATGTGAAAACAAGCTAAACACATTTGTTATAACTAATATTTATAGGTATATAGGTAAATGCAGGTGAGGTCTGTTGAAAGAGTTTGTGGATAAAACCGTACTGGCCTTTAATTGATTTGGATGGATTCAGGATTCCAGAACGTTGTCATCCGCAAGCCTCAGTGTCTGTGAAGATCTGCCAGATGTCTTGTCATCTGCCCTATGGATGATTCAGTTCAGACTCATTCCATCTTTTCTGTCTTTCCCCAGCTTTCACTCAGCATAGTAAAAGAGAGGAAGAAAGAAAAAAGAAAAAGAACAACAGAAGAGTTCAATGCCTTAGGCTCACTCTAAATTCTTATACACACTGTGATACAATTCATTGTGACATACATTATCAGCTTTTTTATTTTGCGCACACTTGAAATAAAGCAATGGTTACTTTTAATCATGCAATGCATTTAAAGTCCAAAGAGTATATTAGTCAATCTGATATCACCTTTAATTAGTTATTTTTATTCTATTTATCTATTTATTTTTATTTTATTTAATTATTTTTATTCTATTTATCTATTTAATTGTATTTCATCCTTTTTATTCTTTCTTCTAACTACTGAGAGAAAAGAGTAGAGAGGGGGGCTCACCAGCCCCTCTTGTCAGGAGGAGTTAACTAAATTCCACTCTTGTGTGAAGCACCACCCCTTGCTCCACCTCTTATGTTTAGCAAAGACTTCCAGTATGGACTGGTTGTCAGCGAGTGAACATCCTGTTTTGGCTCCCGTAGGGACAGCCCAGCTCAATGCAGTTACACGCACTCGTAAATCAAAGCTGTTTTCTCTCAGCAGTCGAAACACAAAACCTCTTTTCTTGCATCAAGAACCAGAGTCTCCCTTCACCCCAACAAGACCATCTGCTCTTTTAACCAGACAGGATTCACAGAAATCACCGCCACACACACCCCAAGCATAAAAAGAAAAAGAAAAACCCACACGCCAATCAAACAAATCACAAATCCTCCTTCCAATTCAGAGCAGGAGATTTTCTTTTCTTTTCTGGATGTGTACATGTATGTGTAGGCAGACTGTGGCTCTAGTCCTTCAGAAGGCTCATTTTGTTATCAAATATATAAAGTCCTGTAAAGGTTCATATCCTTTATCAAATACACAAACGTCCTTGGAAAAAAGGCTCATATATATTTATCAAACGTCCTTAGAGAAAAAGGCTCATATATATTTTTATCAACTTTACAAAGTCCGTATACAGGCTCATATATATTTATCACTAAAGGGGCAAGAAATGTTTTTCTTTATGTATTATTCAACTGCTCACCACATATATATACCTATTTAATAACACATATATTCTATATCACATACACATACACAAAACATTACACAAAGCTCTTCTACCTCTGCAGCCGCGGCACTTTCACACTCACACACACAAAAAGAAAAAAAGAAAAAGGTATGTCTGACCAGCAGAACATCTAATCCCCAGAGACTTTAACAGCGCTTAGCTTTATGTTTTAGGTCGACTCATTTATACTTTTCTAATTTCATCAAAATTTTTACTTTGGCCAGACTTTTAAAATTTTACTTTGGCCACACTTTTAACAAATTCTTTTTAATCAGATTCTCTCATCATGCATGTTCACTAGTTCTCCAGAGCAGGTTCTGCCCTGTTTTTCCTCACTTTTCTTTACAAACTTTATTTTTTCATCTTTTGAGCCTTTAACTTGTAACTGTTTTTATTTCACTTTATCCTTTTCATCTTACTTTAGCTCAAACTTTATTTTTCATCTTTAGCCTTTAACTTGTAACTCTTTTTATTTGACTTTATCTTTTTCATCTCACTTTAGGCTTTTAACTTTTATCTCTTTTTCACTTTTCATCTTACTTTAGGCTTTTAACTTTTATCTCTGTTTCACTTTTCATATTTTTCATCTTACTTTTAGGCTTTTAACTTTTATCTCTTTTTTCACTTTACTTTCTTCTTTTTCATCTTTATTCATATAATTTTATTTTGAGTCAATTCCCCTGGCCAGGGTTATTTCCTCTTGTTTTTTCCTACCTAGATTTGACTATATTATATCTTCATTCGGCCAACTTTCACACAGCATTTAATGTACACATGTCTTACTGTTTAACGAGATACGGGCCCTGTCTTCGTTTATCTTGCATGGTTATTTAAATAACTTTTGGCTACTAGTTCTGCCATTCTACAATTACTTTTTATTTCTACTTTCTCAACATCTTTTAAGCCTTTAACTTTTACTTTTAACTTCATTTTTCATTTCTCTCATCCCTATTCTCTATTTCAACTTTTAACTTTTAGCTTTTATTTCTCTCATCTCTATTCTCTATTTCAACTCTTAACTTTTATTTCTCTCGTCTCTATTCTCTATTTCAACTTTTAACCTTTAACTTTTATTTCTCTCGTCTCTATTCTCTATTTCAACTTAATTCTCTTTTTCTTCACTTATTATTCTCTTATTCCCCTTATTTACGTCTTTTACATCTTAATTAACCCCAATTTAGACGGAAACTCACTTCACACATCAACACATCATCTCCATCACCGCATAATCTCAGTGTAGTCTCCCCGCCAAAAACATAACTGCTCCTAGCCCACATAACAGCTCAATTTTGTGAGAGGTCACTCACCCTGAGAGCGGTAGTTCGCTGGAGCAGGCAGCATCGGCAGATGAGGCCCAACAGATCCTGATTCGTGACGCCACTTTGTAGTTTAGTTTCTTGATGGGTGTGATGTGTTGAAGAATGAAGGAGTGACCGCTGACACTGACTTGAATAAAATAATAGTTTTATTACACAAATCAGCATCAAACCAGACTTGCCATGGATGTCCTGGGAGAGACCCGAGCCGGATGGGATCTCTGCCAAGTGACGCTCTGTATTCGCTTTTAAAGCTGTACAAAGATAACATATCACATCTGGTTCCAATCCATAGGTGCCGCTCAGCCTATATCCTGTCCTAAATGTAAACCTTTCCTCCTCTGGTCGAGCTGGAAGAATCAACAAAATTCCTCTCCCATAGGACCTCCCAATAGTCCCATTGTTGTTTTCGTTCTTCGTATGACATCGAGGCAATAAATCTAATAGTAACATAGTTAATATTATGACCGCACTATATCTCAGCTTTGGGAGCTCAGTGACCTATTCACCTCAAACCTTCCAGACACCTCACCCACGTCATAGTTGCGCTCGGGTGGGGTGAGCCTACCAGGCACAGGGGTGGAGCTTACCATCGGTTGGAGAGCGCTGAGACAGTTCTGCTCCTACCCCTGTGTCTGAAGCGTCCACCTCTACCACAAACTGGAGGTTGGCGTCGGGCTGGGCCAAGACTGGGGCCGACGAAAAGCGACTTCTGAGGTTGAGGAATGCGGCCTCGGCGGTCCACTTGAAGGCCACTGTGGTGGAGGTAAGGGCTGAGAGGGGAGCGCTGATACGGCTGAAATTTCGGATGACGCACCGGTAGAAGTTTGCGAACCCGAGGAAGCGTTGGAGCTGCTTCCTATTGGCTGGGGTTGGCCACTCCATCACAGCGGCCACCTTCTTGGGGTCCATCTCCAGCCTCCCTTGGCCAATGATGAATCCTAGGAAGGAAACGGACGGAACATGGAAGACACTTCTCAGCCTTAACAAACAGACGGTTCTCCAGGAGCCTCTGCAGCACCAGGCATACGTGTTTTACGTGGTCGGAGAGGGATTTGGAGAAAATCAAGATGTCGTCGAGGTACACAAAGACAAATGAGTTGAGCATGTCCCAGAGGGCATCGTAAATTAGGGCCTGGAAGACAGCTGGGGCATTTGACAGACCAAAAGGCATTATCAGATACTCGAAGTGTCCGAGCGGGTTGTTGAATGTGGTCTTCCATTCGTCCCCTTCGTGGATGCGAACCAGGTGGTAAGTGTTGTGGAGGTCGAGTTTGGAGAAGTGGGCGGCACCCTGGATGGGGACAAAGACTGAATCCTTCAGGGGCAAGGGGTACTTGTCTTTGATAGTGATGTCGTTGAGTCTTTCAAGTTTCCATGGCCTTCTGTTTGGGCCGGGAGACGTTATAAAGGTGACTGCAGGGGAGGGGGCGCCTGGCAGGAGGTTGATTGCGCAGTCGTAGGGGCGATGAGGTGGTAGGGATAGCGTGCCCTGCCTGCTGAAGTCCGGGGCTAGGTCCAGATATTGTGACAGAACCGAGGACAGGTCAGGGCTCTTGGGGCCCCCAGGCGGCGCGTCCAGCTGCGGTGTTAAGGCCGAGCGGAGGCAGTGGGCATGGCAGTGTGTGCTCCAGGAGCTCACGCTGCCCGAGCGCCAGTCCATCTGAGACTTGTGGGTCTGGAGCCAGGGGTATCCCAGAACCAGGGGGTTCAGTGGGGAATCTATGAGGAAGAACCTCAAGGACTCACGGTGGTTGCTGGACAGTAGCAGCTCGAGGGGGGCTGTCTGGTGGGTAATCCAGGTCAGATGTGACCCGGTCAGCCCCTTGACCTCGAACGGTGTGGGGAGAGCAACGGGTGTCAGCCCTAGCTGGTGTGCTAGTCCCAGGTCCAGAAAACTTGCATCCGCCCCGGAATCTATGAGAGCGGAGGAAGAGAGTCTCCCAGCTACCCCCCCACGAGAGGGTAGCTGGGAGCAGAGGAAGGGAGAGAGGGTTGGAGCTGGAGCGACCGGAACATAACCCTAGCGAGTCCCCCTCTTCCTGGCCGGACCAGGC
>NC_137205.1:16495131-16612631 GCF_960531495.2 Zeus faber
ACGCTCATCGCCACATCACTCATCATAAGAGGGCGCTGATAAGTCATTCCTAAGGTCTTCCACAACCACCAGCACCATTGCTTCCTCCTTCCTTGTTGGCTCCTACCTCTAGCTACCCTAGCTACTCTGCGGCATTTACGCAGCTTGGCAGGACCAGGCTGTTGTCAGTGTAATGACAACGCTTTCTTTGGTAGAACTGCTGTCTGTACTGTGGCCAGGGGGGCCATTACATGTCCAACTGTCTGGTAAAAGTCGGGGCTCATCAGTCGACCAGAGGGCACTGAAGAGCTGTGCAATCCGCTCCAAAAGACCCTGTCGTTTCCTGCTCCTTGCTCAGCTTGGATTGGCTGAGCCGTCTTACACGGTGTTGGTTATCATTGACTCTGGAGCTGATGCTAATTATTTACTCTCTCCGGGTAGAGCAACTGGGCATTCCCCCAAGAGCCTCTGTCGAAACCCATCGATGTCATAGCTCTTGATGAACACCTTCTCTGCTTTGTCACTCATCATACTGTTCCTGTACATCTTGGCATATCAGGTAACCATCACAAATCTCTTACATTCCACCTGATAAACTCTGACACATAATCCACAGATTGACTGGGGAACGGGTTCCATTCTACCATGGATTTCATATTGCAAGTTAGCATTTCTCAGATCTGCTCTGTCCCCTGAGTTCTTCCCCTCCAGAATTCCCTGACCTCTCTGGGGTACCTCCTGAGTACTTGCCGCTGAAGGATGGGTTCAACAAAGCTCGGGCCACCTTGCTTCCACCTTATTGGCCCTACAACTGCAGTATTAAGCTTCTTCCTCGCTCTATGCCACCTAGGGGCAGACTATACTCCCAGATCATCCCCGAGACGAAGGCCATGGAGGCCTACATCTGGGAGTCATTGGCAGCGGGTATTATTCGACCCGCTTCATCTCCAGCTGGAGCAGGCATCTTCTTTGCGGGGAAGGACAAGTCACCGTGACCCTGCATTGACTAACGTGGTCTGAACAATATAACGATGAAGGACAGGTACCCTTCCACTCATATCTTCTGCTTTCCAACTCCTCCAGGGGCCAACCATGTTCACTAAGCTGGATCTCCAGAATGCTTATCATCTGGAAAATGGCTTTCAACACCCCCAGGGGACATTATGATTACCTGGTCATACCCTTTGTTCTCACCAACACTCCTGCAGTCTTCCCGGCCGTGGTGAATGATGTTCTCAGAGACTTTATTAATATATTTGTTTTTGTCTACCTGGATGATATGCTTATCTTCGTCTGATTTGAGCAGGAGCATGTTTGCCATGTCAAGTGTGTTCCCCAGAGGATTCTGGATTCTTGTTCGTAAAGGCTGAGAAGTGTGAATTCCACGTGCCCAAGGTTTCCTTCTTGGGCTTTGGAGTTTCTGAAGGGAACGTGCAGGTGGACCCAGCCAAGGTTCAGGCATTCATTGACTGGCCTTTACCAGCCTCCAGGAAGAAGTGGCAGCAATTCGTGGGGTTCGGCAACTTCAGAAGGTTAATCTGGAACTATAGCCGGGTGGCCGCACGACTGACTGCATTGACCTCACCAAGTTCTCCTTTTCTCTGGTCACCTGGTCTCTGGTCAAACTCTCCCAGAAAGCTGCTGTTGACCACAAACTTCACCACTATCCCTTCTCTCGCAAGTTATACCCCGTAGAGTGCAGTTATGACATTGGGAACCAACTGTCAGCCAACTGTCTCCGCTATGGTTGAGGAGTCCTTCCTCAAATCCTTAATGAGGACTGAGTCTGGAACTCTTCTAAGATAAGACTTAAGCAAGGAAAATGCTTAGATCGCTAGGCTACTGAGCATGCTGAAAGCTGTGCGTCCCTGGGTGGGCTTGAACCACTAGAGCCAGGCTGAACTAGAAGCCGTTGAGTAGGTGCAGAAGCAATCAATATTCTGAAAAGACTGATTCCCTGGGTGGGTTTTGGCAAACATCCTTGTTCCACAGAGTCTTTGTTCCACCTGTTCACTGCTTAGAAGCTGTTGAGAAGCTGATATTGCAGAAGCAGCCAATATTCAATTAAGCAAGGAAAACATTCAGTGAGACTGGCTACTCAGCACGCTGATAAAACCGATTCCCTGGGTGGGCTTAAACAAACATCCTTATGCCACAGAGACTTTCATTAAGTAAAGTGGGCCTGGCCTAACTGTGCTGATACTATTCAACCTTGCTGGTGTTAAAATTACTCTGTTTTCCTCCTGTTTATTGCTTAGAAGCTTTTGGGGAGGTGATAATGCAGAAGCGACCAGTATTTGGTGAAGCAATGAGAGCATTCAGTTGGATTGGCTACTCAGTATGCTGAAAGGACTGTGTCCTTGAACCACCATCCTTGCACCACAGAGACTTACATTAAGTAAGGTGGGGGAGGCCTAATGGTGCCAGTACTATTCAATCTTGCTGGGAAGTTTGTGGTTTTGTTAATCGCCTGTTCACTGCTTACAGTGGGTAATTGTAGAAGCAACCACTATTCAATGAAGCAAGGAAAACATTCAGGTTGACAAGCTACTCAGCATGCTGAAAAGACTGATTCCCTGGGTGGGCTTTAACAAACATCCTTGTGCCACAGAGACTTCCATTAAGTAAAGTGGGCCCGGCCTGACTGTGCCGGTACTATTCAACCTCTCTGGTGTTAAAATAATTCTGTCTTCCACCTGTTCACTGCTTAGAACCTGTTGTGTAGGTGATATTGCAGAAGCAATCAGTATTTGATGAAGCAAGGTTCAGTTGGCTACTCAGCATGCTGAAAAGACTGTGTCCTTGTGTGGGCTTCCACAAACATCCTTGTGCTATAGAGACTTGCATTAAGTAAAGTGGGCCTGGCCTAACCGTGCCAGTACGATTCAACCTTGCTGGTGTTAAAATTATTCTGGCTTCCAAGCCGTTGAGTAGGTGATATTGCAGAAGCAAACAATATTCGATGAAGCAAGGAAAACAGTCAGCTAGACTGGTTACTCAACATGCTGAAAAGACTGATTCCCTGGTGGGCTTGAACAAACATCCTTGTGCCACAGAGACTCCCATTCAGTAAAGGGGGCCTGGCTTAACTGTGCCGGAACTGTTGAATAGTTCTGGCAATTAACTGATTTTGTTGTCCACTGCTTAGAAGGGGTTATTGTAGAAGCAACCTGTATTTAATGAAGCAAGGAAAATGTTTAGATTGACAAGCTACTCTGCAAACTGAAAACTGTGTGTCACAGAGTGGCCTTGAACCACAGTCCTTTCAGTTAACAGTCGAATAGACTGGGAGCCATTCAATGTGGGCGTGGCCTTACTAAGCAGTTACTATCCCACCTTGCTGGCGATTAAATGATTCGGTCTTTCATCTGTTTACTGCTTAGAAGCCAATGAATTGGTGATATTTCAGAAACAACCAATATTTGATGAATCAAGGTAAACATTCAGTTAGTCTGGCTACTCAGCACGCTGAAAAGACTGATGCCCTTGAACTACAGAGACTTGCATTAAGAAAGGTGGGGGAGGAGTAACTGTGCCAGTACAACTTAATCACACTGGCAAGTTTGTTGTTCACTGCTTAGAAGGGGTTGTTGTAGGAGCAACCAGTGCTTAATGAAGCAGGGATACATTTAGGTTGACAAGCTACTCAGCACACTGAGAGCTGTGCATCCCCGGTTGGGCTTGAACCACTGTGCTACCTGTGAACAGCGGAACACGCTGACCGAGTGCGCCACAGAGACTGGATGTCATGAAACTGTGCGTGGCCTCACTATGCAGGTACTATTCCACCTTGCTGGCGATGAAATGATTTGGTCTTCCACCAGTTCACTGCTTAGAAACCATTGAGTAGGTGATATTGCAGAAGCAACCAATATTCAATGAAGCAAGGAAAACATTCAGTTAGACTGGTCACTCAGCATGCTGAAAAGACAAAACAAAACAAAACAAACCTCCTTGTGCCACAGACTTCCATTAAGTAAAGTGGGCCTGGCCTAACTGTGCCAATAGGATTCAACCTTGCTGGTGTTAAAAGTTGTCTTCCACCTGTTCACTGCTTTGAAGCCGTTGAGTAGGAGATATTGCAGAAGCAACCAGTATTTGATGAAGCAAAGAAAAGATTCAGCTGGATTGGCTACATAGCACACTGAGAAGACTGTGTCCTTGGGTGGGTTGAACAATCATCCTTGTGCCACAGAGACTTGCATTAAGTAAAGTGGGGGAGGCCTAACTGTGCCAGTACTATCCAATCTTGCTGGCAAGTTCATGGTTTTGTTATTCACCTGTTCACTGCTTAGAAGGGGTTATTGTAGAAGCAACCAGTATTCAATGAAGCAAGGAAAACATTTAATTCGACAGGCTACTCAGCACACTGAAAGCTGTGTGTGACTGTGTGACTTACATTAAGTAAAGTGGGCCTGGCCTAACTGTGCCGGTGCAATTCAATCTTGCTGGTGTTGAAATTATTCTGTCTCCACCTGTTGACTGCTTTGAAGCCATTGAGTAGGTGATATTGCAGAAACAACCAGTATTTGATGAAGCAAGGAAAACATTCAGTTGGATTGGCAACTCAGCATGCTGAAAAGACTGATTCCCTGGGTGGACTTGATCAAATATCCTTGTACCACAGAGACTTCCATTAAGTAAAGTGGGCTTGGCCTAACTGTGTCGGTACTATTGAATCTTGCTGGCAATTTACTAATTTTGTTGTTCCTTGCTTAGAAGGGGTTATTGGAGAACCAACCAGTATTCAATGAAGCAAGGAAAACATTTATGTTCACAAGCTACTCAGCACACTGAAAGCTGTGTGTCCTTGGGTGGGCTTGAACCAACATCCTTGCACTACAGAGACTTGCCTTAGGTAAGGTTGGGGAGGCTTAACTGTGGCAGTACTATCCAATCTTGCTGGCAAGTTCATGGTTTCGTTGTTCACCCGTTGACTGCTTAGAAGGGGTTATCGTAGAAGCAACCAGTATTCAATGAAGCAAGGAAAATATTTAGTTTGACAGGCTACTCGGCACACTGAAATCTGTGTGTCCGTGGGTGGGCTTGAACCACCATCCATTTGGTTAACAGCTGAACGTGTTGAATGTGGTATTTGATGACGCAAGGAAAACAGTTAGTTAGACTGGCTAATCAGCACGCTGAAAAGACTGATTCCCTGGGTGGGCTTGAACAAACATCCTTGTGCCACAGAAACTTCCATCAAGTAAAGTGGGCCTGGCCTGACTGTGAAGATACAATTGAGCGTTGGTGGTATTAAAATTAATCTGTCTTCCACCTGTTCACTGCTTTGAAGCCGTTGAGTAGGTGATATTGCAGAAGCAACCAGTATTTGATGACGCAAGTAAAGCATTCAGTTGGATTGGCTATTGAGCATGCTCAAAAGACTGATTCCCTGTTTGGGCTTTAACGAACATCCTTGTGCCACAAAGACTTCCATTCAGTAAAGTGGGCCTGGCCTAACTGTGCCAGTACTATTGAATCTTGCTGGCAATTAACTGATTTTGTTGTTCACTGCTTAAAAAGGGTTATTGTAGAATCAACCAGTATTCAATGAAGCAGGGAACAGTGTTTGGTCGAGAGGCTACTCAACACACTGAGAGGTGGGAGTTCCTGGGTGGGCTTGAACCACCATCCTTTTGGTTAATAGCTGAATGCGCTGACCAATTGCGCCACAGAGACTGTATGGCACAAAAATTGGGCATGGCCTCACTATGCAGGTACTATTCCACCTTGCTGGCGATTAAATGATTCGGTCTTCCACCGGTTCACTGCTTGGAAGCCGTTGAGATGGTGATATTGCAGAAGCAACCAATATTCAATGAAGCATGGAAAATATTCAGTTGGATTGGCTACTCAGCACGCTGAAAAGACTAATGTGAGAGAAAAATTATTCCGATCAACTATTTTGAATGAGGACAAAGGCCTCTACCTCCAGAGGGGTGGGGTTTAAAACATTGTCTCTGTTTTTACAGGAACCCCCCAACTTTATGTAAAGAGAAATGTTCTTTCTCTCTACAATGTCAATTCTAACATGGAAGAACCAGATCACATTTCGTTCTGTTTACCTTGTATGGAGATGAAGAATAACCACAGGGGAGCCTGGAGGTGCATTGTATGGGATTGTAATCCACGTCTGCCAGGTCATTTACAAGTTCCTGTGAATTTACTGTTTGAGGTTGGCATACAGGGAGACAGTTGAAGGATACAGATTTGTAAATTACTTCTGACCCAAGCCACACCCTCTGTTGTTGTATAAAGCCCTCTTGATCAGAAATAAGATCAGACTGATCAGAGCACTGCTTTGGAGCAGTACTGAACCTTTCTCTTTATTCTGCAGAATAAATAATCTTGAATATTCTCAGTTTTTGTTTTCTTGTAGCAGGCAGATTAACCTCACCGATCATTGCCTAAGAATTTCTTCCACACTGAATCCCTGGGTAAGCTTGAACAAACATCCTTGTGCCACAGAGACTTCCATTAAGTAAAGTAGACCTGGCCTAACTGTGCCGATACTGTTCAGCCTTGCTGGTGTTTAAATTATTCTGTCTTCCACCTGTTCAATGCTTAGAAGCTTTGGGGTATGTGATATTGCAGAAACAACCAATATTTGATGAAGAAAGGAAAACATTCAGTTAGACTGGCTTCTCAGCACGCTGAAAAGACTGATTCCCTGGGTGGGGTTGAACAAACATCTTGTGCCGCAGAGACTGCCATTAAGTAAAGTGGGTGTGGCTTAACTGTGCTGATACTGTTCAACCTTGCTGGTGTTGAAATTATTCTGTCTTCCACCTGTTCACTGCTTAGAAGCCCTGGGGTAGGTGATATTGCAGAAACAACCAATATTTGATAATGATAGAACCAATATTTGATGAATATAGAATGGAAAACATTCAGTTAGACTGGCTTCTCAGCACGCTGAAAAGACTGATTCTCTGGCTGGGCTTAAACCAACATCCTAGCACCACAGAGACATGCATTAAGTAAGGTGGGGGAGGCCTCACTTTGCCGGTACTACCAAATCGTGCTGGCAGGTTTGTGGTTTTGTTATTCACTTGTTTGCTGCTTAGAAGGGGTTATTGTAGAAGCAACCAGGATTCAAGGAAGCAAGGAAAACATTTAGGTCAACAGGCTACTTAGCACACTGAGAGCTGTGCTTCCCGAACCACCATCCTTCCGGTTAACAACTGAACGCGCTGACTGATCGTGCCACAGAGACCGGACACCACTGAAAGTGGGCGTGGTCTCACTATGCAGGTACTATTCCACCTTGTTGGCAATTAAATGATTCGGTCTTCCACCGGTTCACTACTTAGAAGCCGTTGAGTAGGTGATATTACAGAAGCAACCAATATTAGATGAAGCAAGTAAAACATTCAGTTGGACTGCCTACTCAGCACGCTGAGAAGACTGATTCCTTGAGTGGGCTTGAACAAACATCCTTGTGCCACAGAGACCTCCATTAAGTAATTAATTGGCAGTAAGATTGAATAGTACCTGCACAGTTCGGCCACAGCCACTTTATTTATTTGCAAGTCTCTGTGTCGCAAGGATGGTTCGAGCTAACCCAGAGATGCAATGCTTTCAGCATGCTGAGTAGCCTGTAAACCATAAGGTTTTCCTTGCTTCATAAAATACTGGTTGCTTCCACAATAACCCCTTCTAAGCAGCAAACAAGTTGAAGACAAAATCAGTTAATTGCTATGACAATTGAATAGTACTGGCACAGTTATGCCTTGGAAGTTGGTTTGAGCCCACCCAGGGATGGAGTCTTTTCAGAATGAATGAGTGTTTTCCTTGCTTCCTATATCAATATCACACACTCAACACCTTCTAAGCAGTGAACAGGTGGAAGACAGAATAATTTAATTGCCAGCAAGGTTGAATAGTACCTGCATAGTGAGGCCACAACCACTTCCTTAATGCTGTGATCTCGGGGGAGAACGCTGTCATCACGTGAGATCACCAAAGTGAGTACAGATCCAACATGGCGGCGCCATTGCAGAAATCATATATATATATATATTCCCTGGAAGAACGGAAAACTGACGGAAGACTTGATTTCCTGCACCGCACGGTCGGCGAGATGCAAAAATACAACGCGGATCTAAAATCTTCTGTGAAGCATCTCAAAACGTAGATGGAAGTTGTAAAGAAATAAAATAAGATCATGAAAGAGACTATCCTGGATATACAATCCAGAAGTATGCGGGACAACCTCATCTTTTCTGGGATCCAAGAGAACAACACCAAGTCCCCAGAAAACATGGTGAAAGACTTCCTCCGCACCACCCTGAAACTCCCCACTGACTGGGACACTGAGTGGGGAACCGTCCCTGCTCCATCATTGCCAAGTTTGAACACTTTAAGCACAAACAGCTGGTTAAAGCAAAGCACGGGAGCTGAATGCTGGGCATGAACGACCAATTCCCCTGGGAGATCAACGACCAATGGAAGGTGCTGTACCTCATCCTGAAGGAGAACTGGCAGAGAGGTAAATGCGTATCACTGGTTGTTGATGAGCTATCAAAAGTCTGTTATTCTGAGACTCCTCCACCACACCCTGGTTATTTTAAACATTATGTATGTATTCTTGTTATTCTGGTAATTATATACTGTGAGATGTAGAAATTTGCATGCTATCTATGTCAGGATTTAAAATCGCTCACTCTCAACATCTCACCCTCCTAATCCCCCCTCCCTATTTCTCATCATCTCACCTCCCTAATCCCTCTCTCTCTACTTCTCCCATCACTCTCACTCTATTCCATCTCTCACTATATGTATGTCTTACCTTAAAATGTTCTAGGTTTATTTTTGTCTATTTGTCATTTGTTTGTGTAGATATGTATCCCTACAAACTTCCTTCAATACTAGCACAGTAAAAATGAATGTAAAGGAGAAAAACCCAGACTTATCTATGGGAAAGCATGGGCATGGTATTATAGCTATTACTTTGGATGCACTGTGCCATCACCCCCAAACTAACTTCAATGACACCCATAAGTTTGTTATTTGGAATTTGAGAGGCTTGGGCTCACTTGCTAAACGTAGAAAAATCTCCTCACCCGGATGAACCCCAGCTTCTGTCTACAGCAAGAAATTCACCTCACTGAATCCGAGCAGCTCAAACTCAGAGCTAAATGGGTTAATCAGATGTTTTCTGCATCATACAACTAAAAAAAAAAGAGGCCTTTCTATACTGATCAATAAAAGTATCCCATATCAAATAAAACCACAAAATCAGACCCAGAAGGGTGTTACATAATGATGAATTGGAATTTGGAATTTTAGGTGACATCAAATTAACCATAGCTAATATTCGTGGCCCCAATGAGGACGACCCAAATTTCTTTCACAATATATTTTCCAAACTTTTAGAATTCTCTGACCCACAATTTTAACTGCAGTTACCAACAGCACACATTGAGCACTGGGGTTTTCCGGGGTGGCCGGTTGCTGGCGGGTCGGTGTGGGGGAGTGGTTGGCCGGGGGGCGGTCGGGTGGGCCCCCCCTCCCAGCCTGGCTGGAGTCCTGACGGCTTGCGCCTGGTGGCTTGGGATATGCTGTGACCTGGCGGGGCTGCGGAGAGCACCGCCGGGTGCCTTCTGGGGCCCCTGGGGGGATGCTTGTCGCTGTGGGTGTGGGTTGGGGTGTGGGGGGCGGCTGTGGCCTTTTGCTTCTGTGGAGGGGCTTCTCTGCGGCTGGCGCCCCGGGTGCTGGGGGTGGCGGAGGGCCTGTATACCTAGCGGCCTGCCGGCATCGCCGGGGGGGGGTGTAACATCGAGGTGCCCCGCGCTGGGCACTTGCCGCTATGTGTATGGTCACTGGGGGCGCCTGGTCGGCTGCGGTGGAGCAGGCGGGGTCTTGCTGGCCTGCCGGTGGGGCAGGTGGCTCGGGCGAGGTGTCGGTCTGTTACCGTGGGGCCGTGATCCGGGCCCCCGGTCCGTGCCTTGCGCCCGTGGCCCGGGTTCTGTGCCGGCGCCTGCGTCTTGTCCCTGCGCCCGGGGGTTGATTGTATGTGGGCTCCCCTGGGGTGCAGGGCCTCCTCGTGCTCCCTGGGACTTGGTCATGCTCCTCGGGCTGGGCGCGTGAGTTTCTCCACGGCCCTGTGGCTGCTCTGGGGGCCCGGGGGTCTTCCGTGGCGCAGGGCGGGGTACCCGGGGATCTCCTGCAGCCGGGGGTTGTCCATGGGGCTGTGGAGTTCAGGGGGCTTCGCGGCCCCTTGCGCTGCTTGGAGGCGCCACAACATAATACCGACCTTCTTCACCAGTACCAATGGGGATAAGTCATGTACACTCACCGGTGGACATCTTACACGCACGCACACACGCACACACGCACCCCTGCTTGGAGTGCATCCCAGCAACCTGGGGTGCTTTCCTCTCCTTTCCTCCCTCATTTACTGCTATTACTTTGACAGGAAGAGGCCACGGGACCAGTTGTAGTTCCAGTTTTCCTGGACCTAATTCAGTTTTTCAATACATGTTGTTGTCCAATGCTCATGTTTTTGTGTAAATGTTGTTTGTTTCTATGTTTACTTGTCTCACCCGTGGTGATTATCCCCCTCCTGGAGTAGTGATCAGTTGTTTATCGACCCAAACATGATGAATAGTTCTCCAAAGAGGGGGGTTGGTGGTGGCTCTCCATAACCAAAACTGTGCTCTTGTCATTCTACAGGGCATCCACAGGACAGAGTTATTGCAGCAGTTCTTGATGGTTTAAGAATTAATAAAGAGTTGCATTGCAGGTTGAGAACTTGAACTCCTCTTGCAGACTAACTCTGTCCTGGATGCAAATGGCATACCAATACTCTGTGTTGTATGCCCAGCATGCTGACAGCACAGTTAAAAAAAAAAAAAAAAAGAATTCTCTGACTCAATAATCATATTGGGAGGAGACTTCAACACAGCACTGGATTTAAGTTTAGACGATTTTCAAACCAGGAATCATCACAAATCCTGGCGTTCGTCGGACACTATGAAACAATATATGGCGATTGTTGGAGATTAAATTACCCACATTCTAGAGAACACATATATTATTCACCACCCCACCAAAGTTTCTCTAGAATCTACCCTTTCTTGACAAGTAACTCTGCATTGTCCAAAATCACTAATCCTGAAATCCACCCTATTGTAATTTCCGATCACGGGCCGATTAGTTTCAACCTCCATAAATGAAACAAACCGAAACCCTCCCAGCAGGTGGCAGTTTAACACTCACTTTTGACTGATAAAGAATTTAACCATTTATTTTTCAGAGAATGGACTTCCTTCATTGAATTGAATGACTCCCCAGAAATATCACCATCCCTACTCTGGGAACCAGCTAAGGCAGTTCTAAGAGGTACTATTATTTGATTCGCCACTCGTAAGAAAAAGAAAGGACAAGAATGCCAAAATAAACTCGACGACTAAAGGAATTGCAATCCCAACAAGCCCACTCATCCACTGAGCAAATCCGAAATGAGATCCGGACAATTACATCTCAACTTGATAATATCATCCATCAAAAGACACAATTCCTCATGCAATGAACTAGAGCAAATCATTTTGTATTCAATGACAAATCAAGTAAATTTCTTGCCAATCAATTGAAACACAATAGAGAAAAAACATATAACAGCCATCAAAGGTCCACAGGGTGGGATAACATACACCCTGCTAGACATCAATAACATATTGAGAGACTTTTATAATAAGCTATATCACTCTGAAAATTAATGTAATATATCAAACATTCACTCATTCCTTGATGATATTGACCTTCCTAAACTTTCCACACAGCAGGCTATCACATTGGATCAACCACTTACTCCAGAAGAACTCAGGAAAGCTCTCTTCTCTATGCCCAACAATAAATCACCTAGATCAGATGGCTACCCAGTGGAATTCTATAAACACATCTGGCCACTTATATCCCTAACATTCATCAGAATGATACGGAGATTAAGTCAACCTCCACCATGCCTCCACATGAATACTGCTCTCATTTTGGTTTTGCTCCAACCCAATAAGGACCCAACCCTCACATCCAGTTATAGACCCATAAGCCTCAGACCAAACAGGCTTTGTCAAGGGCAGACACTCATCCAGCAATATGCACCGTTTATTGAGTCTGATTAGCATAACTCAAAGAAACAACTTAAATACTGTTATTGCTCCTTTGAATGCTGAAAAAGCATTTGACAGAGTTAATTGGACATATGTCTTTTCCACCCTCAACAAATTTGGCTTTGGCGTCACTCATTCAATGGATCAGAATTCCGTACAACTAACCATCCGCTTCTGTCATCACCAATGGTTATACTTCACAGTGTTTCACTTTACAACGTGGCAAAAGACAAGGATGTCCACTCTTCCCTTTATTATTCGGCATCTTTATTGAACCCCTTGTGGCAAAACAGTAATATCATTGGCATAGAAACAGGAAACTTGGTTCACAAAATCCCTACCAGAAGTGTTCCATCTTATATCTAAATTTTCAGCCATCTCAGACGATTCAATTAACTGGACTAAAACCATGGTCTTACCACTCAGTGGGGAAGATTGGAATGCTGTAACCAAGGAACTTCCCTTAACCATCACAACGGACAACATTAGATACCTTGGCATGTATATCTCCGACTGAAGACTGTGGAGACCTAGCAGCCTCAAACTGCAGATACTACTATTTAGCGAACTATCTTCAATTTATAATTAAGTAGTTACAACCGGGGCAACAATTGGGCCATTGATGGGAAGACATTGAACAAACAGAATGCCAGGATTTATCAATATCTGATCTCTCATTCCTTACTGAATCAATAAGGAAACATAAATGCTTTTAAAACACATTCATTGCAACTACTCTGTCAGCCTGGTGGAGATTCAACAAACTCAGTGGTTTACACTCACCAAACAAATGTACTCCAATCTGGTGTAACAATATAATGTCACAATATATCTAAATTAATGTAATCACATAAACATGTGTGCACACACATAATGAACAACATAACCTCATATAACCCCAGTAACATAACTTCATTTTCAACACACAGTGTTAATTCCCACAGACATCCCAACCTTGGAGTCCTGCCGCTGCTATCAGTGTTTAGGCCTCCCTGCGACACAGCTGCGGTGAACGAGAACAACATCCCTCCACTCTTTCACCCGTCACAGAGTTTACCTTGTCTTGAACACGTACGAATCTGTGACGCCAAACTGACCATGTATTGTTTCTGACTTCCCAAAATAAACTGTTCGGCTCAAAGAGCTGCTCGAGAGCACATCTCTAATCCGACCCTTGTACAAGTAAAACCAGTGTCTGTCTGCCTCTTTATTTAAGACCATCGATTGACAAAGTGCAGAATAAAGTGACCCTTTCATTTCTGTAACAGCGTTAAGGACCTTTTATTGATGCATGTCAATATGGATTATAAGATTTATTATTTATTGTAAATTTATATATGCAACTCTTTAATAATTGAACACAAAATATCAGCAGATCAAACAGAAAACACAAAGGGTTCTTATAGCTTTTTATTGCGCACATATGACATTAGAAGGATAAAACCAACAGAGCTCTGTCTGCACTCCACATTCAGTGGCTGCTGTACCTGCTGCAAACCACCAGGTGTCGCTGCTTCTCCGTTTCCAAAGCCCCGACACTTAAGTTATTTCTTCGACAAAAACCGGAAGAAAGCCCCAAAGCTTCACGATGCTTCGCCTGCCCATCACTACCAATATTTCTGTATTTTTCGCTACACATAGAAGGCGCTTCATTATGTAAGAAGCATCTTTCACTCCAATATACGAAAACATTTCTTGTAAATATGGCCATGGCACGGGTGCTCTCTCCATCAGTCGCGGCAGATTCAAGATTCAAGATTCAAGATTTTTATTTGTCACATACATATACATACTTCCATACATATATGCAGTGAAATGTAATGCAACGCACCCGGTGATAGCACACAAGAAGTCCTAGGAAAAAGTACTAAAATAAAATAAAATAAAAAGTAGAAAATTACTTTCTAATAGACCGACTAACTGACTCCTAAAACGTAATACAGTAAGTGGAATACTTATAGAATAAGATAAAAAATATATAGAATAAAATACAATAAAAAATAAATTGAAATAAAATGGAATAGGTTGAAGGAATATGGCTATGTATATACAGATATGTGCATTTAAAGTGGCATGTGAATTAAAGTGGCATGTGAATGTGAATAGTGTGAGGTAGTGTTTGGGATAATACAGCACAGTATACAACAGTACGGCGCAGCAATACGGCATCACGAACAACCCTGAACAGTGATACAGTATGCGGTACAGTATGCTACATACAGTACAGTAGGTAGTGGAGCCTAGTGCATGGCTCAGTTAGGACCCCTGGTGAGGTCAGCATTGACAGTTCTGATGGCTTGAGGGAAGAAACTCCGTCTCAGTCTCTCTGTTCTCGCTGCGTGACTGCGGAGGCGCTTGCCTGACCGCAGCAGCTGAAACAGTCCGTTGTTGGGGTGATGAGGATCCTTCATGATCCTACGGGCTCTGCTACTACACCTCCTGGTGTATAACTCCTGCAAGGGGGGGAGGGTAGTTCCAGTGGTACGTTCAGCTGAACGCACCACCCTCTGCAGGGCCCGCCTGTCCTGGGCAGTACAGTTCCCAAACCAGGCAGTGATGTTGCCTGTCAGGATGCTCTCCACTGCTCCAGAGTAGAAGGACTTGAGGATCCTCACCGAGACCCGGAATTTCCTCAGCTGCCTGAGGTGGTAGAGACGCTGCCTCGCCTTTCTCACCAGAGTGTCTGTATGAACAGTCCATGTTAAGTCCTCTGTGATGTGGACTCCCAGATATCTGAAGCTGCTCACCCTATCGACAGAAGTCCCATTAATCCACAACGGCGCGTGCGTCCTCGATTGTGATCCACGCCCAAAGTCCACAATCAGCTCCTTGGTTTTGCTGACGTTCAGGTGGAGGCTGTTGTCCTGGCACCAGAGTGACAGGTCAGCCACCTCCTCGCGGTAGGCCTTCTCATTGCAGTCGGTGATCAGGCCCACGACCACGGTGTCGTCAGCAAACTTGATGATGGTGTTGGAGCTGGACCTGGCCACACAGTCATGTGTGTACAGGGAGTACAGTAGGGGGCTGAGGACGCAGCCCTGGGGGGATCCTGTATTCAGGGTGAGGGAGCTTGACATGTACTTCCCCACCTTGACCACCTGGGGGCGGCCTGTGAGGAAGTCCAGGATCCAGGTGCACAGCGGAGCATTCAATCCTAGCTCCAACAACTTGACAGCCAGTCTGGTGGGGACTATGGTGTTGAAAGCTGAACTATAATCAATGAACAGCATTCTCACATAGGCCCCCTTCTGGCCATCCAGGTGCGTGAGCGTGGTGTGCAGTACCTGAGAGACCGCGTCATCCGTGGATCTGTTCTGCCGGTACGCGAACTGCAACGGGTCCAAGGTGCGGGGGAGGGAGGCGCAGATGTAATCCTTAATCAGCCTCTCGAAACACTTCATGACCACCGAGGTGAGGGCCACCGGACGGTAGTCATTCAGGCAGGTTGGAGAGGCGATCTTCGGGACAGGAACGACGGTGGACCTCTTGAAGCAGGATGGGACCACTGATTCAGCCAGGGAGATGTTGAATATTGTGGTGAACACCGGAGCTAGCTGGTTAGCACAGGTCTTCAGTACTCGTCCAGATATGCCATCTGGACCCGCAGCTTTCCTGGTGTTCACCCGCATCAGAGCCCTCCTGACCTCGTGCACGGACACAGAGTGCGCGCTCATCCCCAGCGGTGTAGCTCCAATTAGCCGGCGAGCTAGCGGTGCTGCTGCCAGACTTGAACCGCGCATAAAAGGAGTTCAGTTGGTTGGCCAGGGAGGCGTCCGCACTCGTGGCTGGGGAGGAGCTGCTCTTGTAGTTAGTTATTGTTCGCAGCCCCTGCCACAAGCGTCTTGTGTCCCCCCGCTCCATCTGCAGCTCCACGGTGTCTCTGTACGTCCGTTTAGCGTCCCTCACCGCGACACGGGCTTGTATCCGTTCTTGTAAGGAGTGTAACAATGGTCCAGAGTTCTGTCTCCCCTGGTGGCACACGTGATGTGTTGGTGGAAATTCGGCAGAACTTTTTTCAGGTTGGCCCTGTTAAAGTCCCCAGTCACCACCACAGCCGCGTCGGGATGTCTGTTCTGAAATCCGCACAACACATCGTGCAGAACCGACAGAGCTGCGTCGGTGTCCGCTTGCGGTGGGATATAAACGGCTGTAATGATGACCGTGCTGAATTCCCGGGGGAGATAAAATGGACGGCATAGTATGGTCAGCTGTTCCAGGTTCGGCGAGCAGGAGTGGGAGAGGAATTTGGTGTTGTTGGCGTTACACCAGCGGTTGTTTACCATTAGGCAGACGCCTCCACCTTTGGATTTCCCCGACTCTCCCGTTCTGTCGCCGCGGAACACGGAGAAGGCCTCGGCTGGACGTATGGCTTCATCCGGCACCAGTGGGTTCAGCCATGTTTCCGTCAGGCAGAGGACGCAACAGTTCCTCGTGTCACGCTGGAATTGAATCCTCGCTCGAAGTTCATCCATCTTGTTCTCCAGGGACTGGACGTTCGCAAGAAGGATGCTTGGCAGAGGTGGACGGTAAGGTTGCGTCCTCATTCTGACCCGAATGCCGCCTCGTTTACCTCGGTGCTTCCTCCGTGGGCCGGCTCGTGGAACAGCGACTCCATTTTTGTTGTTGTAGTTGTTGTTGCGAGTGTTCCCGCGTAGGATTTCCGCCGGCCACTCTGCTCCCACGGATAAAAAGTCCCAAAGTTGTTCGTTTAGGGAAATTTTTATATCCATGAGTGCATCGCGGCCGTATGAGTTAATTGTTGATGTTTTTCTGGCGAACATTGTGATAAAAAAAGGAAAAAAATACTAAAGAGTAAGAAAGAAACCGGAGCGCCGGCGCAGGCGACCGCTAGGGGCGGCGCCACTATCGCCACTGTAGGTGTAGATGTAGATGTAGATGTAGGTGGGGCAGCATCACTGCTGGTGGAGGCCTTTGCTGCTTCCTTGGCTCAGTCTCTGAGACGTGCCTGCGCTTGTTTAGAAGCGATGTTGCAAAAATGAACATCAAAACGGGCAGGGTTGCCAGGTCGCCAGGCCATCCCCTAACCCACAAACAAAACAAAAAAACGTCGCTTCCGCTTCAACACTAAAAATGTAGCCACATTTTTCCGGAAAACCACGGACTTGGCAACTCTGACCACGGCCTTGACAGTGTTTGTTTCCATATTTGTCCGCCAATTTTTATTTTGTAGCGAGTAACAAAGGTGCAGCGAAGTAAGTCGACAGAAATAGAATAACTCAAGTTAAGTACAGATACTCCCAAAAATACTTAAGTACAGTAACAAAGTATTTTGACTACCACTACTTTTTAGTTTACTTTAAGTTGCCGGAACAGAACTCGTTCGTAACCCGCGGATTGCCTATATATGTAAAACTGCTTTTTCATGCTCATAGTCACCAAAATGTATCTATTGAATTGTGTCCTGGAGTACGATTGTCTGACTTTTCTCGTGCTGCACAAGACAAAATAGAAAACGATTGATTTGAATAGGGAGATTTTATTAGACTTTTCGAATATCCCTATTCTCACCCAACCTTGAATTTAATAGACCATTCAATAGAGGAAAAGTGAAACTAGTATCCTGCTTTGATTTTGTGATAGAACAAAAATCAAACCCATGCATTTAAAATTTTATTACATCTTTGGTCCCTCCCCGCGGTGGCATACTTTCGTCAGGTAAGTTTTATTTTAGTGTATGTATCTGCGCCCCCCTCCTTCCCCATACCACCCCCCCCCCCCTTCTAAAGTTGAAGAAAGTCTCCCCATCAAATTAATTGGTTTAAGTTTTGTTTTGTGTAGCATGAAAAAAGTAATTTTTATGAATATGCGCACAAAAAAACGTGACACAGGGTTGGTCTCACGTAAATCCGAATTTGCGTCATATAAATTGAGGACACAAGATTAGAATATGCAAAAAAATAAAAATTATAAACCTTAAAACCTTACATTTTGGGACTAGTATGGCTCTGCAGCTGACCCTGTGTCTCAATTCATCCGTTGAATGTGTAATTACGTTAGGTTAATTATAAACTGACTATTGTGTCACAATGGCATTATCCTAAATGCTATCCTGTTATCCTATAACCTCAGCTGTCCCAAGAAATGGAATAAAGTACCTATGTCAAAGGTACCTAAGTCAAATAAAAGGGGCTTTATCAATTTGCTAACTTGAGAAGCATGGCTGTATTTGAAGGAAACCTTTCTCCAGTCCCCTTCTTTGTCCATTTTGCAGGGGACAGTTATTTTGCTGCTATTTTACATGAATCTTTAATTTGAAAACTTTGCATGTATAGACATAAATGTATATGAATAGTTGTGATTAAGTATGTACTCGTCAGCATGACGGTAGCTTGCTGATTGTGGTAGTGGTGGGTTGAAAACCTTTACAAACCAGCCTTTAACTTAGATTAGATCTACCCCTTTGGTTATTCTACTAGCTTTCATTTTTATGTTTACCTTTTTCTATGTCTTGTTAATTACAACTATGCTTTTTTATATAGATTTTTTTGTTTTAGATCACATTTTTGACATTGCTTTTGTTTCATTGCTTGTCAAGTAACTCTGTTTCAAAATTGCAGTTACCAAACCAGTGTCCTTGATCGTAGCTCTCGAGGAGCCCATGGCTCACCAGCGCCAGCGATAGAGACGCCTTTAAAGAAATAGTCTTGATATCTGCGGCTTGTAGGGGCTCGAATGAAGTGCCTGACAGGTCCAGTAAGACCACTAATAAATCCTAGGTTCATGATTTTCTTGGCTATCAAATGCTTAGGTGTGTTGCCTAAACACATATCACCTCAGCCTCAAAATTTGGTTTGCATTCACTGAGATTGCGATGCTAGATCTTTTTAATACAATACAAAACTGGAGCGAATTCTGCCTTTGGAAAACAAGCCTACACATCCTTGCTAAGGTTAGAAAAGACTCAATAAGAATGTTTCAATCCCGTTTCTGTAACAATCTGTGTAGTTATAATAATGTGGATGAGATGAAATACTGAAATTAACACTGAAATTATGGGGAAGCTTTTCAAACAAATAGAACAGTTCACAACAAAAAACCTGTTTCCCGTCGTAGACAATGTTTTTGTAGTCTGATGTTGTTAAAATAGCCATGTTTAATCCGTCAACTATTTAAATACATTTATAACAAGAACCTGAATCAAACAAATATACAGAGTAAGAATCATTTGCCCTGAGACCAAATTTTAAGCTCATCATTTTTCTTGGCTGTTTGGCTTGCTTGTTTGCTCCACAGCTTTACAACATGTTTCCAAGGTTGTGAAATTGGGTCGGAGACAGAAAGCGCCTGACGAAGGGAACTGCAGCCAACAGGCAACAGATTGCAAAGATGATTACAAGTTTACAAGACAATCTGAATCCACATTTGTGCAGATGCATTGTAGACTCATTCCTGGCCCGCAAGAGACATCTAGAGGTATAGACATTATTCATTTTCTTCATATAAATGCATGTTACAAATATCTAAGTGAACAGAAGCTGACTTGACTTCTAAACCGTACAAAACTAAACATGACACCTTTCCTCAAAATGTGAGGCATGATTACTTTATATTTAAATGTTTTACTGTTACTACATAATAAAAGGAAGGAAACAAATCCACCCCCTCTTATATCTCTAACAGAGGTTTCTCAGTCTCAGGTAACTTAGAACTCCTGTCAGTATTTCATCTGGGCCCCATATTGTTGCGATTGCCATGTTGTGGTGGTAACCATGGTTAGATGTTATGCTTATGAGATTGAATGGAGGAACACAACTACATGCATAAGACGGCTTAAGATGCATGCATAAGAACGCTATGAACATGTATAGTGAGAGATAAACAAGAGATCAATAAATAATAATAAATAATCAAACTTTGTGTGTGTGTGTGTGTGTGTGTGTGTGTGTGTGTGTGTGTGTGTGTGTGTGTGTGTGTGTGTCTGTGTGTGTGTGTCTGTGTGTGTGTGTGTGTAAGCTAGTATCAATGGGTGATTTCACAATTTCTTTTACCCCTTTTTTTTTTTTTTATTTGTATGCGATTGGATAATGGACAGAGTTAGCACTGCACGTGCTAAGTCTAGTCTGCACGTGGAGTTCAAGTTCTCAACCTGTAATGCAACTCTTTATTGATTCTTAAATCATCAAGAACTGCTGCCATAACTCTGTCCTGTGGACGACCTGTAGAATGACAAGAGTGTGTGGAAGAAATTCTTCTGCAAAGATCAGTGAGGTTAATCTGCCTGCTACAAGAAAACAACAACTGAGAATATTCAGGATATTTATTCTGCAGAATAAAGAAAAAGATTCAGTACTGCTCCAAAGCAGCGCTTGGATCAATCTGATATAATTTCTAAAGACAGGAGACTTTATACAAAAAACAGGGTGTGGCTTGGGTCAGAGGTCTCTTACAAGTCTACGCCCCCCCCAGGTACTTGCAAACTTGATCTGGCAGACGCAGGTTGCATGACAATGCACCTCTAGGCTCCTCTGTTGAGTTTCTTCATCTTCATAGAAGGTAAACAGGGCCAAATTTGATCTGATTCTTTTATATTAGAATTGACATTGTAGGGAGCAAAACATTCCTCTTTACATATAATTACCTCTTTACTTATAGCTTTTTATTGCGCACATATGACATTAGAAGGATGAAACCAACAGAGCTCTGTCTGCACTCCACATTCAGTGGCTGCTGTACCTGCTGCAAACCACCAGGTGTCGCTGCTTCTCCGTTTCCAAAGCCCCGACGCTTAAATTATTTCTTCGACAAAAACCGGAAGAAAGCCCCAAAGCTTCACGATGCTTCGCCTGCCCATCACTACCAATATTTCTGTATTTTTCGCTACACATAGAAGGCGCTTCATTATGTAAGAAGCATCTTTCACTCCAATATACGAAAACATTTCTTGTAAATATGGCCATGGCACGGGTGCTCTCTCCATCAGTCGCGGCAGATGTAGGGTGGGGCAGCATCACTGCTGGTGGAGGCCTTTGCTGCTTCCTTGGCTCAGTCTCTGAGACGTGCCTGCGCTTGTTTAGAAGCGATGTTGCAAAAATGAACATCAAAACGGGCAGGGTTGCCAGGTCGCCAGGCCATCCCCTAACCCACAAACAAAACAAAAAAACGTCGCTTCCGCTTCAACACTAAAAATGTAGCCACATTTTTCCGGAAAACCACGGACTTGGCAACTCTGACCACGGCCTTGACAGTGTTTGTTTCCATATTTGTCCGCCAATTTTTATTTTGTAGCGAGTAACAAAGGTGCAGCGAAGTAAGTCGAAAGAAATAGAATAACTCAAGTTAAGTACAGATACTCCCAAAAATACTTAAGTACAGTAACAAAGTATTTTTACTACCACTACTTTTTAGTTTACTTTAAGTTGCCGGAACAGAACTCGTTCGTAACCCGCGGATTGCCTATATATGTAAAACTGCTTTTTCATGCTCATAGTCACCAAAATGTATCTATTGAATTGTGTCCTGGAGTACGATTGTCTGACTTTTCTCGTGCTGCACAAGACAAAATAGAAAACGATTGATTTGAATAGGGAGATTTTATTTGACTTTTCGAATATCCCTATTCTCACCCAACCTTGAATTTAATAGACCATTCAATAGAGGAAAAGTGAAACTAGTATCCTGCTTTGATTTTGTGATAGAACAAAAATCAAACCCATGCATTTAAAATTTTATTACATCTTTGGTCCCTCCCCGCGGTGGCATACTTTCGTCAGGTAAGTTTTATTTTAGTGTATGTATCTGCGCCCCCCTCCTTCCCCATACCACCCCCCCCCCCCCTTCTAAAGTTGAAGAAAGTCTCCCCATCAAATTAATTGGTTTAAGTTTTGTTTTGTGTAGCATGAAAAAAGTCATTTTTATGACTATGCGCACAAAAAAACGTGACACAGGGTTGGTCTCACGTAAATCCGAATTTGCGTCATATAAATTGAGGACACAAGATTAGAATATGCAAAAAAATAAAAATTATAAACCTTAAAACCTTACATTTTGGGACTAGTATGGCTCTGCAGCTGACCCTTTGTCTCAATTCATCCGCTGAATGTGTAATTACGTTAGGTTAATTATAAACTGACTATTGTGTCACAATGGCATTATCCTAAATGCTATCCTGTTATCCTATAACCTCAGCTGTCCCAAGAAATGGAATAAAGTACCTATGTCAAAGGTACCTAAGTCAAATAAAAGGGGCTTTATCAATTTGCTAACTTGAGAAGCATGGCTGTATTTGAAGGAAACCTTTCTCCAGTCCCCTTCTTTGTCCATTTTGCAGGGGACAGTTATTTTGCTGCTATTTTACATGAATCTTTAATTTGAAAACTTTGCATGTATAGACATAAATGTATATGAATAGTTGTGATTAAGTATGTACTCGTCAGCATGACGGTAGCTTGCTGATTGTGGTAGTGGTGGGTTGAAAACCTTTACAAACCAGCCTTTAACTTAGATTAGATCTACCCCTTTGGTTATTCTACTAGCTTTCATTTTTATGTTTACCTTTTTCTATGTCTTGTTAATTACAACTATGCTTTTTTATATAGATTTTTTTGTTTTAGATCACATTTTTGACATTGCTTTTGTTTCATTGCTTATCAAGTAACTCTGTTTCAAAATTGCAGTTACCAAACCAGTGTCCTTGATCGTAGCTCTCGAGGAGCCCATGGCTCACCAGCGCCAGCGATAGAGACGCCTTTAAAGAAATAGTCTTGATATCTGCGGCTTGTAGGGGCTCGAATGAAGTGCCTGACAGGGCCAGTAAGACCACTAATAAATCCTAGGTTCATGATTTTCTTGGCTATCAAATCCTTAGGTGTGTTGCCTAAACACATATCACCTCAGCCTCAAAATTTGGTTTGCATTCACTGAGATTGCGATGCTAGATCTTTTTAATACAATACAAAACTGGAGCGAATTCTGCCTTTGGAAAACAAGCCTACACATCCTTGCTAAGGTTAGAAAAGACTCAATAAGAATGTTTCAATCCCGTTTCTGTACCAATGTGTGTAGTTATAATAATGTGGATGAGATGAAATACTGAAATTAACACTGAAATTATGGGGAAGCTTTTCAAACAAATAGAACAGTTCACAACAAAAAACCTGTTTCCCGTCGTAGACAATGTTTTTGTAGTCTGATGTTGTTAAAATAGCAATGTTTAATCCGTCAACTATTTAAATACATTTATAACAAGAACCTGAATCAAACAAATATACAGAGTAAGAATCATTTGCCCTGAGACCAAATTTTAAGCTCATCATTTTTCTTGGCTGTTTGGCTTGCTTGTTTGCTCCACAGCTTTACAACATGTTTCCAAGGTTGTGAAATTGGGTCGGAGACAGAAAGCGCCTGACGAAGGGAACTGCAGCCAACAGGCAACAGATTGCAAAGATGATTACAAGTTTACAAGACAATCTGAATCCACATTTGTGCAGATGCATTGTAGACTCATTCCTGGCCCGCAAGAGACATCTAGAGGTATAGACATTATTCATTTTCTTCATATAAATGCATGTTACAAATATCTAAGTGAACACAAGCTGACTTGACTTCTAAACCGTACAAAACTAAACATGACACCTTTCCTCAAAATGCGAGGCATGATTACTTTATATATAAATGTTTTACTGTTACTACATAATAAAAGGAAGGAAACAAATCCACCCCCTCTTATATCTCTAACAGAGGTTTCTCAGTCTCAGGTAACTTAGAACTCCTGTCAGTATTTCATCTGGGCCCCATATTGTTGCGATTGCCATGTTGTGGTGGTAACCATGGTTAGATGTTATGCTTATGAGATTGAATGGAGGAACACAACTACATGCATAAGACGGCTTAAGATGCATGCATAAGAACGCTATGAACATGTATAGTGAGAGATAAACAAGAGATCAATAAATAATAATAAATAATCAAACTTTGTGTGTGTGTGTGTGTGTGTGTGTGTGTGTGTGTGTGTGTGTGTGTGTGTGTGTGTGTGTGTGTGTGTGTGTGTGTGTGTGTGTGTGTGTGTGTGTGTGTGTGTGTGTGTGTCTGTGTGTGTGTGTCTGTGTGTGTGTGTGTGTAAGCTAGTATCAATGGGTGATTTCACAATTTCTTTTACCCCTTTTTTTTTTTTTTATTTGTATGCGATTGGATAATGGACAGAGTTAGCACTGCACGTGCTAAGTCTAGTCTGCACGTGGAGTTCAAGTTCTCAACCTGTAATGCAACTCTTTATTGATTCTTAAATCATCAAGAACTGCTGCCATAACTCTGTCCTGTGGACGACCTGTAGAATGACAAGAGTGTGTGGAAGAAATTCTTCTGCAAAGATCAGTGAGGTTAATCTGCCTGCTACAAGAAAACAACAACTGAGAATATTCAGGATATTTATTCTGCAGAATAAAGAAAAAGATTCAGTACTGCTCCAAAGCAGCGCTTGGATCAATCTGATATAATTTCTAAAGACAGGAGACTTTATACAAAAAACAGGGTGTGGCTTGGGTCAGAGGTCTCTTACAAGTCTACGCCCCCCCCAGGTACTTGCAAACTTGATCTGGCAGACGCAGGTTGCATGACAATGCACCTCTAGGCTCCTCTGTTGAGTTTCTTCATCTTCATAGAAGGTAAACAGGGCCAAATGTGATCTGATTCTTTCATATTAGAATTGACATTGTAGGGAGCAAAACATTCCTCTTTACATAAACCCTGGGGGGTTCCTGGGGAAACAGAGACAAATGTTTTAAAACCCCCTTCTGGAGGTAGAGGCCTTTGTCCTCATTCAAAATAGTTGATTTATGCATTTTTCTCTCACACCCCCCTCTTTGGAAAACTATTTATCATGTTTGGGTCTATAAACAACTGATCACTACTCCAAGAGGGGCAGAATCACCACGGGTGAGACAATTAAACATAGAACCAAACAACATTTACACAAAATCATAAACACTGGACGACAACATGTATTGAAAAATAGTTAATTTTTCAGGAAAACTAGAACTACAATTGGGCACATGGCCTCTTCCTCTTCTGTGTGACTGTGTGTTTGTGTGTGTGTGTGTGTGAGGTGTCCACCGGTGAGTGTGTAACAATATATCTAAATCCATGTAATCACATAAAAATATATGCACACACACATTGAAGAACACAACTTCATGTAGCTTCCAGTCACACATTTTAATTTTAGCACAGAGGGTAAATTCTTTCACAAACTTTTTAGATTGTGTCCTCCCTTGGGTTCCTGCCATAAAGCTTGCCCCATCCTTAAAGCTTGCCTTATCTTTGCCTGACCAATTATTTTCTGAACCTGTGAGTTCAAGCTGACTGTATATTCTCTGTATCTGTGACGTCGAACTGACTATATATTCTCTGACTCCTTGAAAATAAACTGTTCAACTCAGAGAGCTGCTCCTGAGCACATCTCTGATCCGACCCTTGTACAAGCAAAACCAACGTCTTTCTGCCTCTTTATTTAAGACCATCGACTGACAAACTGCAGATTAAAGCAACCCTTTAATTTCTGTAACAAGTGTGCATGACTTATCCAATTGGTTCTGTTGTATTGGAAAGGGCCCCAAGCTACACAGCCTTGTAAACACCCTACGGCTGGAGGAAAGTCCCAAGCACCCTGTCCTGCATGCCCGGATCCAGGCCCTGTGCCAACAGGCCGACATCCTGCCCCAACCGCCCGCCCCGCCTGCCCCATGACCTCCCACGCCCTGGGTAAGGGCGGGGCCCGCCCCACTACAGCCGACCAGACGCCCCACCCGGCATGAGCACCAAGTGCCCATTCATGTAGCAGGGTGTGCTCAGCGCAGGGTATTTGTTCTTAGGGGCCCACCGGCCAACCATGACCCCGCACTGACACATCAGCGACCCGCCACCCCGGAAAACCCCAGTGCTCACTGGTGCTGTTGGCTATTGCAGTTAAAATTGCGGGGGGTGAGGTGTGGGGGTGTGAGTCCTTCAAGCATGTCGAATCCGAATCACTCACACCCCTTCTGCCCCGCAGACCCTGGTCTGGTGGAGTGTTGTTCAAAGTAGGATTGATATGCGAGTGTATATGTTCTTAGCTAATATGAGTGGGATTAAAATTTTGGGATGGACGAGAAGCACGCTAGAGCAGGAGGGCAGACAGGCAAGATGGCAGCCCCCGCCCCATCCCCACCCACATAGCTTTCACCGCACCCATCCTGCAAGCCCTAGGCCTATTGTGTGGTGTATGTACTAAGTATGAGTTTTGGCACTGGTAGAGATAGGCAAAGCGCGACCAGATCGATGCAGGGGTGCAGCGGGCCGGGGAGCAATCACGTGGACCCCCGCCCCGGACCCTACCGTGCCCTAGCACGTCCACCTCCTGTACTTGGTGGCACCCAACATACAGTGTGGCACCCAACACGGTGGGACCCAACCTACAGCCGCCGAGCATGTGGACCACAGAACAGAGGGCAGCAGACGGCACTACCACCCACAGCCCGTCCCCCGGCGACAAGCGCCCCGCACACCGAGAGCGCCAGAGGACAGGTACCCCGGCAGCCCGGTGTGACGACAGGAGACTGCCCACCACCGAAGGAAGCCACATGGTGAGCCCCACACCGAGTACACCCAGCCAGGTTCAGGACCTCGGTTGACAGGACCAGATGGAACCCTAACCAGCAAGGCACGACGGGACACCCCCTGCACGGGATGCAGAAGGACACGCAAGCCCTTCCACCCCGCCCATGGGTTGGGCGACCCCAGCAGCCCGCCAACCCGCAAACCCACCGACCAGGGGACCGAGACCTGAACCCTCGACCCACACCCCCCGCCCCCAACCCGAGCCCCAAATCTGCAACCATGCCCCAAACCAACTCACGGACGCCAGCTGCTGGTACTCCCCAGGAACACGCCCACCCCCGGAGACAGGCCAGCTCAACTCAGGAAAAGGAGTGGGCACCACCACCCGGCCCCCCTTACACCCCCGTGGGGCTCCGGGACCCCCCAAGACCACAGGCCTACACACCACGGATGACCCGAGAGCCGCCGAGGCACCCACCCATTGCCCTGACTGGGGAAGACTCAAGTATTAAATGATGGAGTTGTGTCAGTGATAAAAGTAGCCCATACTTCATTAAATGAATCAACATTGTTTTTGGATATTGCCAATAGTTTTTCCATTAAGATGTTGGTGGGATTATCTCTGTTTTTCCAATTTGTATATTGTTTTCTTGGCAATTTTTAAGGCGATCAAAATGGGTTGGTAGTGTTTAAATGGTGGGTTGACTGAAGAGAGGTCGCCGAGAAGACATATAGTCGGGGAGACTGGAATGCTGCGACCCAGAAGGGTTGATAGCTTCTTGGTGATGTTGGTCCAGAATGCTAGGATAGTTGGGCAGAGCCAGAAGGCATGAAAGTAGTCATCTCTGGTATTGAGGGAACAGTGAGAGCAAATGTCTTTATCCACAAAACCCATTTTGAACATTTTGTGTTCCGTAATATGAGCTCTGTACAGAATCCTATATTGGATGAGTTGCATTTTGGAGTTGCGGGTCATAGTAAGGGTGTACAAATAAGCTTCCACAGGTGGTAACGGCAAGGTCTCTTTCCAATTCCATTGTAGGTAAAGATAAAGTACCGTTTTGATTTGGAATGTATACATGCATTATATCAGAATGCTTTTTACCTACTACCTGTGGCTAAAAAAATCCCCTTTAAATATGACCTTAATAATTTCAACAACAACAAATGTAGAAAATTCCTTGATCATCATATAGTGGAGACAGGGCTCAAGTTGGTCCTATCGCTCTCTCTCCCAGATACCGTACCTTCAAAGTTAGCGTATGTGGGAATGAGCTTCACGGGCCCCTATGGCCTAAGACATAATGAAAGAACAACTAAAATATGAACGGGTTGAATTCAATTCTATTCCATCGCCCCTAAAATGCATTTATATTGTTAATCTTTTTGCAAACATCTAAAAACCACATCAAATAATTTCACCTTCACTAAATACCAAAATTAACAATGGACTTTAAAAAAAGTTTTACTCGTCGAGATGTATATCGATATCAAGAAATAATGGTTTGACAATGTCAAAGCATCACATATGTACGAGAGGCAACTTCAGTACTGTCTACAGATAAAACACAGCCATGTTTGTTGCCACAATGAAACTTTTACTGCTTTAAATTATTGCATTTTTATAAATTATCTAAAATGTTACAATATACTGTGTATCAGACAAATGGTTTCTTAAAACAGTTTCACCGAAAAGACAATAGAAATTATAAAAATGAAAAATAAAAACAGTCAAGCCCATTTGGCATTAAGAAAACAGCTGACACACAAAAGTTTATTCAATGTATTTAAATTTATTTAGGCTACAGTATATTTAGACAGCAGGAAATATGGCTTCTCATAGTCTGTCCATACAAAACTCCCTCCATGTGCTGCCAACAATTGGAAACCAATCCACACATTTATCAACAATTAAATAAAAAAATATCAAAAATGTCCAAACTAGTCACCAATGCACCAAATGAGTAAAAGTAACAAGTAACTAACCCTAATGAGTACTTGCCAATTCAGAGCAGCATTAAAGCGTGTGCATTTCAATGTTTATAACAAAAACAGATTTTATTATAAAGTTGCGGAGGACTCGTTTAGGTGCAAATCTTGAATCACAATTATTATGGGGACACATATTGTATCAAAAGATTGTAGGCAAAAGCCAAATCCTAAAACACACACACACACACACACACACACACACACACACACACACACACACACACACACACACACACACACACACACACACACACACACACACACACACAACACACAACACACTTCTCAGCATCCCGCTGGGAAAAAGAGTTTCTGGTTCTCTTTGTTTATTTGTTCCTGTTTTTTGCAAAGGTGGCACAATTTGAGAATTGAGAGCATCAAAAGCACTAATAGTCCAATAAATCCCAACACTCATGAGTTACATGTTGAGAAATATGTTTTGGTTCAGACACTAAACTGGCTGTAAAAGTGTTTGAAGTGTGATAAAAAAAAAATTAAAAAAAATAACTTCCATGTGGTACACATTAGATTTGATTGGCTTTGGCTATGTACCTTTTTTTTTTAGATAGTTTAAGGTTCTTCCACTTTTATGATATTGAGCTGGTTTCCCTTGGGAGATTGGTTGGGGTTCATAGCCAGCTGGGTGGAGATGCCGAAGTCCTGAAGAGAGCCTTCCGAACAAGCGGCAGAGAAATCGGAAGCTTTGTTATTATTCGAGCGTTTGAATGTCTGGGTGTTGGACTGTCCGTACGTGGAGACATAGGCCTGCGAGTAGGATGGTATGGATGGGTGGAGGGACGCACTCTGCTGCTGGGTGTAGGCAGCGGCGTAGGTCTGCGTTTGTGCGGTGGAGAGAGTGTCTGTGTTATTACATGGCTCGAAGCCGTTGGTGCTTATTTCAGGCAGTTTAAAGGTCTCAATGGCCTCCAGACCATCGATGGAGGTGTACCTGGACTGGCTCTGGCTGCACTGGGTGTAGGACGCACCCTGGCCATAGGTGAAGGTGTCCTGGCTGAAAGACGTGGACCCCGGCGACGGGGTTTTGTTGCGTTGTTTCTGGGGTTGGAGGCTCCTGCATGGGCTGAGTCTGGAGGCCAGGCCCTGCAATGCGCCCAAGATCTGCCTCTGGACCTGGGTCTGCTGGACCTGCTCCCTCTCCAGGCGACACTGCTGCTCCACCAGCATCTTGACGGCCAGGGCCAGGCCGCGCACCTCCGAGCCCAGAGCCTGGACCTGGTCCTGGAGACCATTAGAATTGACTCCACTCAGGCTACTCCTTGCTTCTGACTCTTGGAAGGGCTGCTGGGAGCCCAGGTTGCCAGCAACCACCATCCTGGTGGTCGCAGCTGGGAAGGCAGCCACCCTGGAGGCCGAGGACACCAGAGGAGCCGGTGTCCGATTTGGAGGCCGAACACCAAATCGAGGAGGTGGATGAGGGGCCCGAGCACAGAGACCAGGTTTCTGTGGCGGAAGACGTTTTGCGGCGTTGGTTCCTCCAGGCTGCCCCACCATGATAGTCTGCCATGGGAAAGCAGAAAAAATAAGTTGAAAAAACATGCCCAGCTCTACTCATCAAGGTCAGTACACTTTACTTGCAGAAATAATTTCCAGACTTGTATTTCTTTTAACCTTCTCAGCGGTTAGATCATAAGCTGCTCGATCTCCTGGCGCAACATTTCTCAAATCAGGAATTGGAACGCCGGGGTGTTCTCTACGTAGCAGAGATCCCAGTTGTTGGAAAGACTTAAGAAGAGGGGACACACAATTCAAGATTAAAAAATACATACATACACAACATATTAAACTAAATAGTGACGCTTAGAGTTGTCACATTATCGCTATTACATTGTGATTACATTCGCCACGAGTATATGTATTCCATCGAAATTTATGGGGGATTTAAATGTAATTGTTTATGTTCCAGGGTTTAATCATCAATAAATGGCTGTTCTACTTAAAGTGGATGTCTATTACTGCAATATCATAGATTTACACGATGCTAGCGGCATAAAATGAACCAAAAAAGACGATTAAATTGTATATCGCAATTTTTTGAATGACAATTATTCGTCAACTAAAACATCATCATGACAGCCCTAGTAATGCTACAGTATATGTATATTCAACACTCAATATACAGCACATCGAGTACCTTGGCCCTGTGAGACAGAGCTTTATCCAGGATCCTTTTCCGAGCTGCCAAGATGGGGTTGGTTGCTGGAGATGGAGTGACTCTCCTCCTCATCGCGGGTGTTATTGAAGATGGACCTTCACCGGCCACCGCTCTGGTGACAGAGGCCTGGGGGGGACACCTTTGTTGCCCGTTCTGGGCTAAAGAGGTGACACTAATTATCTGGATGCCCGTTTCTTCCTTATTCCCCTCACTGCTCTGCTCGGGTCTGGTACCCACATCAGTGTCTCCCGAGCCAGGTCGAGTCGCATTGCTCTCTGCGGTGGTTTTCTTGGCAAACTCTGAAGCTGCTACCAGGCCAGCGTGGTGAGACGCCTCCCGCAGGAGGCTCTGGAGCTGAGCGTTGCTCCACGGGGCCCCACCATGCCCTGGCCCCTGTGGTGTGGCTATGCTGATACCCCCTCCGGTCTCCTCGGGCCGCACCCTCCCCGGGGGCCTGCCCTGGAACTCTCTAAGGAACAGGTAAATGGCCTGGGCCGAGACTTTGATGTTCTCCAGCTCCAGCACGGCCTTGATCTTACGGAAACTGAGCCCCGCTTTCCGCAGCTCCACCACTTTGCGCTTGGCAGCGTCATCCAGCCGACCCATGGTCTCCCAGCGAAGAAGCACTATGTGTGTGTAACCCTTTCCTTATTTTTTGAAGGATTGTGAATTGCTGATTTAGAGGTTTATACTAATTTCTTTTGTGGATTGTATAGGGCCAACTATTTATATTTTTTGGTAGATTTTATGTTTATTATATAATTATAAAAAATGTTATAATTGTTACTTTATTATTGTTGCTTGTTTGAACTGCATATATGTATGAAAGTATGTATATGTGACAAATAAAAAAATCTTGAATCTTGAACTGATGTGAGTTACTTTAACACCTTGATTTCCCTCCGGAGATGAATAAAGTACGTAAATATCTATCTATCTATCTATCTATCTATCTATCGATTGCTTATTTGGGATTTGGTCCAAATAATGTTCATCGAGGGGTTTTCTCTGCGCGAATGTAACTACAAATAAGCACAATATCAATTCAAGTCGTCGAGGTTAGCTTACAATAGTTTACAGTAAACATGGTTTCCGGTTAGCCTAGCTTCGTTAGCGTGCAGCAGTTTACGGTCAACACAGCTCCGTGACGCGTTCACCTCGTAGTCTGGGGACTCCGTAGAATGTAGCAGACAAAAGCCTCCCCCAAAAAATCGTGTCGCTTGCCGTGCAACCTCTGAGATATATAACAATTCATAATAACCATATGACGCCTCCTTTTGAACTCGACAACAAAATAAACAAACGAGCCGCGCTTGAATACGACGCAACTTCCGCTCTCCCACGTCATCACTGTGCGCCGCTGTTCGACTGAGCGTGGAAGGCAAGCGGGATCGTTGCGTTACTACAAATGTAAGTTCCATTGTTTTGTTTTCCTCTAATATCGGGGATTAAACCTTTTCGACAACTCAAAGCTGCTGGTCGTACAGAGCGGATCGACACTCGGTCTGCAACGCGCTTTAATGTGCTTTACGTCCAATCCGTCGAACCATTAGAACGTCAGAACAGGGCCGTAGAGACCCGTAGGCCTTAAAAGCCGCTTGTTTTTAGATTAGGCCTTAACCGTTATTAAATCGGAAATCATGAGGTTATTTTTTCTTGAGTATAAATATAGATTATTGTTTAGTGCCCTTTTTCATATTTTCTTTTTATGTATATTACCCCCCCCCCCTCCATATTTTTATTACTTTATTTGATATATACCTATTTGTTAGGGTGTTGTTCTGTGCAACACTGCTGCAATTTCCCTCAAGGGATCGATAAAGTACTTATCTAATGTAATCCAAGATCAACTGCATTGTTCTGCGTCTGAGTTGGGGAAAACCAAACGGATCCTGAATCCTCATACTTAAGAATGAGATGTCAGGAAAAAAGTATTAAAATGAACTCTCTGCAGACACCCTGCACCCCTCCGTACAGAACCTGGGTACCTGTAACTGTTCCCTGTGCTTGTTATATACTTCCCCTGTTCTAAGCAATAGAGGATTGTTACTTAATAGTGGGTTAAAAACTGAATATTAAGTACATTTCTATACTCTTGTCATTCAGGGCACCATCTCCCACCAAGCGGAAAGATGAGGAGAAAACAAAAGAGAAGGTGAAGGATAAGACGGCCGGCAAGGAGGGAGGAGAGAAGGAGCGAGGAGAGAAGGAGCGAGGAGAGAAGGAGCGAGGGAGAGAGAAGGGGAGGAAACGCCGCAGCGCTTCCACTGGCAGCAGTAGCAGGTTGGAAACATCCCAAATTTCGCATATATATATAATATATATATATATATACACACACACACACACATACAGTGGGGCAAAAAAGTATTTAGTCAGTTCGACTAAATACTATTTAGCCACCAATTGTGCAAGTTCTCCCACTTAAAAAGATGAGAGAGGCCTGTAATTTTCATCATAGGTACACTTCGACTATGAGAGACAGAATGGGGGGAAAGAATCCAGGAAATCACATTGTAGGATTTTTAATTAATTGGTGAATTCCTCTGTAAAATAAGTATTTGGTCACCTACAAACAAGCAAGATTTCTGGCTTTCACATACCTGTAACTTTTTCTTTAAGAGGCTCCTCTGTCCTCCACTCGTTACCTGTGTTAATGGTACCTGTTTGAACTCGTTATCAGTATAAAAGACACCTGTCCACAACCTCAAACAGTCACACTCCAAACTCCACTATGGCCAAGACTAAAGAGCTGTCAAAGGACACCAGAAACAAAATTGTAGACCTGCACCAGGCTGGGAAGACTGAATCTGCAATAGGTAAGCAGCTTGTTGTGACGAAATCAACTGTGGGAGCAATTATTAGAAAATGGAAGACATACAAGACCACTGATAATCTCCCTCGATCTGGGGCTCCACGCAAGATCTCACCCCGTGGGGTCAAAATGATCACAAGAACGGTGAGCAACCATCCCAGAACCACAGGGGGGGAACTAGTGAATGACCTGCAGAGAGCTGGGACCAAAGTAACAAAGGCTTCCATCAGTAACACACTACGCTGCCAGGGACTCAAATCCTGCAGTGCCAGACGTGTCCCCCTGCTTAAGCCAGTACATGTCCAGGCCCGTCTGAAGTTTGCTAGAGAGCATTTGGATGATCCAGAAGAGGATTGGGAGAATGTCATATGGTCAGATGAAACCAAAATGGAACTTTTTGGTAAAAACTCAACTTGTCGTGTTTGGAGGAGAAAGAAAGCTGAGTTGCATCCAAAGAACACCATACCTACTGTGAAGCATGGGGGTGGAAACATCATGCTTTGGGGCTGTTTTTCTGCAAAGGGACCAGGACGACTGATCCGTGTCAAGGAAAGAATGAATGGGGCCATGTATCGTGAGATTTTGAGTGAAAACCTCCCTCCATCAGCAAGGGCATTGAAGATGAAACGTGGCTGGGTCTTTCAGCATGACAATGATCCCAAACACACCGCCCGGGCAACGAAGGAGTGAGAAGAGAACCTTGTGAAGACTTAGAGAAAACGTTTGACCTCTGTCATTGCAAACAAAGGGTATATAACAAAGTATTGAGATGAACTTTTGTTATTGACCAAATACTTATTTTCCACAATCCATAATTTGCAAATAAATTCTTTAAAAATCTGACAATGTGATTTTCTGGATTTTTTTTTTTTTTTTTTTTTTCTTATTTTGTCTCTCATAGTTGAGGCATACCTATGATGAAAATAACAGGCTTCTCATCTTTTTAAGTGGGAGAACTTGCACAATTGGTAGCTAACTAAATACTTTTTTGTGTGTGTGTGTGTGTGTGTGTGTATATATGTATGTATATGTGTGTTGCACAATTTATTTTATTATTGGTTATCTCTAGGCTTATTTTTTTTTTTTTACTGTTAACTTCTAGGCTTATTTTTATTTCTTATTGTTTATCATCAGGTCATTGTTTATTGCTGAATTCTTGTTGATCACTGCTTATTTTCGGTTATTTTTACATTTTGCTGATTATTGCTAGGTTTATTTTTGTTTATTTTAAAGTTGATCGTATATTGGAAAATCATTCTATTTTCTGGTTTACTTACATGTGTACAGTGTATTGCAAATTTCATATTTTTTCATGTTTTCTCTACAAATTTTAATTTCAGTTATTGTTTTTTGTCATATTTTAGGTTTGAATTTAATGTTTGTCGCTATGTTTATTGTATATTGCCAATTTTTTGTTGTTTATTATTAATTGTATAATTATTTAAAAATGATTAATCGTAAGGTTCATTATATTTATACTATATTTATATTTTCCCATCCTGTAGTTAGGTTAATTGCATATTGACATTTTTGTTTTTCTGTTTATTTATTTTATATCTTATTTTATTAATTACTATTGTTTTTGATGTGAGCTGCCGTAACACAGTAATTTCCCTCCGGGGATGAATAAAGTATCTTATCTTTCCTGAATAAAGTATCTTATCCTTTAAAGGTCTGACTCCTCGTCTAGCAGCAGCTCCGGCTCCAGCTCGGGTTCCTCCTCCGGCTCCAGCTCCTCGGGTTCCAGCCGCTCGGGCTCCTCCTCCCGCTCTTCATCCTCCTCCAGCTCCTCAGGGTCCCCCAGCCCCAACCGCAGACGGGGCCACGACAACCGCCGGCGCTCCCCGTCAGTCTCCCCCTTCACTTTAATAAACTCAATTTAGTTTTCATGATTTGGTGAGGTGTAATAGAAGAGGTTATTGTGTTTTAAATGTATTTTTTTTATGCTTCCCCAGGTCAAAAACCCAGAAGAAGACTGACGATAAGGACCGGAGGAAGAGGAGCCCGAGCCCCAAACCCACCAAGGTTCACATCGGGAGACTGACAAGGAACGTCACCAAAGTAAGCGTAGAAGACGGGTGGGTAGATGGATAGAAAGAGAGCGAGAGATAGATACTTCATTCATCTCCAGAGGGAAATTATGGTGTTATAGGAGCACACATCAAACACAGTAGGCAATAATAATAATAAAGATAAAAACAAATAAAATCATGGTAATAAATAAACAGCAACTAAAAAAATAAAATATATTGCCAGAGCTTTGTACTCTGACATGGATCATGTATCCACGTCAGAGTACAAATATCGCTTCGTGCCGACTACATTAAGCGTCGGGAAACAGTCCAATTTCCGGTTACGATTGAAGTAGTGTTGGCATAGATGTTAGCGTAGTTTTTTGTATTTGTGCGTTGTTAATGTTTGCCTAGATCCAGCCCCGCCCACATGTTGAATTTAGACTGCTATTAAGGGTCTGGCATTGGTGCCTCCAGGTTTATTTGGCCAGACCAGAAAACAAAATGGCGACTCCCGTGGCGAAATACTTGGAGTCTGTTATATTATATAAAACGACCAGAAATGTCGGCTCTAAAATCTGAGCAGTTTTCTGCATCGAAAACATTTCTTCGAGGGGAAGATGTTTTTGGTGGTCTTCCACCGCGATTGGTGGTCTTTAAAATCAAAAGGTGTGTATTTATGTAAGCAAAAGAGTTGTGTAAGGTCGCGTACCACACCGCAATCTGCTGTGTCTCCGCTCCCTGTTTCTCCAATAACAACGGGGTGTTTTTTATTGTTGCTGTATTTATTGTCACAGGCCTAAGAAAAGGTCGCCCTAAATTTGAACCTTTAAACTTTATAGCCACAGTCACTACAGTAAAACAGTAGAACTCACTGACGGAGGTCTATCATTGTTTACTTTCATTATGATTTGATTTATGGAATTATCGACTGAAATGTACTGTTGTTTGAAACGGATTGGTCAGAAGTTGGAGGTCCTGGAGCACAGAATAGAACATTGAAAATGGACTGCCCTAACATAGTTTTCAATTCTCCTTCTCACTCAGGACCACATCCAGGAGATCTTCGCCATCTACGGGAAGATCAAGATAATCGACATGCCCATCGACAGGCTCCACCCCAACCTGGCGCGGGGCTACGCCTACGTGGAGTTCGAGACCCCGGAGGAGGCTCAGAAGGCCCTCAAGCACATGGACGGAGGTTAGGGAGCGTCTTGAAAGTAGAGGCCGAAAGGGGATTTTTAAAGGCCGATATAATAGTGAAAATTTGGAGCAAGAAAAAGGCGATACCGGGGGGGTGTGTATCAGTCGATCTAAGTTTTTTGAGCGACTGTTTTTAGTTGTTTTTTTTACCGTCAGTAAATCCAGTTGAGAAGCCTGATATTATAATGAAAGAAACAGAGCTCGTCTGCATTCTCTCCAGAAAGGCGTCTCCTCCGCTTTTCGCATGGGAGTCCGGCCTCGCTGAACATTCGCTCACTTGGGATGGTGGAGGGTGGCGGAGAGAGATCATTTCTGGCCAGCGAAGCAAGTCTTGGACGTCTCTACTTATTACTCCTCCGCCGCCCAAAAGGCTGGGCACTCCTCTCAACCACTGGCTGTGTAACCTCAGGTTACACTCCAGCTCAATTTCCAAGCTAGACTGGGCTTCAGCTGCGGTGAGCTGCTCCTAGCATACAGACCAGCCACAAGAGTTGGAGGGGGATCGGCCTGGACTCCTTTTTCCTAGATCCTCAGTTCACCAGTCTCTTCCACTGTTTTTGCCATGTCATGTGCAGCTTCTTCTTTCAGCCATTCTTTTGCCTTCGCTGAAGCGAAGAGCTCGCCCTTGTGACAGGGATCAAGGACGGTTGCCAACACCAAACACTTTGTGTCCTCTGCCTTAGAGAATCACCTTGTCAGGCTGTCAAGCATAGTCTTCCGCTAGGCTTTGATGCCTGCTGAAGATGGACCCCCCCCCGTTGCAGCATCAGTTTCAGAACAGACTCTTGAGTGGCTCATTTCCAGTGTCGCTCCCACAAGTGGTTCCAGCATCTCAATCATGTTTAACACGATGTCCCACCGTTCAGCAGATTGACAGCTCACTGGCATGAACATTGAGCGCATGCCGCTGCCCATACATCTTCTTCCGCATGTATAGTGTTGACTTCCAGCGAGTCTGAGCAGCTTGGATGATGCGATGTGTTGGGAGGCCAAGCTCCTCTCAAATTGCTCTCAGCCTTTATTTGACCAGTGCAAAGTGGCCAAAGTGACCTGCACAGCTCTCCAATGTGGCAATCATGTCCAGAGAGCTCTTTGACTGGAAAGGCCATCGTTGATTTCGTGAGTAGTGTGAGTCCAGCTTACGTCTGGAAGCTCAGTAAGCCTCATGCCTTAGTGTGTTGATTTTCGAGGAGTCCAGCATTTCCAGAAATGTCTCTTGACTGTACTGTGCTGTAAGGCTGTCTGTTCCAGTCCTTTTGGATAAAATGTCCTGTGAGGCTCATCGGTGATTCAGTAGCGCCTGACCAGCCGTCAGTTGTGAAGGCCACCTTTTGTCACAATTTCAGCACATGTCTTGTCAAGCGTCTGCGTTAGAATTTCTCATCGTTCGAATGACAAAGCAGTATTATTATTCCGCTATTCTGCATGGTGACATATTACCTCTTCACCAAACGTTTCTGTTGGATCGCTGTTCTTATTGATCTCAGGTACACAATGACATCAGCTTGACCTTGTGTATGGAGCCTCTACGCAAAGGGTTGATGTACGCGTGACCGACGCAGCCATCAGCCACTATTGGGGCCAATTTCGGCCGATAGTCGTTATAAAAACCGTTCTATCGCTGCCGATCAATGCACCAAACGATTAATCGGTCGACCTCCACTCAAAAGTCCACTGCAGATCTTTGCGTGGTATTGCATGTGTTAATAATGGATTTGGCTCTGTGATTCTTAGGTCAGATCGACGGGCAGGAGATCACCGCCTCTGCCGTGCTGACCCAGAGGGTCCGTCCTCCCCCCCGACGGCCGTCTCCCCCCCGCAGGATGCTGCCGCCTCCCCCCATGTGGCGGCGCTCGCCCCCCCGCATGAGGCGAAGGTGGGTTTGAGGAGCGTGGGCGTGGTACTGTGCCCTTGGGAGTCTTTGATTTACATGAAGTACAACTTGCTTTGACTCATGTCGTTTGGGTTGTTTCCTCACTAACCTCCTCTCTTTAGGTTGTTCTTGTTATTGTGATCTTGACCTTTTTGGTTTATTTACTCAAAATGTTTCTATTTACTATCAAACAGCTAACATGAGCTTAAAGTAAAGATTGTGTGCCTTGATTTGAGATTTGAAAAGTATTTGGGACCAATACGTTGTCTTACAGTGACTTGGAAAAAGTCAATTCATACAAAAGATATCCGACCTTAAAATAAAAATAAAAATAGAGGCAAATTTCAACATTATAGCAATCTGTCCAAATGCTTTTGCTTACTTCGGATGGAGGACTATGCATGATAGGAGTTATTTCAAAGTTATGAAACCAATATTAATTGAATCCACTTTAGAGTAGGGCTGTAACATAACACATACAACATAACCAAATGTTATGTACTGAAGGGGTCTTAAAACTTTCCGAATGCCCTGTGTTTATACAGTACATCGCGAAGAGGAACTGTAGCGGCTCATGTCCATCTGCTCCTCTCTTGTTGGTGATTTGTGTTTTTCTTTTTTCCCTCTTCCCTGCCTCTTCAGGTCCCGGTCGCCACGGCGACGGTCGCCGCCCCGGCGGTCGCCACCCCCACGCCGCCGCTCTCGCTCCAGGTCTCCCGGCCGCAGGCGTCACCGCTCCCGATCCAGCTCCAACTCCTCCCGTTAGAGAAACAACCTGGGGTTCTCGATTTAAAAAAAAAAAAAAAAAACAAAAAAAAAAACAAAAAAAAAAAACATCCTTTTTAATAATAATTAAATAATCCTTTATTTCATTATTATTATTTCTTTTTTAGATAAGCTGTGCTGACCCCACCTCCACCGAATTGTTTTTTTTTTTTTTCCCTCCAAACTCCAGAAAACTAGAGTGTTAAAAGTGATCTTCAAATGTTCAGTCTTTCTTGCTGACATGGTCTTCTTTTATTTTATTTTTTTGTCAAATTGTGTGACTGACTCTGGAATCAATGTATGCGCCATGGAAAAACATCCCATGGCTTGTGTTTGTCATTTCATTTGGAGTCATGCATGCGATGCAAACAATTTTCTACTTTTGTTTCATAACCGTTTTGGAAAATAAAGAAAAGAAAAAAAATCCATTTGTGTTGTGATTTCTTGTTTACATTTTTGGGCTATTTTCACCTTTATTATGGAGTGGAGAGTTAATACAGACAGGAACTATTTTTGTAGTTAGGTGTGTTTGTGATCTTGGAGTTGGAAGTCTTAGTTTACTGAAATAGTTCTGTTTTTTTATTACCAAGTCACACTATATACAGTATGTGTGTGTGTGTGTGTGTGTGTGTGTGTGTGTATATATATATATATATATATATATATATATATATATATATATATATATATTACTGTATATATTTTATATATGAGATGCGGTAAGAAACATTTATTAGTCCCACAAGGGGGGAATTTACAATATATATATCCTGGTTATTTTTTTAGCTTTGAATGTGAAATGGCCATAATATGGATGATCTGATCTGATCACCAATTTACTGACAAAAGAGTAAACCGAGCAAATAGAGGGATGGAGGGAAGACAGGCGAGATGAACCTACATACGAATATGGCTATATACATAGCCATATTCCTTCAACCTATATACATAGCCATATTCCTTCAACCTATTCCATTTTATTTCAATTTATTTTTTATTGTATTTTATTCTATATATTTTTTATCTTATTCTATAAGTATTCCACTTACTGTATTACGTTTTAGGAGTCAGTTAGTCGGTCTATTAGAAAGTAATTTTCTACTTTTTATTTTATTTTATTTTATTTTAGTACTTTTTCCTAGGACTTCTTGTGTGCTATCACCGGGTGCGTTGCATTACATTTCACTGCATATATGTATGGAAGTATGTATATGTATGTGACAAATAAAAATCTTGAATCTTGAATCTTGAACCTTTTTTTCCAGAGCACACGAAGCTGTCGCGTTCCACCTTGTCCTCCAGAGGGCGCTGGGTTTTTCCTTTCCAGGTTTATCGTCACTTATCTGTACGTTTTTAAACTCTGATGTCAAACCCTAACCCTGTTTTTATTTGATCCCGACCTTCATAATGAGCAAAATCTAATTTAAAATATTTCCGTCTCTTTTAGCTGATTTTCTCTCTCTCTCTCGCTCTCTCTCTCTCGCTCTCTCTCTCCCTCTCCACGCCCCTACAATAAGAATGACGTCACTCTCCAGCCTCACACAAGCGATGGAGTAGCCCCACCGGCCGTCATGGAGGAAGAGAACCGACTCCTCCTCAAGCTGCTTCTGGACCAGCCGGGGAACGGACAGTGCGTGGACTGCGGGGCCGCAGGTAGGGCTGGGCCCCACCCGGAGGCTCCCGGTGCTCCGCAGCTGCAATGACTTAATAGTTGAGCTTTGCCGTTCGGTCATCTGGAATAATGACATTGTTATTTCCCTGAATATAATATGGACAGCTGTAGAGGTTTGTGTCTGTATACAGTATATATGCATATGTGTGTGTGTGTATACATACAGACATATATATATATATATATTTATATATATATATGCGCATATGTGTGTCTGTATGTGTGTATATGTATATAATAAAATATTTGCTAAAAAATAACATTAAAAAACGAATGATACATAATAAAAATAAATATATATAATAACATATACATATAAATATATATATATATATATATATATATATATATATATAAAATGAAAATAATATCCTGAATTTCCCTCCGGGGATTAATAAAGTGTTCTTATATTATATCTTATAAACATGATATAATTCATTATATATTACTACTATACTATTCTATACTATTGTATTCCATATAGTATACACTTTTTTGTCAAAATTGTGTGATTTTTTTCAGTATTGAACTCCCAAATCCACTTCCTTTTTCAATCAGGTCTTATATAATAGAATTAAAATGAGAAAATCCACAGAGACGAGTGCAAAACTGTCTCTGATGTGAAAAGGCCAATATTTCAGTTGACTGGCTAACCTTATTTCCTCTTGCGTGCTCTCCATTTGCCACAAACACACACACACACACACACACACACAGACACCCCCCTCCGTCTCCACACATCCTGTTGGGTTTATCAGCTTCACATCACAGACAAATAGGTGTGGTCTGTTTCTGGAGGTACCAGTGGAAATCACAGTCCAATCATTTAGTAAAAGTCACCACTCAAATTACTAATATTATATCTGAGCTGATAATAAATGGCAGCGCTTCATATGGAATGCAATAAAAATCCAACACAAATGTATCGAAAGAGATGTTACTTGTCACCCACAGGGGTCTCATTCAACACACTCCAAACAAACTAGAATGAAATGAGATAATAAAAGAAATAGAGATAAAAGTGCATATACTGTACATTCTCTCACCGAGGCCAACTAAGCTGCCTGCATTCTTTCCATTTCTCTTCACGGAGGCAGAGATTCACATCAAACAGGATTATTTAGAATCGTATCAAATCTAAAACTAATCTAATCTGCTTCTCTGGTTCAAGATGGGTTTTTCCGGGCTTTACAAACCTACCTCTTATGCTTTTTTCGAAGACAGTGATTGGCCTTATTACGTGGAAAATAAGAAGCAATTATGCTCTGCCATCTTAACAGGGGAAGATACATCTTTGGTTCTGATTTTAAATATGTGATGGTGCATCAGCAAGTGGAGGGTGTGTATATATATATATATATATACTGTATATATATATATATATATATATATATATACAGCACACTACTGTATATTCTATTCATTGATGATTGTTTGAAAGTACATTATTTGTGTTCATTTGCCCGATATGTATATTTTGGTTATCTTGGTTGGTTTCGTTAATTGCTTAGTTAAATGTGAATGGATTCACTTCTACCTTTTATTTATTTATGCATTTATGTATTTATTTATTATGGGAGAGGACTTTACCCTGCTCGTTAACCTTTTAAAAAATATATTTTTTTGGCCTATTTTCGCATACCTGTTGTACATTTATTACACGTGAAAATAATACAAGACGGTTGAGAAAAATTTGTATTAAAAAAGAGAGAGAACATTACTTACTGAACTTAAGCAAATGCATGGACTAAACTTTGTGAATATGACCTTATTACAAAGCAACGATATGTGTGTGTGTGTGTGTGTGTGTGTGTATGTGTGTGTGTGTGTGCGCGTGCGTCTGTGGGTTTGTGACAACAGGAAAAGTATGTGTGAGTGAAACACAATCCAGCCACAATGATTCAAAGTCAGCCGTCGCCTCAGACACACGTTACGTGCATCTATACCCCGGTCGGTGTCTGGTCGGTGTCTGGTCGGTGTCTGGTCGGTGTCTGGTCGGTGTTGCTTCGCCCAGACAGGAGAAGCAGACATTCTGCACTTCTCATTCTGGGCTCTTCTCACCTGATCCGTCGTCATTTATCCTGCACCTACATTTTAATTACCCCCGAAAAAGGAGTGAAGGGGCCACGAGCAGCACCCTGACCTGAGTGGACGGGGGTTACACAGTTGGTGGTGAGCGGCGTCTGGGCGAGGACCTCGGCCGACCTGCTTCCTGTGTACAAAATGATGTTCCTTTTTTAGAAGGAGAGAGAGAGAGAGATAGGCGGAGAGAACGTGTGAAAGAAAGAGCGCGGAAGAGAAAAGATGAGAAGGCGGCCTGGTTTCACCCCCAGACGGGAGATATTTACAAACAAGAAATATTTGCGAAACAATATCTTAAAGACAATATTTAACTTTATCGCGATTTTCCAATAACCAAAGATCCCAGATATATCAGGTCTCATATCGTAAGATCGATATTATTACGTTATATCGCCCGGTCCTTTATACTTTATATCAGAAATGTATGGACAATAATGGTCATGATTGAGAGAGCGGGAGACAGAATGATGTCACTCATCTAACTTGACTCTACTTGTTGGTGTTGCAGACCCCCAGTGGGCGTCCTACACACTGGGCGTGTTCGTGTGCCAGAGCTGCTCGGGCCTCCACAGAAACATCCCCCAAATCAGCCGAGTCAAGTCTCTGCTGCTGGACTCCTGGAGCCCCGCGGAGGTCGAGGTGAGACCCCCAACCCCCCCACCCCCCCACCCTCCCCACGACGGGGCGGTGTGTCCGTCCAAAATTTCCAAATGCTGGTCCACCTTCTGTGCTCCACCCATACTCCCCCTGCTTCCCCCATCGCTCCGTTCCTCCGCCCAGTCTCTGTTTGGGAGGAAGAACAGAAGCAGTCATCCCACTTGAACTCCATCCAGCGTCCATACGGAGCCGTTAGCCAGTGGCTGGTAGCCAGTGGCGAGTGGCTAGTAGTCCACCGCTTATGCCAGTGGAGAAATTCAAGTCAAGTCAACATCAGAATGAGGGCTGTGAAAGCATTATGAGGTATACATAAATAAGTGTATAATAATAATGATAATAATAATAATAATAATAATAATAATAATAATAACAACAATAACTTGAATTCATTATTGCCTTTCAAGCAACCCAATGTCATTAAAAAGAAAATTCAATTTTTTTTTAAATAAAACACAAAATAAACGAACAGACATTCTGAATGATATCCCGCCAGTTAGTTAAGCAACAGTTTGGTCAATCAATGAACTCCCCGTCCAGTCAGTGTAGTTTCATGGTTCAGGGTTTGAAGCAGTTAAAATCGGACCTATTCAACCTTTGACGGCAGAAACACAGGACCAAGGCCAGGACCTTAAATACGGACACACATACAGCAGTGACAAAACTATTGGTACATTCAGACTCTCCCTCTCTCCCTCTTTCTCTCTCTCTCTCTCTGCAGTTCATGGCCTCCAGGGGGAACGCAGCTGCCAAGGCCAAATACGAACAGAAGGTTCCGCCGTTCTACTACAGACCCACACAGTCGGACTGCACGTGAGTCATTAGTCACGATAGTAAGTTATACGTGAAAATAAGTGGCGGTTTCCCCCAAATACTATGATTCGATCTGCTACACTGAAAGAAAAAACTGATTGAGAACCTATATATAGAACCTATATATGATTTTTGATATATTCTTTTATATTTATTTATTTTTATTGATTTGTGTTTATTTATGTTTTCATTTGTTTTTAAATAGATAAAATAATATATATTATTTTATATTTATATCCTTTACATTTAAATATTTTTTGAAGTTGACCCAATGACTTCAAATTCAAAGATAATCTGATGACTCATTTATTTCAGTGAATTTCTTGACAAGGCTTTAAACCAGGATCTGAAACGCTGTGGAGCAAGAACCTAACCCACTTCCTGTGATACTGCACCGACTCAATGTTCAGCGATATATACATATATATCTATATATGTATATATCTATAAATATGTATATATACTGTATATATAGATAGATACGTATATACCAATATAAACATATATATATATACAGTTTATTCATACAGTATATTCATACTGTTTAGAATATTTATTGTTAATATTTAAAATTGATCTATAACACCACTCCACCACAAAAAATCATTTCCACATTGAGATGAGCGTGAGGAACATCCAACATTTTCAGATTTGTGACGATTCAATAGTCTGTTCCTCGTCTGTAAACTGTTCCTCCAGACTGCTGCGGGAGCAGTGGATCCGAGCACGCTACGAGAGGAACGAGTTTGTGTGCGTCGAGCGGCAGGAGCCCTATTCCGCGGGTCGGTGCACGCAAACACACACACACACACACACACACACACACACACACACACAACCACGCACACGCTTACACACGTACGCACACGAACACACACACACACACACACACCCACCCACACACACGCACACACACACACACACACACGCATACATACAAACACACACTCAAACACACACATGCACACAAACACACACACATGCACACGCACACACACGCACACATACACACACACACACACACACACAGTGCATCCCTGGAATGCTGCTAACTATAAATGGATAATATTGTTTTTCCTCCTCCGAATGGTAGACACATGCATTGACTCAAGGATGGTGTGTGTGTGTGTGTGTGCGTATGTATGTGTGGGTGTGTGTGTGTATGTGTGTGTGTGCGTGTGTGTGTGTGTGTGTGTGTGTGTGTGTGCGCCTGCATACGTGTGTGTGTAATCACCGGGTGTCATAAGATTCCACTGCATACTGTATATTTATGACCGTATGTATATGTATGTGACAAATAATGTCTTGAACTTGAACTTGAACACACATGCACACACACACACACACACACACATGTGCATGCACACGCACACGCACACGCAGGGACACACACACACACCCACACGCGCACACACACACTGAGTCAATGCATGTGTCTGCTTTTCGGAGGAGGAAAAACAACATTATCCATTTATCGTAAGCAGCATTCCAGGGATGCACAGTCTGAGATGAGGACTGAGACAATGGACGCCCTCACCCAAGAATCCATGTCATCTCCTCTGTCTATTCTACTGATTTGATGTGATTTACTCATAATGCCGTTCGATGGTGCCACACTATTTAAAATCAGCTCTGTACGGGAATTTTGGACATTCAGTGCCGTTTCCCATGAAACCATTTGCCACCATCACTGGTGGCATGGTCCGTAGGCTGGGCTCACGCTAAATATAAGCAAGCTAATGCTAATGCAAATAAGTTAATGCTAATAAGCTAATGCTAACGCTGCGTTCCACTGAAGTCGGGACTCGGAAAAAACGGACCTCCTTGTTGGAGAAGTGCAGGAAAGGAACGTCATTTAAGTCTGAATTCCAAGTCGTAATGTCGGAGAAGATCGCTTGGGTCCGAATTGGCTACGACAACAGACCTGATGTCACAGAAACATGGAGGCACACACCGCTAACGGCTAACAAAGTTCCATTTGGATCGATTTTTATTTGAAAATGCCTCTAATTTTGGTTTTAAATGACTAAGTAGTTTTAAGACTTACTCGCTCCGGTGCAGATTCTTGTAGAATTCACATGTTTCGACCAACAACCAAACACATTAACTACAGGCCTTCATGTTTTCCTGAACAGAGGCAACGGAACATACTTAAGCTTGTTAGTGGGGACTCAGATTCTAATTACAGGACTGTAATTCAAATTACACAAATGAGTTTTCCTAGGTCCCGTGAACGCAGCATCACTTCCTGCTCCGGAGCCCTTTCAACCGTGTCAAGGTCTTCTCCCGTGAAACCAGAGACTAGTTCATCGACCGCGAATGACGTCGTTCTCTGGGACGGATAAAAAATAAGAAATGCCGAAATGCGTTTCCGTAACCCCGCCTTGGCAGCGGGGTGCCAAGCGCAGGTTTCCAGACCGTTCAAAATCAGATTTTCTTTAATTTGTCATGGAACAAAACCAGACACATTTTTTGAAAAGTTCTCATCTTGTAGGTTAACATTTCAGTGGAACCTCAACTGAGAGATTGACCTTTGAACCCTGACCAGAGGTCACCCTTGAAGCCCTATCTCTCAGTAACTAAAAGAGCTACTGAAATAAAGCGAGCTGTTTTGGACAGCTCTGGAAATGTACTTTTAGAGGGGTGGTAGTGTCAACAGGGGGTGCCACTTTAAATGGCCTAACATATAATTCAAGCTAGGCAATTTATTAGATTCCGTCAACGGAGGTATATTCCCCGGCCAAATTAACCCCCCGTAAAACATGCATGTCGTTTTTCACCCATACCTGATTTTCCTTTTTTGGTTTAATAATAATAGAACTACCTTACCCATGAGGCCATTGCATCAAGATGCATAACAAAATGACTGATAGTCTGTGTAGTTTATAGAGTTATGGTTTAGCTTTACGGTTTGAAAGGTTTATAAATAGTGCGCAATGTATATAATAATTTGTTTTTGCTGCTGTAGTAGCCACATATCTGTATGATATCCACCTTGTTTTAAGAAAAAAACGTGTTTTATTTGCGATGTCGTGGAGAAGTACTACAGTACCGACAGACCTACGGTAACAGCGATATCTCTGATTGGTGGAGCTCGCTGTTACCATGGAAATGTTTACCGCACTGGCTGATGGGTACACAGGCGCGCAGACGCTGACATTTATATCCAGTTCAATTGTATCTATGAATGAAATTCTCTCCGAGGGTATGACCCTATATCCCTATTCCCGCCCAACCTTGAATTTAATAGACCATTCAGTAGAGAAAAAGAGAAACCAGTGTCCCGCCTTTATTTCGTACTCGTGGGAATGAAATTTAAACCTCTAGAGTCGAAGAAAATCTAGAATGAATTTAAAATGAATTAAAATCTCGCTACGGACCCGGTTGGTCCTTCTCTCTCCCTCCCTCTCTCTCTCTCTCGCTCTCTCTCTCTCTGTCTCTGAATGGAGCATTGTGTGGAGCAGTTGTGTCCCTGCCATGGTAGAAGAATGGCTTCTTTTGTAGAAAAACCTTCAACTTCAACATAACTCGCCCGTGGGTAAACCACCAGCCCGAAAATATCTTACTTAAGACCAAATATGTTGATAGGATCCTAATGGAGGAGAAGGAAAATGCTTGGTGAAAAACAAAATGGCCGACTTTCCCCAAACCGTTGGGTGCCTCAGCCCCTCTCTCCCGGAACCGTCTGACTCATGCATAATGCAGAACGGCGGCTTGTTACTCAGAAAGTTGGCTGTTCCTCCAAAATGATGTCACAGCGAGAGAGAGAGAGAGAGAGAGAGAGAGAGAGCGAATAAATAGACAAGGGTAGCAAAATAACAAAACTGTTTCTAAGTTAATGTTACTCAGCAGCCTTAATCTGGTCATTTTATTTATTGTTTTTATTTATGCATTTTATTTTACTTATTGACATTGAGAATAAAGTTAGCAATATAGTTGAAAAAAAAATGGAATATCAAGGAACATTAATATTAATAATATAGTTCCTATAAAGATGTCAGAAATTATTGCACTTAGTTTGGATTTTGATTAAAATGAGCTGCAATGTAAAAAGTGCATTCATTCATTTAACCATTCATTATTCATTATTAGACATTTACATTCAGCCGCCCTTCACAAAGGTTAATGAAAAATATAATTTCCAGCTGTGGATGCAATTTTAAAGACATTTTTTGTTTCATAACTTTTTTGTCAAATTTTCATTTTTAATCTGCTTTAAATCCTTTGTGTGTTGTCCCCGTCGTAATGAATCATTTCTATGGTTAAAATGCTGCGGTGTCAACTCCTTCCATATTTCCCCGCAATGCACTGGGAACACTGCACCGTCCTCTGTGGGTCACAGCACGCAGCATCAACACTGCTTCACTGTTTGTCCTCACGTCCAGTGGGTGGAGGCCCGGGCGGAGGCAGGGGGTTCTGTCAGCTATTGGCCGTTGTATAGAAACAATCAATCTCACGGATTACCACTTTCAATTGAGCAAGAGTAGATTTTAAATTTTTCCGCATTGTTAATACTGTAGGGCCCCCGAGCTCAGTCTGGAGGTCTATTAATGCAGCGTTGATCTCGATTTCGGTGGCAGAGTGAGACACAGGTTCCCCGGTTAATTCAAAAGGATGAATTATTGATGTTGAGCAAGTTAAACTGTCAACCCCTGACTTGTTCACCAGGCTGTGAATTTACCATCACAATTTTCGGAGTAGTCATCGCAATTTTTCCATCGGGACAAATGGATCTATAATTATTGTAAAAAACAACATATCGATCGTTTGGATGTGAAGGAGCGCTCCACTCTGGTTTGCGAATCAGCGAGCCTTGAAAATGAATCAAAGATGAGATTTTTAATGCCGTCCTGTATCTTAATCCTGGCTTCCTGTTTCTCCTCTCTCTCTCTCTCTCTCTCTCTCTCCCTCTCTCCCGCTTCCGTCCATCCCTCCCTCACTCCCGGCGCTCCCTGCGTCCCTGGGATGTGGACCCCTGCGGCGGCCCTCCCGGCAGGCTACAGAGAGGGGTTTCTATGGAAACGGGGCCGAGACAACGGGCAGTACCTCAGCCGAAAATTTATTCTGTCCGAGCGGGAGGGCGCTCTGAAGTACTTCAACAAGCACGACGTGAGCGACATCGTTAAGCCTCCACCAAAATAATGTCTACACCTTAGAAACGTCCTTTATAGGGAAGAACCATGAAATGCTCGGCTTCCACTTGTAAATATTCAAACCTCATCTTGCCTCTCTTGTTTACCTGAAGTGACGTCACACCGGCAATAACCTACGTTCTCTACCGTGAATTCAACTAATTCAACCGAGATCTTTCTGTTATGATGTCTCACATGGATGAAGAACCTTAATGTGTAATCTAGAATGAAAAAGATTGAAAACTTGTTTGATTTGTAAATCTACGTTCCCCAAAAATATACATTCACAAATTTTTGAGAAACTTCAGAGCTTGGCTTTGAAGGGAACATCGTGACGCATGAAGTTGAACCGTTAATAATTTTGTCGGGGACCACCTGGAACCTCTATCAGGACCCCTCGGTGGAACCCCAGACCCCATGTTGAGAACCCCTGCGTGACCCTCTCTCTCTTCCCCCTCAGGCCAGGGAGCCCAAAGCGGTGATGAAGGTCCATTCCCTGAACGCCACCTTCCAGCCGACCAAGGTGGGGAACGCCCACGGGCTGCAGATCACCTTCCTGAAGGACAACAGCACCAGAAACATCTTTATCTACCACGAGGACGGCAAGGTGAGAACTGCAACCCTCTGCTGGGGGAGCAGATGGAAGGATGCATTGTGGAGTGCAGAGCTCCCCCGGGTGGCCGTTACCGGCAACTACGGTAAGGGATATGGCTACGGAATAAGTATATAGATAGATAGATAGATAGATAGATAGATAGATAGATAGATAGATAGATAGATAGATAGATAGATAGATAGATAGATAGATAGATAGATAGATAGATAGATAGATAGATAGATAGATAGATAGATAGATAGATAGATAGATAGATAGATAGATAGATAGATAGATAGATAGATGGATAGATAGATAGATAGATAGATAGATAGATAGATAGATTATACCAATAATAATCAATATTTTAACAAAAACATTGAAAACTAAATAAATATGAGTATAATATGTACAAATAAAAAATAGAATAAAATGGCAATATAAATTAAATCTAAAAATGAACAATAAATGTCAGTATCAACAATGGACATTCTGGAGTAGGAAATGGAAATAGGTTTGCATATATATATATATATATATATATATATATATATATATATAGCATATACTGTATATATATCAGGGGGAACGCAGGGGGTACGTCTTCCTCAATATTTAGAACACGTTCATTCGTCCCCCCCAATAAAAACATGAAAGTACATGATTAAAGATTGATGCAGAAAGGTACAAACTGGTGCATAAAAATTCACCCCCAGCGTCACTTAATGCCCCCCTCCCCATGTTTGAACAAAACCTATGCCACTGTAGACAGATAGATAGATAGATAGATAGATAGATAGACAGATGGATAGATGGATAGATAGATAGATAGATAGATAGATAGATAGATAGATAGATAGATAGATAGATAGATAGATAGATAGATAGACAGATGGATAGATGGATAGATAGATAGATAGATAGATAGATAGATAGATAGATAGATAGATAGATAGATAGATAGATATACAGATAGATAGATGGATAGATAGATAGATAGATAGATAGATAGACAGATGGATAGATGGATAGATAGATAGATAGATAGACAGATAGATAGATGGATAGATAGATAGACAGATAGATAGATAGATAGATAGATAGATAGATAGATAGATAGACAGATGGATAGATGGATAGATAGATAGATAGATAGACAGATAGATAGATGGATAGATAGATAGACAGATAGATAGATAGATAGATAGATAGATAGATAGATAGATAGATAGATAGATAGATAGATAGATAGATAGATAGATCGATCGATCGATCGATAGATGGATGGATGGATGGATAGATAGATAGATAGATAGATAGATAGATAGATAGATAGATAGATAGATAGATAGATAGATAGATAGATGGATAGATAGATAGATAGATAGATAGATAGATAGATAGATAGATAGATAGATAGATAGATAGATAGATAGATAGATAGATAGATGGATAGATAGATAGATAGATAGATAGATAGATAGACAGATAGATAGATAGATAGATAGATAGATAGATAGATAGATTTTATGTACATATACTTTCTAATTTAGGTAATTTGCTGTTTTTGGAAATTTGGTGGTTTGGTTTTATGTGCTATTTGAGATAATTGGATCATAATTGCCCCTCTTTTTTTTCTAAATCCCCCCAAAAAATACAATCCAGAGCGAGTTTCAAGTTACATCTGTAACTAGCAGCAGCAGAGCCTCATGGCCAAGAATACAAGTTGTCTATTAATGAGTGTAAAATGTGTTGTGGAGTTTATTAGTTTGTGAGTCTCAACGTGCTCCCGTGGTCTCAAGGAAATGGTGGACTGGTTCAACGCCATCAGAGCGGCCAGGTTCCACTACCTGCAGGTGGCCTTCCCCGGAGCCTGCAACGCCGACGTGAGTCACGGGATCAAGAGCTGATTCTACTGTATTGACTGGATGATATTAAACATTTATGATATTGCCAAACAACGTGCCTGACCGCGCCCTGGTCCCGGACGGGTCAAGTGATGGAGTCTTTTCCTACTTTTTGTCCAGTTGGTTCCAAAACTCACCAGGAACTACGTTAAGGAGGGCTTCATGGAGAAGACGGGACCCAAGGTGAAGTTACAAAGTGCTCCTGCAATTCAAAACATTACTATTACTGTAACGTATTTAGTGTGAGATATTTTGAATTATTCTGCCTCAACACTGTAGAGTGTTTTCTTTACCATTTCCACTCTCCCATAGCACACAGAGGGATTTAAGAAGCGATGGTTCACTTTGGACGACAGAAGACTCATGTACTTCAAAGACCCACTGGTAATAAAACGGCATCTTGAAAACGCTGTGTGTGTATGTGTGCGTGCGTGCATGCGTGCGTGCGTATGTGCATGTGTGTGAGTGTGCGGGTGTGTGTGTGAACAGAAATTTTTGGACCAATGCAAGATGATTGTATTCGGGATGATGCATGCTGCAACTAGATTTTGTGTAGAACTGCTGTGTACACCAGGGGCTCCTAGACAATCATCTGCCCCCTAAGGGCCCTTGAAGGAATTGCAGGTGGCCAGCACATTTTCATTTTATTTTATTCTTTAAATACTTTTAAATATATATATATATATATATATATATATATATATATATATATATATATATATATATAAAATATAATAAATATAATAAAAAATATATAATATAATAAATAAAAAATTAAAAATATATAAAATATAATATTAGATATATATGTGATTTTATAAATACATTTTTTCACAAAATATATTTATAAAATATAATATATTATATATATATTTTATAAATATATTGTTTTCACAAAATATATATGGTCAATCACACTTATGTTGGGTAATTTTATTTTTGTTGTGCATTTTGCACCTTTTGCCAGCTATATATATATATATATATACATTTAAATGAAACCTTTTTATTATTTTTATTTATACATACATTTTCTGAATTGTATATTATACATTTTTCTACAGAAAAGAACAGCTTGAACTTCATCTTTTTTCATAATTTGTGACAGGGGACATTTAAAATTAATCTAAAATAAAATCATCAGCCAGAGCTAAGCTTGCCAGGCGGACCTTGCCATAAAAAAAACATTTGGGAACCCCTGGCATGCTTTATAAAGTTCTAATATCATGAATCACTGTAATATGGTGAAAGAATAATGAAAGTGTTTCTCCGCCAGGATGCCTACGCCCGGGGGGAGGTGTTCGTCGGCAGCAAGAGGAACAGCTACTCCGTCCTCCCCGGCCTCCCTGCATCCACTCAGGGCCTCCACTGGACCTTTGGAATCACCATAGTTACGCCCGACAGGAAGTTCCTGTTCGCCTGCGAGAGCGAGGAGGAGCAGCATGACTGGATGGCCGCCTTCCAGACGGTGATCAACAGGCCCATGCTGCCCCAGGAGTACGCAGGTGAAACGCTTCGCCGTACAACCCCAGATTGTTGTTATGATTATTTCCCATGGCTCTGCGGAATACTCGACTGTGATTGGTCAATCAGCGGTCAGTTGTTTCTGAATGAAGGTCGCTGATCTGTTAATAACGACCACTTCTCCGTCTGGTTTCACCTCCCTCGCGTCGCTCCGCCGCCACGCTTACACTAGCTAGTGGCGCCATCTTGTGACACCACATAGAAACTAAAATAGAAGACCTAAAGACACAAACGTAGATATCAAAATCCCTAGTGTCTCATTCACCGTGAGTAATTTCAGGTTTAATGTAAATGTCCAGTTTCACATTAATTACAGTAAATAGTTTGATCATATGTAGGACTATTTTTTAGGGTGAATAGATTGTTATGTTGTTGTGGACTATTGTTCTTAGTGAAAGCTTGTAAACTAGACATACTAGTCATAAAATGATTTCAAATCAATATTCCGTCTCAATGGATTCCTTAATTTAGTAAGTAGCTGTGAAAAAAGCGCGATAATGAGCAGCCAGCCGGTCGTTATCGCAAAATAGTCCCCTTGAGATTGATTAAAAAAACCCTTTTGCGATAATGACCAGCTGGCTGGACTTGTTCCCCTATGTATTTGTTTCCACAAAATATAGATCATATTTGTCTGTATTTGTTTTTTTCCACTGAATCTTTCCACTTTTTCTCTGCAGTGGAGGCTCGTTTTAAGCACAAGCCCTAGAAATAATGTCTTTGCGCCGGTGGAGCCGCACAGGAACTGAAGGGGTACGACCTGGAGGAAGAGGAGGAAGAGGGGGAGAGCGATGAAGGGCACAGGAGCAACAGATCTAATGGCGTTTTTCCACTACAGGTTCTTTATTCAGTTCAACTAAAGCTGACCACAAGATCGTGTCGTTCGACACCTGGTTCGGGTCCAATTAGAACTAAGCTACAGGGGCGGAGCCTAAATATGATCGAATTCCTGATCGGTCCCCTCACTCACTGAGTGAAAATCACTTCACTTTACTTCGCGTTTTCTTTTCGGGCTCTCTCATGAATTAAATGCTTGTCGGATAACGGTGTGGACTAACGTTAACTCACCCAAGATAAAAAGAAAGAAAATAATATGTAAGAAAATATATGCGTGAAAAACAACCACGCAACGGACAAACGGCCAGACTAAAAATGCTGCGAAAAACCGCACAAAATCCAAATCCTAATAGGATGTGTACACTGATTAATGAACTTATTTATAGTTGTTTTAATGATGTCTAGCATTTTACAGTATAAACGTCGGCCAAATGTAAATAAGGTGCCTTTTATTTTGTATAATTTACAGAATGACAATGATTGACCTCTATTTATAATTGACCTCTGTCAAGTTTGTGTTTAAAGTGATTTGGAAGATTTGTATTATATTGACTGTATGTTCCTCACCTCAAACGTTTAACCGGATTTTCTTTTTGTTTTCGCACACCATTTACTTCTATTGTGTTTTTCGCATTTGAGTTTCAAAAAATATGGTCAAAACTCTTTTTTCCCATTTTTTAAAATGTATATGTTTTTGTTTTTTTTGTATTTTACAGAATGTTTCTGTTACATTTCGCTCAGAAAAACTTTCCTTTGACATTTTTTTTAAAGGTTGATATGTCTACACACAACAGGACGGCACAAACAATATTTATATACAACTATTACATAGATTATAAATAATAGAAAACATTACATTTAATAAAATAAACAGAGCAAAAAGGATGGATGAGGTAATAATAATAGATAAAAATATACAAAAAACGACGAATAAACAAAAATGACATTGAAAGTTACACACAATTCAATCGGTCCAAACAATACTATTGATAATCAGAAATTAATCCTATTCAATAAAGGCAGAAACGTAAACCAATATTCATTGTCCAAAAAACGGAACAATATCCCATTATTTAATAATAATAATTGACGGTATACCCTCTACCACAGAGTCTGTTTTTGATATACTTGTATGGGACATTTCCACCTGCTTCCTAATTTAGTCAGAAATGTGTTTGAGACCTGAGATGTATTTATAACGAGGCAAAGGAACACACCAAGTCATTGTTCTGCAGTACTTTGTAAGTGTATGTGTAAAGTGTCATGATGCTGTTTATCCGGCAGGGGGAGACAAAAGAAAGGATTTTAAAGCAACTTCATACAACGTTCATTCTACCATTACAGTATAACAACAAAAAATGTATCCTTGATTATCTGTGAAGATTAAAGAGGAAAATCTATAAAAGTATGAAGTGAACACATAAATCCGAACATATAAGTTACTCCAAGCCATATAACTATTCTCTTTATTGGAGTTAAACCTGAAATGCACAATGAAAAGTTGTTTAAAACAAGAAATAGAAATAAACACCTGCATGTCAGTTTTTTAGAGACAAATAAATTATGTATGAAGCACATGGTGAAATATTCATATTTTTGTCGCTCTGAAGAAACAAGGAATATAAACAAATGATACCGAACGACAATAAACAAAAAATACTTGACAATAATATGACAAAATACTGCTAACGTTCAATGGGAAATATATAAGAAATAAGTTAAGACGCAATACTTAATATACCGTTCAAAATGAATAAATATATAACAAAAAAAAATGAAAAAAGTAAAGCTACCACCTTACACAAAATAAAACAATATGTATTTTATAGGGCGCAGGTTAATTGACATTTAAACTAGCTTCAAAACACTTCAATAAATTGGATATGTTATTGAAAATTACGCCCAAAATTAAAATGAATAGGTATATACATATTACATGACAAGAATATAAATATACACACACACACACATATATATATATATATATATATATATATATATATATATATATATATATATATACTGTATATGTATATTTATATATGCGTGTGTGTGGATGTATTTTATTTATTTACTTTTAAGTACTCACTTTGGATTAAGGTAAGGATGCATACTCATATTACATAGTGAAACTTTTTTCTTTGCCAAAAAAATTATGTTGCATGATGGTTCTTCCAGGTTGCGTTCTCACAATTGGTCTAATAAACATTTTAAGACGTAAATTAAACTTCTAGCCGTCTTCAAGGTATTTATATCAGTCTGAACCCTTCACTTCAGTATTACAAAGGACATATTTTACGGTTACACGAACGGCCCTACGTCAGATTGAAAGGATGCTGGTGAGCTTGATGTGGCTCAAGGAGCCGCCTGTACAACGAAACAAAAACCACTGGAACGACAAACCACGAACGAAAAGACCACCTCTGGACTTATTAGAGTATATTGATTCACATGTTGTGCAGGGAAACATCCAAACAAAGTGACAAAATGTTTTGAATTGACGTACAAAAAAGAAATATTAACCATCGAAAAATGTGGATGAATCTTTAATAAATCTCACAAAGGTCACTGTATTTCCTGATCAGATAGTGAATCAAGCTTTCATTTTGTCATTATTCTAGCCTAATGAAAACAGATCAAACGTCACAGGAAAGATAAACTTTCCAAACCATCCGTCAGCTTTGGAGGAAAGTGGTTATACTGAGAAAGTTTGGTATCCAGCTCAGTCTGGGAACCAAAGATTCAAATTGACCAACTCACCAGAAAACAGATAAATCGCCACGCAATCAATATATTGATAAGCTGGATTCCGGCTCTGTTGACCATTTGGCTTCAAACACCATAATATAATGCTTGGATAGAGTTTGATGTTAAAATGGCTTGAAGGACAAAGGTCATCCAAGATACGCACTTGGAGAATCAGGAATCATTTCACTCAAATGCTCAATGTGACTGTTGCTTAATAACAATTCTGAATGTTGTATGAACGTGTTAAATCGTTTGTCATCTAAAGGCGACGTTAAGATATCTTAGTGCAGCTGTGAATTTGAAAAGTTGTCCTAACTGTTTTGGAAAAGTGATTACGCAAGAAGATGTAACTATACACTCCACTAGGGCTGCGAGCAGTCTCATCAGTCCCAAATATGTATTCAGTAGGGTCCTAGTGATGCATGACTAGCGAACGAGTCGTTGGTTGCGAACAAATCTCTGAAATCACTCAGGAGTCTGGAGTCACTTTGGCAACATGTATATGCGAACAAGGTCAGTGCATTTGGCACAGTTGTCATTACGCCAAAATAGATCATTTTGATAGGAGTAAATTATTTTTGCATTTATCTGCCATAACAACATTTTTTAGAGAGAATTTGGCTTCTGGGATTCAGAGTTTGCATTCTCCCACCGAAACCAATGAAAGTGACTCAATAATTCCTGTGAGAATTCCGTTTGCAGCTCAGAGCTGGGCCCACTCTTCTGTCTCGATGACAAGCGAAGAGTCAGAAAAAACTGAATTGGCTCTTTTTTACAGAGTGACCCGCCAGGAACCGAATCTGCAAAGAGAATCGAACCTTTCGTCACGACGGGGCTCGATAGGGGAACTGATCGTTAAGAAGAGTCCAAAATAGCCTCAGAATGGACACATTCAATTTTCGGGACGTGTCATTCATTCGCCTCGCTGAAACCGACAATGTTTGCCGATACACTCCTCTAAACTAATACAAATATGAAGATAAGCAACGGGAAAACACTTAAAACAGAAACACACACACACACACACACACACACACACACACACGCACACACACGCGCACACACACACACACACACGCACACACACTGTACATTCAGCTTGCATGCGTGAACGTCGGCCAGGGTGGAAACTTTTTTTTAGGTTCTTTTAGGACCTGCAGCATCCAGCTCCCTTCATTTCCTTGTGGACGTACTCGTGGAGCTGGAACTTCTCGCTGGGATCCTTCATGGAGCGGTGCTTCAGTTCCCTGAGGAGAAGGAGGTTGAACACTGCAATATAGTGTACACGGTATCCTATAATATGTATCTAGGGTTGAGCGATACATCCATATAATATTGAATATATTATAATATGGTTTTTTGTTATCGCAATATTGCCATTTAGTTAAATGTCGTCTGTAGGCTGCTCTGGAGTAAAGTAGTGCAGTTTTCGTTCTGGCTGTTCCAATCAACACCTCTCCCTGTTGGTCATAATATTCACATGAATGATTTGTTCTTAAATGTTTATTTTGTGTAAATATCTCACGAAAAGCACCATTGGTTTAACCTGAAATACTGTCAAATCATCGATTTGGGGGTATTCCTCGAAACATATCAAAATATTTTATTTCATGAAGTTTAGATATCGATAAATGGTACAGTATATATATATAATATATATTTGTTGTTCTTTTCAGTTTGTTCTTTTTTTTTTTAGGTATTTCTTTTGCATATATTCAATATATTTTGACAGTTATTTTTCAGTATACACCGATCAGCCACAACATTAAAACCACCACTAATAACCACTAATATTGTGTAGCCCCCCCCTTGTGCCGCCAAAACAGCTCTGACCCGTGGAGGCATGGTCTCCGCAAGACCTCTGAAGGTGTCCTGTGGTATCTGGCACCAAGACGTTAGCAGCAGATCCTTTAGGTCCTGGAAGTTGCGAGGTGGGGCCCCCATGGATCGGGCTTGTTGTTCCAGCACATCCCATAGATGCTCCATCGGATCGGATCCTAACCCCAGCCATCCACATGATGTGGAAGAAAAGGTTACCAGGCCACCTTTATTCATTGCTCCATGGTCTAGTTCTGACACTCACGTGTCCATTGTAGGTGCTTTCAGTGGTGGACAGGGGTCAACATGGACACTCCGACCTGTCTGTGGCTACGCAGCCTCAAACGCAGCAAGCTGTGATGCACTGTGTGTTCTGACACCTTTCTATCATAGCAGCATTAACTTCTTCAACAATTTGTGCTACAGCAGCTCTGTGGGATTGGACCGGACGGGCTAGACTTCACTCCCCATGCGTCAATGAGCCTTGGGCGCCCATGACCCTGACCCCAGTCGTCCTTCCTTGGACCACTTTTGGTAGGTACTAACCACTGCAGACCGGGAACACCCCACAAGACCTGTCGTTTTGGAGATGCTCTGACCCAGTCGTCTAGCCATCACAATTTGGCCCTCGTCAAAGTCGCTCAGATCCTTACTCTTGCCGATTCTTCCTGCTTCCAACACGTCAACTTCAAGAACTGACTGTTCACTTGCTGCCTCATACATCCCTCCCCTTGACAGGTGCCATCGGAACGAGAGGAGCAATGTTATTCACGTCACCTGTCAGGGGATTTATTGTTGTGGCTGATCGGTGTGTGTTTGCGTGCGTGCGTGTGTGTGTGTATGTATTTTTATATATATATATATATGTATATATATATAATTTAAAATATTTTCTCCAGCTAGTTGTTCTTTTCAGTATATTGAATATTACACTCACTTGGCCACGGCCGTGAACGCCAGCTCCACGTTCAGACCCGACCTGGCGCTGGTCTCCATGAAGGGAACTCCAAACTCCTGCACAGACAGAGCAATGACAGGTAAGTGTGGAATGACATAACTTTAGATCTTCATTGGGCACACATTTAAAGTAGTTAGGATTCACTAAACCAAATGAAATCGTGTAAAACGAGCCGGTCGTACGGTACAGCCTGTATTTCCCCACTCAGTACGGTTGGGTGGATCTAAGTCAAAGATGATAACTGGTTCTCCAGCCTCTGTTCTGCCAGGGAATGTCTCAACCCACACTTATGGCTAAACTGATGTTGGAGGTTTTGTCATTGCAGGCCTTACACCTAAATAATGGGTTCCCACACTAGGGTCCACAGGCCCCAAGGGTTCCCTGAAGGAATTGCAGGGGATCCGCATTCAAGGAAAGATTTGCCATTTTTCAACACAGGCCTTATTAAAATGTTGGTTCCCATCAGTTATAACTGGTTTTTGGTGAGAAACTTACCACTCTACTAAATGCAGTATCTTATATTGGACATTTAAGTCTTAAAACATATTTTCTATCTCCTTTTCAAAAACAGGAAGCTAACAATATTGCCAGAACATATGTGTTATGCCAAAATAAAATGGTCCCAAACCATGAATTTTGTTAGGTTTTTCACAGGGTTTTATTGGTTCTTTCGCACTTCCGAAAATCAGCTCTTTTGGCTTCATCCAAGTAACTTCAGAGACTAGAAACAGGAGGTGATATATAAATAAAATGTGATATAACAGTTATTTAAAACAGATAGGCCTGCATTGAAGCACAGTGAGAAGCTGCAGCAGAGTGGTACGTTTTCAATCGTAAAAATAGATGAGAAACAATAGAAACAGACAACATTTGAATAACTTTACCGAAGGTTAGCAAACTTAGATGCATGTTCCATCTGGAACTGTGGTGTACACTATTTGTACCGTGCGCCATCCTATAGAAGAAATAGATGACGTAGAAATCGGCTCTCGGCGTTTACACAGAGATGTGGATTCACGGCGGAGCTGAGTTCCACTTTAACTCAGGAAACCTGTCTGTTGAAGAAACGCTCATTATGGACGGTGGAGAAATCCATCTGTTACGCCTGTCGTTTCCCATTCCTATTTAGCTCCAAACGGACCGTTCTCTATCTTTCTCTATCGGGCTTCATAGCTTTTTTTTTGCAGATGGCCCACATTTGTCACAGTGTGCAGAGAAAAGAGAAGCAACAGAACCATAGCGTCAGAGAAAGAACGCGATCCATGCGTTCCGCTCTCGCCTTCCGTAATATCTGTACTCGTTTGCTCTCCTACAAAATGGTTTGTCATCTTGACAAAGCCCTCGGTGACATGTGCCCACAGAGAAGTCATGTGCGTCTTCTGTGGGTCGTGTAAAGTCTAAAGGCTCATAGAGAGACGAGGAATTCCGTTGGAAGCGGTGAAGTGTTGGTGTTTCCACCTTGGCCAGCCTCTCGCCGTCCTCCCTCTTCACCACCCGGTCGTGAGCTGCGTCCGCCTGGCGACAGAGGAAGAACATGTGATGAGTTAGCGTGTATGGACCTCCTCCTCAGGACTTTTTATCTGGTGAGGTCACAGCCTCACCACACACTACTACTGCTGCTGCTGCTACGGTTATTGCTGCTACGACTGCTACTGTTGCTGCTGCTGTTGCTACGACTGCTTCCGCTGCTGCCCCTGTCGCCGCCGATGTTTCCGTTACTACTGCCACTGCCGCCGCCGCCGCTGGCGGCTGTTGCTACTGCTGTTGCTGCTGCTACTGCTTCCACTGCTGCCACTGCCACCACGCTGCGCCCCCGCCAATGTTGCCGCTACTACTGCTGCTACTGCTGCTGCTGCAGCTACTTCTGCTGTTTCTGCTGCTACTACTACTACTACAGCTGCTGCTGTTGCTACTGCTGTTGCTGCTGCTGCTACTGCTGTTGCTTCTGCTGCTACTGCTGTTGCTGCTGCTGCTACTGCTGTTGCTGCTGCTGTTTTTTTTGCTGCTGCTGTTGTTGTTGCTGCTGATGCTGTTGCTGCTGCTGCTACTACTGCTGCTGCGTCGGCTGCTGCTACTGCGGCTGCTGCAACTGATGCTGATATTGCTGCTGCTATTACTGGGGGCTGTAGAAGTGAGAACGATTCTGGAAAAACAACCTGGAAAAAAAATAACCCTGATAAAAGTATACTCTGTTTTGAGCTGACCAGTACATATAATTTGTTTAGATTGAAGATCCTTTTATAATTTTTGCTTTCAGTTAAATTGCAAATTTTCCCCATAATGCCTTGCCTTGTTCCCCAGCAGCATCAACACCACGTCTTGTTGTGCATACTCGTGGATCTCAGTCAGCCATGCCTGGAAAGAGAAAACAAGAGACAGAGAACAACAAGAGATAACGTTAGACCAGAGACCAGCGACAGGAGGAGGAGGTGAAGTTGCCAGATTAGATCGTTGAAACCTGGCAACCCAAAGTTGCACAGTTCAAGGAAAAACATGCCATGAAACGGGTCATTTTAGGGTAATTTCTCTAGAAATAATATTGAATTGAGAGTCAGATTTGTTTATGATTCTCAGCACCCTTATGCATGCATCATTTTCAATGATTGTTTTTGAAACCCAGTCACTCTGAAAACATTGCGTTCAACCGGTTCACCTATCATCATGACGAGTCTACAGACCAACCGTGTTGATCTCACTAACTTACCCACAGGTGATTCAGAACAGTTTTCCAGGGCTCTAAACACACCGCATCTGAGGGAATGATGCCCTCGGATGTGACGAACACACTCCACCCATTTGGGTTGCACGGGCGTTTCCAGAAGCGGGGTAGTGCAGCATATTGAAGCCGCTCTTATCGGACTCCGTATCGGCAGTCGGACATAGTGCAATTTAAAACGGTGCTTGAAGTCACCTGACGGACGCTCCTGAGAGAGGTCTGAATCTTTTCAGGTGGGTTCATGCTGCGTTTTATTGCGAAACAACACATTGATTTAGTCCTTTAGGTTGTATTCAGAAGCAGAAGGAGGCAAGGCTCTTATGGTTTTTCAAAAGCCTCCTCAACTTTTATTTGGGGATCTTTTGGAGCAGAGGAGAGCACAGGATTCAACGTTCTCTTCTGGTCAGTTGTTAATATATATATACAGATGAGGTCAAAAAAATATTTTGAAGTAGGTTTTGTTTTTGCCGCAGTACATCCAAAGTGGAATTTTGGCTACAGTACATTGCCAGTTGGAAGTGACACAACTTCCTGTTTCTAGTCTCATACGTTAATGACTTATGTATTTTATTTTTTTTAACGTGTTTTAAGTATCAGTAATATCAAATTCGATGTTGAACGACTTTTTTCAATTGGCGCAGTACATCCAGTGTGGCTACATTGGCTTCCAGGAGGAAGCGGCACAAACTGGTTTCTAGACTCTTACATTAATGCAGATGTATCCAAAAGAGCTGATTTGAGGAGGTGAAAATTAGTCAATTCATCTCTGAATACATTAATATGATAAAATGCAACATTTACAACCAATTTTTTTCTCATGAAAATATATGAAGACTGTCTGACTACACGGCAAACTTCTCGTTTTTGAGAAGGAGACCTAACGTCTTTTTTTTTCCAAGGCTTAAATGTTTGCCCCATTGAACTGCACTGAAGCGCAGTGAGAAGCTGCAGCAGAGGGGTACGTTTCTGAAAAGCACTTCGAGTTGTGTTCGAGTGACAGCTACATATAGATGATGGGAACCAGCTTGATTGGCAGCTTGATTGTTTCGTGTTGAAATAGTTGTTGTTAATGTGCAATTATCTTTGTGAGGACGTATGTGCACGAAAATAGCCTAATTATCCTGTTTACGGCAGAGCAGAACGGCATACAAACTCAAGACAAAAGCACAAAAAAGACCAAATATGACACCTCCCTCCCTCATTATTCAGTCTTTGTACTCTGTAGCTCTCAGTGTCACACACTGAAAATGTGCAGGTATAATACGGGAGAACAACAACAACCTCTTAAGATAAGAAATAATGGCTCAGAGAAAGAGAGGGAGTAAGGGTCATAGTGTTTGTCTCAGAAAGCAAACCATCCTGAATTGGGAATGTCATTGGGAACTGGAAAACAAAGGAAAAATAACAACCATTTACAGCTTTGTCGATAACAAATGAGACACCGTACGGAGAGAGAGAGAGAGAGAGAGAGAGAGAGAGAGAGAGAGAGAATGCTGGAAGGGAGTGTGGAGGCAGTTGATAGAAGAGGAGGCTCAACAGAAATTTTAATTAACCTTTCCCCCCACAATAACAGGGCTCATGGCTCATTTATGAATAAACACTCTGTGAACAGCCCTACTGCTGCCCATACTACCGCTGAACAGCCCGTAATGACGACCGGAACCCCGCGGACCGCCAACAAATGCTGGGTTTGGGAAACCCTGGCGCATCGGCCGTGGCCACAAATCCGAAACAAAAGCTTCATTTTGACACTATAAAGCCTGTTTTCAATGCCACAATCCATCTGTCAACACTCGTCTCAATGAGTCTGAGCTCTGACCCTGCAGTTCAAATTTGCTCAAGGTCTGAAAAAGTGAAAAAGCTCAGCTGTTTTTGGAGATTTGTCTCTTTACGAGTGACTCAGTCCAAGTGTTTCTTCAACTTTCAGACTTTTTCCATTCGTTTGATGTAACACGAGTCGGTTCAGTGCTGAATTATCAACGGAATCCTCAAAAGGAATCCTTTAATTCTGTCAAAATGATTTATTGAGGAAGAATGCAACGTGTAAATCGGCCCCATTTAAAATGAATTATTCGGAATGCCTTCACCTTTTTTTTTTCTCGCATGAATTGAATCCCCGGTCATTATTTTCTGTTCACGAGTAGAAGATTCACTTGCTCGCGCTCTCTCTCTCGCCCACTCACTGAGCGCGCAGGGCGGCGGAACTTGAGGCCCATGCGTGACGCCGCTCTGGTTCTCTTGTCAGGAGTTGAATCTTCGCGAATGCAGGCAAAACAAAACAAACGAACGAACGGCTTTTTCGGCGGAGTGACTCCCCACTCCGGAGGTCATTCAAACATTCGTTCAATTTTGCTCGCTCCAGACACATCTTTCACGAGTCTTACATCGCATGGTCCGAAGAGCAAAATATGAATCAAAATAAGGTTCTCCTTCTGTTGCTGGGCGGCGCTCGTCCCCGTCCTCCTTCATCCTTTTTGTCCTTTACACGAGCTGGGTGGAATTTTTCCGGGGTTTCTCGAGTGGGCAGGCCCCTTCGTCGATGGGAAGTGGAGCCAAAACACCTTTGGAGTTTTCTTTCCTCATCCCTCCATCCTTGCTCCCCGCTACTCGTTCCTCTTTCGGTCGTCGGCCACCAGCTTCCTTGTTCCCGCCTCCTCAACGCAGACCGGTCACACGGCTCTCAGTGTAAATACCTTGTGATATGGAGACTTCGCGGCATGTGAATGAGCGGATGCCGTTCCTATTTCACAATGAATCTGAATTTTCTCTGCATTCTTTCTTCCTACAGTAGGGGTCTCTGTCAGCCCCCACGTCCAAAATCTGCTATGTACTAGAGGTTGACAGTATTGTCCAGTGCGCTTTAGCATGTGAGTAAAAAGTGTGTCCAGAAAGTCTTTTAGGACGTACAGTATACTCTGACATACTTCATCGTGAAGCCGCCTCCACTTCCTTTCAGCACGTTTAGGGTGGCCACTGTATGGAAACCTTTACTGATGTCTTGACCTCACAGTGCATTGTGGGATACACTTGCCAGCGCAGTGTGCAGTGTTTGCATAACACCATATTTCACAGGATATAGTATGTCGTCATGGTACTTTTCACATACTATTTGAGTAAACTATGTTGACAGGTGTGTAGCCGCGACTTCCAATTAGCATAGACCACACCCTCTTTTCGGCATAATAAGGAAGTTCTTTCTGTGGGTTCAGAGATACAGGAGTGGACAAGACGACTCCTACAGTGCACAGACAGAGTGAACCGTGGCCCCTAAAGGCATGTGGTTATGTTACGAGTCATAAAAAGAAAAGCAACACAGCCAATATATTTTATAGTCGAACATATACGATTACCCTCGTAGTCTCTCACTGTTTGATGATGGATCATTAGGTTCTCAGTGTAGCCCTCCGGTGCCAAAGACCATCCCATTAGAGCGGCAGGGTCCAGATAGTCTCAGCAGCAGCATCCATGACCACGGATGGATAATGGATCATCTTTTATTCAGCACTAATTCCTGGATCTCCAGCCAAATATGCAGAGCCCGAGCGGTGTCAAGGTGACAGGGCAAGTCATGCGTTTGTTTTTGCTCTTTGAGGCGGAAAAAAAACCCAAAAGAAACATATCAATTTTTTTTGTTTTTCATCAAAGCCCCCTTTGATATTTTTTGTTCTAAATATGGTGCAGGTACTGTCTTTTAGCTGGTAAACAACAGCAGTGGCAGATTCTCTGATATCTTAAAGTTGAACCGCCAATCAAAACCAATAGAATAAAAAGCAGTTTGTTTGTTTCCAAATATATGATGAACAAAGGGGGGGGGGGAAGCTCTAAAAAAATGCAAATGGGAAATATAGTGACGATAAAAAGGAGATGCTGTTATGAACGGGTTGCAGAGTGTATCTGTATGTGTGTGTGTGAGATCATGAAGACAGAAGTAGGAAATGAGAAAGAGAGAGAGAGAGAGAGAGAGAGAGAGAGAATAAATAGACAAGGGTAGCTAAATAACAAAATATATCGCTATATATAACTGTTTTTAAGTTAATGTTACTCAGCAGCCTTAATCTTGTCATTTTATTTATTTTTTTTATTTAGCTTGTGTGGCAGATCTAAAAGTGTAAAAAGTCAGGTTGCAGGCTCGACTATGGAGGAAAAATGAAAGGGGATGAGAATAGCAGGGGAAGGAGGAAAGAAAGCGAAAAGACAGAGGATACGACAAACAGAGAACGAGAGTGAAGGAGCCGCAGAAAGATAAAACTGCCAGAGGAGACAGATTTAGAACAAAGGAGGTCCGTTGGAAAGCAGGAAGTGCAGGGAGGGGAACGCAGGAGGAGAGGCGAGGGACCGCTGTCGTCTAACCCGGTGTCACGCATTCTGGTGCGCGTAGTCACGAAAACGAATCTATCGAATCGTGTCCCAGAGCACGATTTTCCGACTTTTTTTCGTGCTACACAAAACCCATTATTTTGAATGAGGACATCTCCTTGACTTGGGGGTGGGGACAAAACAAATGATTATACAAATTGCGTAATATTTACACAATTGTTTATAAACATTTGAAACCCTAACGTTAACCCTAATAATAATAATAACCTTAATCGTAGAAACTTCAAAAACTACAATTCCACGCCATTTTGTTATGCCTCTTGATGCAATTGCAATAGATTCATTTTCATGACTTTGAGCACCAGAAAGCATCGGGGTTGAGTTGCGTCGGTATTTAAGGCACTATTATCCTCTGGTATTTTACTTTACCCTGATGTTCAGAGTGCACAGGGCCTGTATTCTACAACTTAATACTTTGGATATAAGAATCACCATGTCCACAGTGACTGTGCAAAAAACATTTGGGCCATTGTACTTAATATCACAAATGTATATACATTTCTTATTTATTCACTTTTCTACTTTTGTCATGTCATTTATACAGAGCTTACATTTTAAATATATATATTTTTTATTGGTAATTAGTAGATTTATTAGCCTATAATACTGGCAATTATTTATTGTATATTTTAGGTTTATTTTTATTTTTATTTTTTGTTTTTAAATGTTTAGGTTTATTGAATATTGCCAAATTTGTTTCAATCTATCTGATGTATTAATAATAATTGTTTTCAAGGGCAACAACTTCTCTGCCTGGTTTCACCTCCTTTCTATCACTCCACCTACATGCTAATGCTAACACTAGCTAGTGGCCGCATCTTATGAAGCTCCACAGAAACTACAATGGCAGACTTGAAGACATGAATGCGGGTACCATATTTCCTCAAATATAAACCACCAGTCAAATAAAAATGGGGCCTCTAATAAATGCCAGGGATGTGGTCTACACAAACAAATAAAAGCCTGCCTCAAATACAGACCGAGGGAAAAACTGATCGGAGCTGTGGCGCTGTTCCGGTGTGGAGCTCCGCTCCCAAATAAAGCAGATAAAACAGTGTGTTTTTATTCCAGATGTATTTTATTAACTCCATTTCCTACTGCTGCGTAGCAGATCGCTTCTTCTTCTCGCTACTAGCTCTCTCTAATTTCACCATACATGTGTTTGCATGGCATGGCACCCAGACGGAAGTTTGATTTGAAATTCATACCAAAATATGATCAAATATACCTATTAAACAGAGGGAAATAGGCATAAAAGCCTGCCTCCTAATATAAGGCTGCTTCCAATAAAAGCCTGGTACCCTCTGCAGTGGAGGTAAATAAAGACCCTGGTAACTATTTGAGGAAATACGGTATGTCCAATTTCACATTAATAACAGTAAATGGGGTCGTCATAAGTAGGGCAAAGCTTTTGCTTGTCGGCTGACACGTTATTGTTGTGAAAAGGGGGAGGAGAGGGTTAGAAATGTGTCTCTCAGAGTGACAGACGTTGTGTCTCCTCTAGGAATCCTCAACATATTCAGCACCACTTCCCCTCTGTCGCCTGGCTGTCGGAGGGGATTTGCTTTGGGTGACAGAAAGGTTTGTGCCAACCTTGATCAGAGGGTTACGCCGACAGAGAGAGCGCGGAGACGTCTGCTCCTAGGAAAGGGGCAGGAATCCTGATTAGCCCCCCACAAAATGGAACGAGCCTTCTGAGCAAAATGGAAGCGGCAGGGATATACTCGCTGATCTGTGAGGCACACACGCTGGCAGAGCGACGCTGGAAACATATTTAGAAGCCGATGCGTCAATTATAAATAAGCTTTTTCCAAAACTAAAAGGATGAGAAACCGAGACAAAAGTGGGAGAATTAGAAGTGTCTATTATTTCATCAATGGATACGTATATGTGTCTGGAGAAATGTATGGATGAGAGAACTGTCTTGAAACCTTTGAAACATTTGAAAACTTCAAAGCAAGAGAAAACAAACCAATGCCTTTGCACTTTTCCTCTATGTTCTCTGTAGGTCTCTGGTCCCATTAAAGGAAAATGAAACTAAACGCAACATTTGTAACCTAGACCTTATTTTTGGATCATCGGGAGTCAAACCGAGTCACTGGCAGATACCTTGGCAGACATCTTAAAAGCACTGTGACGGACCAAGTGGTGTGGTTAAGCCGTGGCTACAGATGGCAGCATGGCTCCCTTTCCCGTGGCCACCCAACTGCCTCGAGTGGGCCAAATCAGCACTCGTGCGACGTTGAGTGGTCCAACTCAGGGCAGGGAGCTTTCTTAACGTTTGTCTGTCTTGCAGAGGGGATTGGCATAGAGGGCTCGAGAGCCGACCAGGAGACAGATCGGAATGCCATTCCTCCTGCGCCCAAACTCTTTATTCTTTATTATTTATACTTATACTTTTTAAGCCTTTCTTTTCAACTTTATAATAACAAACTCTTGCCATGTTGGCAGACCACCACCAGAACCCTTACCTCTGGGTAGAGACTCCCACCCGAACAGGGACTTGGGAGGGGCGGGGCCGAGTAAAAGGCGCCTCGGAGCCGATCAGCTGGCTGTGGAAGTGCCTTGCGGACCTAGAGGAGGAGCAGGACTTCCTCCACTGTCAGCTGGAGCACATCCTCACCAGTGTGAGCTCCCGGGATCAAGTCACAACCCGCCGCTGGCCCACTGTCGCCAACCAGGAGCCGGCCAGAGGACCAGACCCGTGCCCCTGCTGCAGGAAATCATGGAGCAGAGGTCCAGGCAGGGGTGCGGGCACCGTGGGTGGCCCAGCCACAACCCCCAGGACTACCACCGGATGGAACTTGGCCACATGGTCCGGGTTGCAGGCCCGTCCGACCCCTCCCCCAGTTGGGAAGGGGCCTACCAAGTACCGGTAAGGCTACAAGGGGGTAGACATCATGCTTTGCTAGACTCGGGCTGTTCACAGCAATGCATAAAACATGACAGCTGATAATGGCCCGCCTCTATTGGCCGGGCACGGGCAATGGGCGGACGTGGCCGCACTTCAGTGTCGCTTCTCTGATGTTTTCTCCTCCCTGCCAGGCCTCACGTCCATCATACACCACCATGTGGAGACAGCCGTGTCGCCTGCCTGAACATAAATGCAAGATCATGCAGGTGGAATTCAAGGCCATACTGGACTTGGGCGTGATAGAGAATTCCACGAGTGACTGGTCTAGTCCCATCGTGCTGGTGGGTAAGCCTGATGGGTTGGTCCAGTTCTGCGTGGACTACCAAAGGGTGAACACAGTGTCAAAGTTCAACACCTACCCGATGCCCCATGTAGATGAACTTCTGGACCTGTTAGGTACGTCTAATTTTTTCACGACACTGGATTTAACCAAGGGCTACTGGCAGATTCTCTCAGGATCGTCTCAGGAGTCCAAGGAAAAATATGCATTCTCTACTCCGTTCAAGTTGTATCACTTTCCCACACTTCTGTTCGGGTTGCTCAGTGCCCCAGCCACCTTTCGGAGACTCATGGTCAGCTTTCACTCATGGTCAACTTTCACTCATGGTCAGGGTTGGCTGTTGGCCGAACAGCTCCCCGGCCTAAATCGGGCGGTGGGGGTATGTGGCGGACCAAGGGGCGTGGTCAAGCCGCAGCTGCAGACGGCAGCATGGCTCCTTTCCCGCGACCGCCCAGCTGCATCGAATCGGCCAAATCAGCGCCTAAGCGGTGCTGATTGGACCAATTCGGGGCAGGGAGCTTCTGTAATGTTTGTCTGTTTTGCAGAGGGGATCAGGTACAGGGCTCGAGAGCCGAACAGGAGACAGATCGGAATGCTATTCCTCTTTCTGTTCCACTTTATAATAAAAAACTCTCACCATGTTGTCAAACCACCACCAGAAAGACTCCCTCCCTAAAACCCTACCTGTGGGCAGAGACTCCCACAGGCGCTCTTTAAGATCAAGGACAACTGACGATTGGTGTTGGTTTAAAATTGTCCAATCAAGTCGTTGAAGGACCAATCGACCATAATTTGTTTAGTTACAGAATTCTTACAGTAACCTACCACAAACTGTAAGTAAACTACACACATATAAATCACTGAAATGTGCTGACCATATCATATCATCCAAGTCATATCATCTTCATGCCATGTAAAAAGGTGAGACCAGATCAGATGATATATTTCTGAATTCACTCAACTTCACATTCCATGTTGCAGAGGTCCAGACTCGTAACCACCAAGGAGGCAAGAGGAATTATCGCTTAATGTATAATTAATATACTATATCATGAGGCTGAAAGACAAGCACAGTGAACCTTTGCAGCTCTGTGTTGATATGAGGTTGTCTTTGATCGTCGCGTTTTAAATTAACTTTATGCTGATATCTGGAGCCTTAAATAAGATAGTACTACTGTGTGTGTGTGTATATATATATATATATATATATATATATATATATATATATATATACACGAGTATGTGAACTCTTCACAAGGACAAATATGACAGGGAATTGTGATATCAGTGGTTGATCATCCTATTATTAAACTTCTAGTATTTGTGAGTAGGTACTATATAATTGGATTTTGTTCCTTTTCCACATTTTTATTTTCCATTTGTAAGTCAAAAGTAGAGGCATGTGATAAAAAGCCTGAATAATGACGAGAAACAGAAAATACGTCTGTTTATTCCAGCAGCATAGATAAAACCCTCCAGAAAGACAGCAAGTTGAGAGGAAGTGTGAGTGTGTGAGTTTGTGAATCTATCTATATTCCACCTTTTTCACCTTTTTTTTTCCATATTAAGTTAAACATTCCACCCAAGAGGATATAATTGGATTCGGCTTTCAATTGATTCTTTTTCAATTGAGACGAGGAGCAATAAGGAAGCAGCGAGAGAGGCGGCCAAAATTCGAAGCAGCATACGGATGTTTTGAACCAGGATAGTGGTGGCTGGCGAGAAAATTGCACGTAACCTATGAAACAATGTGAGACAATTTGTCATCTGGTGCAATGCTGCCAAAATACAGATCTAGAGCCTATAGATCTCATAGTGTTAGTTTAGACTGTGGCCTGAGTCCATGAGGAGAAAATGAAATAGTCACATAAAAACAAAGCAACCTATCTGATGAAACATGTGTTGTACAAGCAATGTAGCATTGTGTGGTTCTGAGAGGTCTCACACAGGGGATATTTAAATGACATTGTACTATAAAAAGGCACTTTGAAGAAGCTCTTCTCGTCGAACACATTCTGTTTATGCATAGAAATTCTATTCTTGGCTGCAAAATGTATTCCGCCCCAAAACTGTTGGTATACCAGAACATGTCCCTGGGGCACTCCAGAGAATTGTTTTTTAGGATCATCATTTAAACTAATTTGAAGCCTACCGTCTTGGTCTTTTCTTCTGAGGTAGTTCTGACATGGCCTGGAGGTATTTTTTTGGTCATTGTTTTGCTGTAGGATGAACCCCTGACCAACTAGGTGTAGACCAGAGGGCATTGCATGGTGCTGCAAAAGTGCTGTGGTAGCTCTTTTGCAAAATTAGCCGTAGACCAGCACTCTTCTCCTCCGTGTTTGACAGTTGGTGACACACACTAAGGAACCTTCCTTTCGCCTACTTGACACTTGCTTAAGACATTTTTGATCACTTTTTCTTATTTTGCCATCTTAGCAATGCCTTTTATACTGCCACTCGACCTGCAGCTCCAAGTCTTCTCTTCACAGTAGAAACTGAGACTTGGACCGGTGTTAAGCCATGCTTGGAGCTGTTGTACTGTGAGCCACCGATCATGCAAGCTGTTGAATCTCAGAAACTTGTCTTCTGATTCTGTTGCTTTGGGTCTGCCGGACCACTTCCTGTCAGAGCTTCCTCCAATTTCCAAGTGCCTTTTCATTTTCTCTAAAGGAAAGACCTACACTTTTAAGGGTTATAATGGTCTGTCTGCCTTCCTTTGTTAATGGCCTTTTTCTCACTGTTATGATAGTGATGATACTACTTCCTGTCCAAATAAATATTCAGAGGGTGTGATTATAGAGTCTGTTCAAACACTGCTTTTATACACACAGAGGGTTTGTAAGTGATCAACAAAAGTTGGGACACCTGTAGGAATTGTTTGCATCAATTTTCAAGGCTTCTTTTACTTCCATCGCTGCTGAACAGCTGTAAGTTGTTAACCCATTACTTGTTCCCTGAAAAAGGCCTTTTTTAGAATTCTGAAATTTACATTATTTTTCAGTTTTGGTAACTTCACCTTTTTTTTTTTTTTAACCTCTGGAAGTTTACCGTTTACCTTTGTACCACCTCAGGTTATTCACTGGACTTGAACTGCTTCAATTAAAAAAAAAGGAAAAATGGGGGTGTTCTAAAACTTTTGACCAGCTGTGTATACAGTATTAGATTTGGAATGGTGCATTCATCTCATTGAGACTTCCATTGTAGTTTTTAAATAGTGTCACAAGATGATGCCACTAGCTAGTGTTAGCATTAGCATGTAGCCAGCATGATGTGGGAGATTTGAATCCAGGCGGAGAAACGGTTGTCTATGCCAATGGTCATTATTAACAGATCAGTGGCCATTATTCAGAAATAACTGACTGCCGATTGCTGCTATAAACCAATCAGAATTAAGTATTCCACAGGGCTGTGTAATAAATCCATATATATCCATACTGGATTGAAGATATGGATTGAAGTTTACTGGTACCCATCTTCAAGAATAAGGGAGACGTACAGAGCTGTAGTAACTACAGGGGAATAAAGTTGATCAGCCACAGCATGAAGCTATGGGAAAGGGTAGTGGACGCTAGGTTAAGAGGAGAGGTGGGGATCAGCGATCAGCAGTATGGTTTTATGCCAGGAAAGAGTTCTACAGATGCAATGTTTGCTTTAAAAATGCTGGTGTAAAAGTACAGATAAGGCCTGAGGGAGTTGCACTGCATCTTTGTGGAATTAGAGAAAGCATATGATAGGGTACCGAGAGAGGAAGTGTGGTATTGCATGAGGAAGTCGGGGGTGGCAGGGAAGTACGTAAGAGTGGTACAGGATATGTATGAGGGCAGTCAGACAGTAGTAAGGTGTGCAGCAGGTGGAGGAGCTGGGATTGCATCAAGGATCAGCTGTGAGCCCTTTCTTGGTTCCAATAATGATGGACAGGTTAACAGATGAAATCAGGCAGGAGCATCCATGGACTATGATGTTCACAGATGACATTGTAATCTGTAGCCAGAGTAGGGAGCAGGTTGAGGAGAGCCTGGAGAAGTAGAGGCATGCATTAGAAAGAAGATAGATAGAAAGAAGAAGTATATTTCTTCAACCTATTCCATTTTATTTCAATTTATTTTTTATTGTATTTTATTCTATATATTTTTTATCTTATTCTATAAGTATTCCACTTACTGTATTACGTTTTAGGAGTCAGTTAGTCGGTCTATTAGAAAGGAATTTTCTACTTTTTATTTTATTTTATTTTTGTACTTTTTCCTAGGACTTATTGTGTGCTATCACCGGTTGCATTACAACCATATATGCAGTGAAATGTAATGCGTTGCATTACATTTCACTGCATATATGTATGGAAGTATGTATATGTATGTGACAAATAAAAATCTTGAATCTTGAATCTTGAATCTTGAAGAGGAATGAAAGTCAGCAGGAGTAAGACAGAATACATGTTCCTGAATGGGAGGGAAGGTGGCGGAAAGCGGAGAATGCAAGGAGTGGAGGTGGAGAAGGCAGATGAGTTCAAGTACTTGGGGTCGACCATCCAAAGCAGCAGAGAGTGCGGGAGAGAGGTGAAGAAGAGAGTACAGGCAGGGTGGAGTGGGTGGAGAAGAGTGTCCGGAGTGATCTGTGACAGAAGGGTTCCAGCAAGAGAGAAGGGGAAGGTCTACAGGACGGTAGTGAGAACAGCTATGTTGTACTGTTTAGAGGCTGTGGCACTGACAAAAAGGCAGGAGGCTGAACTGGAGGTGGCAGAGTTGAGGATGTTGAGATTTTCATTGGGAGTGACAAGGATGGACAGGATGAAGAATGAGTACATTAGAGGGACAGCTCAGGTTGGACAGTTTAGTGGAAAAGTGAGAGGCGAGATTGAGATGGTTTGGACACGTGTGTAGGAGAGATGAGAGTTACATTGGGGGAAGGATGCTGAGGATGGAGCTGCCAGGCAAGAGGAAAAGAGGAAGGCCAAAGAGAAGGTTTATGGATGTGGTGAGTGAGGGAGGACATGGTGGTTGGTGTAAGGGAGGAAGATGCGCAGAAGGGAAGGTATTGGAGGCAGATGATCACCTGTGGCGACCACTAACGGGAGCAGCCCAAAGTAGAAGAAGATTGAAGATATTTTCTTTCATATAATCAAAGAACTGTCTTAAAAATCACACTATATGTGTGCGAGTGTGTGAACTTGTATGTGTGAAAATAATATAAGAACATTGAGCTGGAGGGAAGGGAATCAATTTTCTTTCCGACACTTTGCCTAAGCTCAGCAAATCTCCACATCGACTATGAGGTAGAGCCGAAGATGATCAAACAGCGGAGGTGACGCCATAGATTTTGGCACCACAGTTCCAATCGCAGTTTAAATTGATCAAGTATTGGTGATGTGTCAATTCTACGGAACGATCCTTTGAAATGCTTTCCCGAAAGCAACATTTTGTAGGCGCTAAACACCCGTACTGATAAATGAACTGTGATTTAACTGACATTTAGCCAACAACAAAACTTTCTGAAAATGGAAGGCGGCCGTTCCAGTCGAAGCTCGAGGAAGAGGAATGAATGAAATGAAAGAAGTGATAAGGTATTTATTCTATAGCTCTTTGCTTTTGATTGTGCAAACGCCCACAAAATGCCACAGTGCCTTTGTAGATGTGGTGGGTGGGAGCTCTCTCCAGCCAGGGACACGGTTTAACAACGCCACGCTGCTAGCTCCTCTGATCCTCTGCTCAGTTCACTCTCCACAGACAGGACAAATCACATCTCATCCTCAGCGAACAGGGTCTTAATTCAATTTAAATTCATAGATACAAAACACAGCAAAGGTCTAGGGAAGCTTTGTCATTTGGATGAATGCACATAGACCGCTTTAATTTATTGTTAATTTTAATTGTGTCATTTTTCAGGTTTATTTTTCAATTTTCCTGACATATTTTTATAGTTTCTATCTATCTATCTATCTATCTATCTATCTATCTATCTATCTATCTATCTATCTATCTATCTATCTATCTATCTATCTATCTATCTATCTATCTATCTATCTATCTATCTATCTATCTATCTATTCATCTATCTATCTATCTATCAAGACTGTTAATGGTGTACATTAAGGGTTAATTCTTATCAAGTTGCTGTTGCACAAACTTTACAAACATTTTCACTCAACCCTAATTTGGATTTAAATGAGGATCGCAATGTTTTCTATTTTATTATGTTACTGTATTATTATTGCCCATTTTTTGTTATTATTATTATTATTATTATTATTATTATTATTATTATTGCCCTATTTCACTGAAAAATTATCATATCTATATACAGTATATTGTGTCGATCTAAATAATGAAGCACTTTGATTTAAAAAGCCTTTTCCACCTCCACCTTCCCCCAAAAGACCTGGAATAATTCTAATGTTTTATGAAAGTTTAGAGCCTGCAAACCACCAAGCACACATTCCAGTGAAGGCACCGATGCGACGGTGGTGACTCAGCAAACGAAGCGCTGGGCGTCAGGTCCGGCTCCCTGATCGTTTTAAGGATCGTCTTTCCCCAGCGCCACTTAGAGGGAAAACAATAACCCACAGTGGAGGGGAGCGGGGAACAGAATAGATGGCTCCTCACATTTGTTCTTCAGAGGGACATCCATCTCAATCAGCCTTCCTTAACAGGAGGCCCAGGGGCTGGAGCTTTCGACTGGAAGTGGAGGTGGAGGTGGAGTCATGGAGAGTCCAGAGTGAAGCGGAGGAAGAGGAAGAGGAAGAGAAGGTGGGCGCAAAGGAAGCACTGTGCAACCAGACATCCCTCCTGGTCCCAAAGTTATCTTCTGTTTCTACCTCTACAGCCATACCTCATGCCGTTCCTCTTTACCCAAATAGATGCGCAATGTCTTTGCCCTTTGAAGTAACTGCCGATGACGGGGCCTTAATCAGTCCCTCCAGATTATATTTGTGATTATTGCCACCAAACATGATTGATTCTGTGGCAATTCTTTTTTAATTGCAAGTTTTCTAGGTTTTTTTGCCTTAAAATTGCCGGAATTTGCAAATGGTGCCAAAAAAAAAAAGATCACTCTCTATCTGATTATAGGGTATGCCTTCTGTATATCACAGAAAAAAATGGAAATTGTTCAGTTCTTTTAATCTTATAAACATAATTATATCAAACATATTAAACACAGGCTAAAAATTATAAAAATATTTAAAAAAAAGACCAGCGTAAAGATTAAGAAGTCTGTTTATTTTGCCGCTTAATGTGGAAAAGTCCCATTTAATGCCGAAAAGTCATTGCAATTTTCCAAAATGCAAGCTCTCAAAAATATTGCAGAGATTGGTTGAATTTGCATTAATAATTGACATCACAAAATTTAAAGCTGGTCAGAAACAAATTTTTAAAACTTTCTGAAGGCCTTCGGTCGAGCTAGTTGATAATGACCAGTTACTACTGAGAGGAATGCGACCAGTGCCATGGTATCCTACCGTCTGTCTGATAGGGACGCACTGCAGGGTGGATATTATTGAAAGAGCCAGATCTTTCAGAGAAGCTCCCATTTCCTGGTCACCGTGGTAACCGCTAACCATCTATTTGGCTCGTCACAGAAGTCAAAGCATGTTTTTCATTCATTAAAGAGGACATGAAGCGACAGGGTGAATACTGATCTTATTAGAATGTCACAGTCTGACGCTCCTATTTGTGATTCGGCATTGAAAGCATAGTTACCTTGGATCAATCGGAATGCTTATGCTTCAAAAAAAAACCAACGAAGAACAATGTTGCCATTTTTTTCCAGCCCAGGTCTCTAAAAATGTTGTTTCCCATCATTTATAACTGTTCCTTGCACAATTGAGAAACTTACCACTCTGCTGCATGTTCTCACTGTGCTAAGTAACATCTCCGTTTGGAAAACAAAACATTGAAACAGAAACTCCAGTTTGTGCTGAGAACAGTTCTAAAGCCAACATTTTCATATGGTCAGGTTGAAAAATGGCGTAGTTATCCTTTAAAGCGATGTTTTGGCTTTGTCTCTTTGCTGGCAACTGTAATGCTTGAGTAATTTCTTTCTGGGCTTTTAATTTTCTCTGCCCTCCTACCCATTGCAATTACTGTCATCACCTTCTCTTCCCTGACTCTGAATAATTCTGTTTTTCCACCTCTCTTTTTTTCAGGGTTTCAGGTTTCACACCATGTTACGTCTAAAAGAGAAGGCTCATTCATATTGAATTCAGGTATATTTGTTTTTTGTGTTGAGTGCAGGCCTGACGTGTTTCTTTCTGATTTACCTCTGATTAATTTTTGTTATTTTCAAAGGTCTTCAAAGGTCTAATTTACATCTTATTATTGCAGGCTATTTTCATAAGAATGCCGAAAACGGCAATTGGCGACGTTATCTCAAATGCTAAATTGATGGACGATAAAATAAATTGACTGTGAGTCCGAATACACTCTATATCGATGTGGTCTTAAGTGAAAATGTAATGGAAAGTATTGCAAATTACCCCCTGAGACCAGGGCTCAATTTCTATAAAACTGCGACTTGGAACATGAAGGAAAATTAAATCGATAGATATTTCATGTTCTTCAGTGCTCTGATTGGTAATTGTTTCCATTCTTCATCCATTCTTCCTTGCAAGTATAAGCACCCCATGAAACTCCATGGGAGATGAGTTAAAGAAGAAGTGGGAAAAAACACACTGAAAAGCCTGCCAGGTAGACAGACCGTTGAATTATCCCCATGGTACACAAAAAGCAACGCAGCAGCCATTACCCCCAACCACCCGAGACCACAGTTTCCATGGCGATCAATGAAACACTGGGAAAAAAAGGTTACAGAGACTGTTAGAAACGGTTACCCAATTTGTCCATTCACCGAATTAAATGTATCCGACGCCTCCTGGTCCAATTTTTGAATAAAATTGCAACAACAAGGTTTTATTATAATAATTCACTTAATGGATTGGACACCACGGGGTCGAGGCTCTAGTTTTTCATTCTCCGTCCCATCACATGCGATATCTCAGACACCAACTCTCCCAATTTCGGAGGATTTGGACAAACGATGCAACTGCCCTCTGTCCAGTGCCCAACTGCCCATTTCTGCCATATTTCCCAATCAATGACCATTTGACGTAAATAAAGACGGGCTTTTGTTGCACATACCGTAGCTCTACTATTTGACATCTAGGACCCCCAATACATGTTTGGATATCATATAAATTGAAATATTCCACCAAAAGGGTTGGGGGAAAAGGGTTCTTCTGACCACATTTCCAATTATACCCAAATATGAGATCAGTTGGCTGTTATTTTTTCTTCATCCCATTGTCTTTCATGTAACTCATGCAAGATGATAAGAAAAATGGGACCTGTAGGGATAGAGACTCATTGAGCATGATATGGACATTTAGAGCAGCAAAAAAGAGGGACTAACCTGGATGTTGTCGAAGGACGTTTTGTTGGTGACGTCATACAGCAGCAGCAGGGCTACAGTAAAGGAAAAGATAAAATGTGAGTGAGCTGGGTGAAGGAAATTCAAAAAAGGCATGTTAGGTTTTAGGCATTCATGAATGCCACCGTTGGTCGTTTGCATTGTCCGCATTCTGGTGTTTTTCTTAAGTACAACTGAATATGGAACAATTCACCTTGGTTTTCACTTCCAGTAGATTGCTGCTTCTTTCCTGCTCTGTCTGGCTTTTAATGAACTCTAGGCTGTCAGAGATGAGACCTTAAGAGGTTTTTTGTTTTTTTAGACAAACAGCCACTGTAAACCAGGGCATAAAATGCTCAGTAAGTGCAAAATCTTAACTGACCTTCGCCCAAACTAAGTCTGCACTTTTTGTTTTTGACTGAAGTGCTGTATGTGAATCAAATGAAGTCAAGTCAAGCAAGGTTCAGCCTCAAAGGGCTTCACACGCCCATATTTCACATAGAAATCAACGGCATCCTCTCGTCTAAAAAATGAAATTCAGAGAAATGACGGCTGCTGAACAACATGGTTGCTGAGGAACTTAGGAACTGAAGAACTCTGTCTCTGACGAACTTGGTCACTGAAGAACTCGCTTGCGACTGCCAGAGTTTTTCCTGTAACCATCATCCGGGCAAAGAGAGAGGAATTCTCAGTTCTTGGCCTACGATGAGTAATGGTTAGAGCTAGTGGTTGGTTTGAAGCTGCTTCTGTTGCACTTTCTGGCAATATCCTAGGAAGCCTCGAGCCCCAGATATCGTCCCACGAGCTCGGCGCAGGTGTTTGAAACACAGGAGCTTCCGGGGGCGAAGAGGGAGGCTGATGCAGACTGACAGCTGTGAAATAAAGGCTGCTCCACTCCTCCATGGGGTCGTTCTTTCTCTACCCCTCTTTCTCCCATTATCCCTCTTCACGCACCGGTTCACCTCAGGGCTTCACAGGAGATCAAAATACCGCCGCAGGCAATATTGTGGTGTTCTGTCCGTGTCGATCTTCACGGTTCCCCTCGCCCCTTAGCGTGTTTGAAGTTCAACTTCCACTTTGACCGCGTGGCGGGGGGAATTGATCGCACGGCTAAGTGTGTCACGCAGGAGACAATATTAACAATAAATAAACGCAAAGCTTAGAACCCGAGGGAATGGAATGAAAGCAAATACACCAAAGAGGAATCTCAACCGACCCCGTACAGGATTAGGGTTCGCAGCCGTACCTACACGCACAAACTAAGCAAACGGCCGGTCCTCCTGGAATTACACTGAGAGATGGCCGAGGATACAAAAGAGGAGAGCGTGTCCCCGTTTGCCTTTAGCTTGTAAGGGGCAGAGTTACAGAAAATTTCTGTCAAACGGCCATCTTAACGTGCACATACCGAAGAAGGCTATTTGGCCAAAAGGTTTGGGCTACAATTAGTGATTTATACCAATTACCTAATCACCCCCATAAACCCCCCTGCACAGATGAACCTCAACTGGAATCTTATTTGCTTTTTTGAAGTAGGTGGTACGGGTGCTAAAGATATATAGCTGGTTAAGCTAGGTAGCTCACTAACTGTAAAGCAAACATAATGCTACCACCCTGAGGTTATTTTGAGTAACAATCTATTTTCTGGCAGCACAGCCTATAAAATAATGGTCATTCGACACAGCTAAATAATAGCTTGCTCCATCTCTGACGCACACCCCGCCCTTTTGGACTTCAGCAGTTGGTCGACGCCACAATTTCGCAGGTCAAAGTTCTCCAAGGTTGAAATCTATACAAAACTTCACAAATTGATTTCCCTGAAATTTTGCTGTCACAAATGCATCACAATGCATTGTGGGATATGCTTGCCACTGTAGTGTGCAGTGTTTGTTTATCAAATGGCCAGGTGCATTTTGTCCATGAAAGGCAGACCCCGCCACCAACAATATGGAGCACATACAGAACGCAAATACCATGAATGGCTGTCTCTAATAAGGTGACACCTCGGGAAACGATCAAATATGGAATTCTCTCCGCAAAATTACCAGACTACCACTTTAAACCATCGAGAAAAGAGTGTCGGCGTTACCGGGGTGTGAGAATTAAAACAATTTGCAACATATCTCTGAGCAGATCAAAACATGCTTTTTTACGCCACAATGTCTAAAATAAGCCAACTCTTCACCCAGAGCCTCTCGCAGCCTCCATCCGCCCCCTCCTCCACACTCTCAACGCGGCCCGCGCCTCGGCTCCGCCGTGACCGAGCCCAGCTCCGCTCAGCGCGGTGCGCGGGGGCCCAGCGTGGGTGGCGGCTCGCCGTTTACTACGCTGCATTCTCTCGTTTGTTGTGGGTGCGCGGGGTAGTTGTTGTGTATGTCACGTTCAGCCCCTTCCCTCCTCCCGCTACACCCCTCGTTTCCTTGTTGCCGAGACAAACGGCGATCATTTTGGCAATAAAGCCCCGTTCGACTCTGCATTAAATCACGCCAGCCCCACGCAGCGTGAGGGAGAGGCGTTTAATTTGAGCAATTTCGCCGTCGACCGACGTTGGAGTGATCACTTGAAAGCTCACAAACAGCCACCGCCTGGACCGTGGGGATGGAAAAAAAAAGAAGTACACTCTGCTTGCGGGGAATTTGAGTAGGGGGATGAGGGATTTAGAGGGATGTGAACAAAGGAGAAGAGCTGAGTCTACGCAGGTAGGCAGGTGTGTGTGTGTGTGTGTGTGTGTGTGTGTGTGTGTGTGTGTGTGTGTTCAATCTAAAGTCCCCAGCAGGGAAAACTGCGGCAATGGACATGAGTCATTACAACATTATGCTTCTCTGAATATTAATGCCGTGGGAGGTGAACCAGGCCTTCCCTAAATTATTAATATTTTTAAATGACTCGTTCCCCCTTTTAATTGAAAACACTTCCCATAACACCCCTCCACCTTTTCAATGAATCAACTGTAACCCTGAATAAAAATAGGATTTTGTGGGGTTGCAGGTGGTTGGATTTACACAAGTTGGACTCGTTCCTGGATCTAGATCCCTAAAAATTGAATAAGTTGATATGGTCCAGCCTGTGTTTGATCCCCAGTTGCAGGAATATTTTTGAAATTTAAATTATTTTGGAGGTTAGGTAGAGGGTTAGGTAGAGGGTTAAGTAGAGGGTAAGGTAGAGCGTTAGGTAGATGGTTAGGTAGAGGGTTAGGTAGAGGGTAAGGTGGAGGGTTAGGTAGAGGGTTAGGTAGAGAGTTAGGTAGAGGGTAAGGTAGAGGGTTAGGTAGAGGGTTAGGTAGAGGGAAAGGTAGAGGGTTAGGTAGAGGGTTAGGTAGAGGGTTAGGTAGAGGGTTAGGTAGAGGGTAAGGTAGAGGGTTAGGTAGAGAGTAAGGTAGAGGGTTAGGTAGAGGGTTAGGTAGGAGGTTAGGTAGAGGGAAAGGTAGAGGGTTAGGTAGAGGGTTAGGTAGAGGGTTAGGTAGAGGGAAAGGTAGAGGGTTATGTAGAGGGTTAGGTAGCGGGTTAGGTAGCGGGTTAGGTAGAGGGTTAGGGTTAGGGTTAGGTAGCGGGTTAGGTAGAGGGTTAGGGTTAGGGTTAGGGTTAGGGTTAGGTAGCGGGTTAGGTAGCGGGTTAGGTAGAGGGTTAGGGTTAGGGTTAGGGTTAGGTAGCGGGTTAGGTAGAGGGTTAGGTAGAGGGTTAGGTAGAGGGTTAGGTAGTGGGTTAGGCAGCCGGTTAGGTACCAGGTTGTGCTTGTTGTAATTTCACTTTGTGACATAAGACAGTCTACCTAGTGAAAATGAATAATACAAATAAATTATTAAAAAAAAAATTAAATTAAATACATTTACATAATAAAAAGGGTGGAACCATCGCTGCAAGTGAAACAATGGAAATGTATCCATCTCTTGATTAAACACAGGCAAATCGCAAGCTAAGCTAATCACTACTGCAACACTCAAGCATGCACGCACACGCACACGCACACACACACGCACGCCCACATGCACGCCCAGATGCACACTCACATGCACGATCAGATGCATGCTCTCATGCACACCCACATGCACGCTCTACACGAATGCTCACGTGCACACCCACATGCACACCCATGCACGCTCACATGCACACCCACATGCACGCTGAGATGTATGCCCACATGCACGCCCACACGAATGCTCACACGCACACACACACACACACACACACACACACACAAGAACGCTCACGCGCACATGCACGCTCACAAGCACGCTCACACGCACGCTCATAGGCGCAAGGACACAAAGAGACATCCATAAATGTGTCTGGCTGAAGTCATGGAGATGATGGAGGGCGTTGAACCGCACGCCGGGACACCTCGAGGAAAACAAGTCGTGACTCCATGAACTCCTAAATCAACTGAAAGTATTATTTTATTGCACATTATGATTATGTGTTTTCTGACAAACACTTCTGCCTTGAATTTGAACTATTCCAGTTAAAATTCAACTATTTCATATTCAAAATGGTTTACATAACAAGTGCTGGAGATGTCTGCATCATGAAACACCAGGTTTATTGTAGTTACATCTTTTCATATATCTGTTTTGTAAGGTGCTTTCAATGTGGAACAACTTTATTCCCAAATCTTTTTTTCATCAAAAACCCCTCAAACTTAAATGAATTAAGAGGGTTTTGGAAGAATTTTTGTAGCCTGAAAATATTGACTTTGGAAAACAAACACTCAAAAAACATAGTCATTTAATCAATTTCAAACAATTGGTTAAATTTGACAAAAATATTTCTTCGTCATTCTCAATGCGAAATTGAATAATTTGGAAGCACATTCTAAGTTGAGAACAACCTAAAATAGCAACCTGAATCTAGATTCAGGCTCAGAACACCCAATGCAGTTACCAAGTCCTGAAAAAAACGAACAAAAACAAACAAACAAACAACTGTTTTTCCGGAGTGACTCTGGACGCCCGAGTCCTTTAAAAGATTTGTTCAAAATGAACAAATCATTGCGTCGTGCATAACACTAAGAAACTGAGTGACAGAGACAGAGCATCATCCAGGACATGAAAGCAAAACGACAGGCAGATCAGATCTACTGACACACACCCCGACCCGACCCCCCCCCACACACACACACACACACACACACACACACACACACACACACACACCTACACCCTGTCATCTCACAGTGATGGCTGATGAAACATTCATCAGAGCCTCGGTTGGGAAGGATTGAATTCGATGTCAGGACGTCACTCCGCCACTCATCTCAATCGCAGCCCGACGCTTATACACTAAGTATACATGACCCCTGCAAAAGAGATCCTGATGAAGTGATAAATAAATAAAAGGAAAAAAAAAAAATAATAAAAATAAAAAAATATATATATACATATATGTGTGTGTGTGTGTGTGTGTGTGTGTGTGTGTGTGTGTGTGTGTGTGTGTGTGTGTGTGTGTGTGTGTGTGTGTGTTTTGGATGGTGAAGGGCGGGATGTTCTATACATGGAGCTTTCAGTGCAGTTCCTCTCCTATAATCCCTCATGAAACCACTTGATCCATCTATTATTGATGGTGGGTACACATGGATGGAAAATACACATTGACCATGCAAGGGACATGTAACAACATATAATAGTATGCTGGTCCCATCGGTTAAAGTTATACAGGACTGGAATGAATATAAATACATGTTGCCATTCATGTTGTTCTTAAGCTCAGTTTATTCTACTCATTACTTGTTTGCACTGATATTAGCAGTAGCATCAATTACATACTAATTTTAATGCAATCATAATGCAATTGAATGCATCACATCAGTGTAGCTCATGGGCAAGATGTCATAGCCTATTATACCCTATAATCCTATATGAATCATGATTTTGCAATGTTATTGCAACGTATACAGTATATGTGTGTCGTGGTGTTTGTGCACTTCAGATTTAACTCAGATTCTGATTCTAAAACAAACCAATACAGAGACGAAAAAGTAATGATGACAAAATAAAGAAACTAATGAAATAATACAAATAAACAAATGAAATGAAGAAATAAATATATAAAAAGATACCTTAATAACTACATGACTGAAAAAAATAAAAAATCAAATCAAATTCATAATGATTATCATAATAATAATAATAATTACAAAAAAAATAAAATAAACAAACAAAAACCCCAGAACAGGATCTGTCAGATGTAATTTCCATGCAAATTTCCATGTCGGCGTGCACATGGTGGGCGTGCACATGGTGGGCGTGCACATGGTGGGCGTGCACGTGATGGCCGTGCACGTGATGGGCATGCACGTGATGGGCATGCACATGGTGGGCGTGCACGTGGAGGGTTTACAAGTGGTCGGCGTGCACCTGTTGGCCGTGCACATGGTGGGTGTGCACGTGGTGGGCGTGCACGTGATGGGTGTGCGGGTGGTGGGCGTGCACATGGTCGCGGTGGCAATGCACGTGCTGGGTGTGGATCTCACCGTGTGCGTCTCGGTAGTAGGCATGAGTGACGCTGCGGAAACGCTCCTGTCCTGCCGTGTCCCAGATCTGGAAGAGAACAGGAAATAGCAGCAAACCACAAACTCTCACCTTAGTTATGAAATTCTACTTTCATCACTCTCATAAATAGAATTTCTAAGTTTCAAAGTCAAGTTTTAAAAGGGTAGGTTCGTTATTTTCCAATCCTGGTCTTTCTAAACAGAAGCTCTTATACTAGTCATACTAGGTTATAAAACCATTTCAAATCAGTTTTCCGTCTCAATGTATTTATCTACTTTTTATTTAGTAAGTAACTGTGCATAAGCGGGATAATGTAGAGCTATTATCGCAAAATAACCCCCTTCAGGGTATTATAAGACCCTGAAACCCTCTATCAGAGGTTATTTTGTGATAATGACCGTCTGGCTGCACATTATCCCTTATTTATTTTCCCATCATCATTACTTTGGGGCGCTTATTTCCAGACCTATAGGACATTTCCTGTCAATTGTACAGGGAAGAAATGAGGATTATAAATAGTCTTTGACTTCCTGTTGCCATGCAGTTTTTTTTTCCCAAGACCCTCACCTGTTTGATGTCACTGTCACTTCTCTCTCTCTCTCTCTCTCTCTCTCTCTCTCTCTCTCTCTCTCTCTCTCTCTCATTCTTTTCTTCCCCTGAAGGCACGTTGACTTTGATGCTTATTCTGGTTCCTTCCCCTCTCCCTCCTAATGAGGAATGGCATTTAAAATAAAATAGATAAATAAAACTCTGTGCACAAACTGAGCCTATTAAGCCAAAAGACAAACATCCAGACAGGGTGTTACAGAGTTCTTATGTTTTTTTTTTTCTTTTCTATCTTTAGGTTTATAGTATATATTCCCATTTTTTCCAGTTTATTGTTTATTTCCAGGTGAATATTTCTGGTTTTATTGTTTATTTTAGGTTTATATTTATTGTTTGTTGTTTATTTTTTATTGTTTATCGTTTATTGTTTATCTTTAGATTTATCATAACTTATTGGCAATTTTTTTGTTAGTTTTGAAGTTCAGTGTCAATTACCAATTTCCCAATTCTTTTGTTAATCATTTTAAATGTTGCATGTTTAAAATGTTTTTATGAGCTTGGGCTGATAATGTAGAATACGGAAACTGTGCTTACCTGCAGCTTCACCTTGACACCATCGATGGTCAGGACTTTGTTCTGAAAAGAAATTGATAAAAAATGCACTATAAATAAATAAATAAATATATATATATATATATATATATATATATATATATATATATATATATATATATAACATTGCTTCTGACTGTGCTTAAATGCAGTCCAAAGGGGCAAACGTTTAAACCTCTACAAAAACAAAAACATTCAATCCAAATTTCTAAGACGGGAAAATTACAATATTGTCAGACAGTCTTCATGGTATACCAAAAAAAACCCCCAAAATGTCACAAAAGATGCCTTTCAGATTCAGGGTTTGCCAATGGGTTTGAACCCTTTGTTCTTCTGCAGATCATCTCTTTTGGCTACATTCACTGTAAGGTGGAGACAAGAAACAAGAAACAGGCCACTTCACCCTGCCCACCTCCCATCGTTTACATTGAAATATGTCCACCGTTCAAACTTTCTGAGGGTTAAACTACAATCTACCCAGAGGAGAATATCTTCTCCTCATCTCCAGCTTGTTTTGTTTTTTTCCGCAAAGCTCTGCTCCAAATCTGCACTCTCTTCTTTCCTCCCATCCTTCCATCCATCCCTTCATCCATAATGCAGGCGCTCTGTGCTGCTCTGGTCCTCTTTTAATAAAGCAGGTCTCCCACCTCTCTCTCCCTCTCTCTCTCACTCCCTCACTTTCTCTCTCTCTCTCCCTCTCCCTCTCTCGCTCTCTCTCGCTCTCCCTCCCTCTCTCTCTCCACACCTCCTCCCTCCTCTTCTTTTTTTCAAGTGGTCACGCACGGCAACGCTTCGCACATTGCCGCGAGAGGCGTTAAAAGGGTGAGCACCAAAGGCTAACCGTCCAACTGGTTCAGCCGAACACATGGACGGGTTCTGCTGAAGGTCAAAATAAACGCTCATTTAACTGTAAACACGACTGTACCACGGGTGGTTCCAACCAAAGCATCGTGGGTTTATACACTCGGGTTTTCTACTCAGTACCCGCGGGCTAGTCAGTTTTAAAATCACATTATGATCCATTACCAATAAGTCCCCCTGCTTATGAGGTTCATATCTAACTCATGAATCAATACCATTAAGGTCGGTACCATAGATAGATAGATAGATAGATAGATAAAGAGAAACAAGTCGTTAATTTGTTTCTCCATTCACAACTCAGAGCTGAATTGACTCTTCTGACTGCCTTCTATTGTCGAGGAAGTCCTTCCTCGCTCACCGTGCGTGACACCGGCCGAACCCAACGGACAAAGAGTCGGAGAATCGAACGGCCCTTTTTTTCACCGAGCGACTCGCCAAGAACCTCTCGTCACTACAAGCGTCCGCGTGTTATGTTGTCCGAACATACGCGTTGGAATTCACCTCTCATTTACAATCTACGTTCCGTTTCCGAGGTCTCTCGCTACCGACCCGCTGGGGAGGGGGGGCCAGGTCAAAATGTTCCCGGGCGGCACCAAACCCGGGCCAAGATGGCGCCAGGGCTCCACAACCCTCCCGCTACCTCCGATTCGCGGCTCCCAGAGGAGGAACCGAAAATACTCAACTCCCAGACGATGCTGCAGCTTTGATCACTGAGCGCTTAATGCAGGATGGGGGAAAAAATAGGATATTTTTATTTTTATTTATTTATTTATTTAGTTATTTATTTAGTTATTTAGTTATTTAGTTATTTAGTTATTTATTTATTTTAAGCGGCGCTCGAGTCGAAATCCCAGTTTCAAATCCGCTCTGTTGTCATCGCTTAAAGGGGGGAAAAAAAAAAGCAAAAAAAGCGAAGAAAAGATTTAAGATTAAAAATGTTTTAAAAATGCTTCCGCGACTAATATGTCTGATTAATAAATTGGGGGTGAAAAAGAGAACTCGAATGAAAAAAAACACGCATTGAAGGCTTTATCGAGAGAGCTCCTGTACATCTGCCCCTCCTCTCCTCCTCCTCCCTCTCATCTCTCTGGAGGAAGCGGATTAGAGCTGGCTCGGCACTTTCCTTCCACCGCAATTTATTCTATTCCACAGCCTCTCGCTTACAAAATACCGTAAGTGAAATTTGGATCCTGCGCATGTACACGCGACCCCCATACACAGATCGATACTCACCACGCTCATGAATACTTTATTGCGCCACGTCCGCACAAACGGTGATGTGCACGTGCTGACCCCCCGAAAAAGCGGGTCCATCAGTGGTCATTTGATCAAAATAAACAGCCAGTCAGATAGCGTGATGAGCACAAGTACCTCGCAGGTAGTAACATTCCCAGTTCAAAAATAAATTCTCACGATCAAGACTCAAGATTCAAGAGCGTTGACATTCAAAGAGCTCAAAGGAGATGGTGACTGGAATTTGAGGCCATGCTCGGGGATTTTGAATTAAAAAGGTTTTTACATTTTTTTCTCTTTGTTTTGTTAAAGAGGAAGAAAAATACACAACTGCACGATTACTAAATGTGCAACTGTACTATTGAGTTTTCGTTGACATGGCTCTGTGACGCTCCCTTTGGTCACTGCTACTTCGATTCGGTTCAAATAGTATCTGGCGTTGGCCACGCCCCCCCCCCCCCCCAGTTCAACAATACAGCACGAACCGTTGTTTTCTTTCTACCGCATTTAAGTGGTAATCCATAAAATTGGAGTTAGAAAAATTCCCTCATTCAATACCGTATTGAGTTGGCTCTTTACAAGAAACAGCCGTTCAATATATTTACGTTATGTGTATGCTCCTCTACATGCTGTCTCCATTGTTGGTGGCGGGGTCCGCCTTTCCGAGAACTCCAAGGTCGCGCACGTGCAAGAAGCGAAAGACGGCCGTGAAACAGATGAAGCGGCGCAGCTGGTTGTAGTTAGTAAACTGTCGATGTGGATGAACATTCATAACCAAAGAACTCAAAAAATATCCCCGGCACAACAAGTGACCGAACGAGAATAATAACAAATCAGTGGATCGGAAGCAGGCAAACTTTGGAGAAAACAACGTGAAAAACCAACAGACATAGCAGCTTTGACTGGAATTCTGGCACAGACGAAGTGATGGATTACCACTTTAAATATCGGTTACATTTGGACCTGCTAATAGAAATCCTACTGTTATGGACCACTTTATGACACACGCTCACACACACACTGATTACAGCACTTCTGTATGTTGGATGTACTTCTACACCTTCTACAACCTCCTCGTTCCATTATAAGGGACGTGATGCAAAAGCGTAAACCAGGACAGTCAGTGACCTGCGGCGGCCATGTTGTGCGGTGTTGGACAATCTGGTGCATCTGAATCACCCAGCGGAGCAGGCTGGGCTGAAGTCTGTCAGCTAGACTTCACCAGCGCTTTGTTGAATCATCTATCGTCCAAGAGGCGCGAGCAAGAATACACATATTGTGCAGGATATTCTGGGGGGGGTTCCCAACATGGGGTATGGGGTCCCCCCAGGCGGTCCTTCAAGAGGCTCCAGGGGGTCCCCAGCAAAATGGTTAATAGTTTGGATTAGTGGCCTGATGCATATCAAGCTGAGGGTCCTTGATGTGGAAAAAGGTGAAGAATTACTGTTATAAAATAGTCACAAATATCTTCTAAGTGATTTTTACATTTAAATATTTTTATAGATTTGCAGTTGAATCGATCTCAAACTTTCTTAAAGTCAATAAACGAAGGAGCTAATTAGGACATAACAAATGAACATTTCTCACATTTTCAGCTTAAGATTTCAACCTTATCTCACTTTATTTTTTCAATTGGAAAATGAACGAAAACGTACTGGTCTGTTCGGGTCTGGCGACCTGACGATCCCAACTTCTCTTTCTTTCTAAAGAAACATTTCGATTAGAAATGTATCTTTAGTATCCCATACCTCCTTTTATCTCTCTCTCCTTCATTTCCTCAGGCTGTGCCCTCCATTCTGCCATGCTTTATCTTCCACACCACTTGTTTCTTCCCCCGATTAAATATTAATGTGGCCCCTGGGGGTCCTCCCTCTGACATTATGGCTGCGGGTGGCGGCCTCATTAATTACACACACCTCCACAGACTGATTCACTCACTCACTCACTTACTCACTCACTCACTGGAATACCTGCTCGGAATTACCGGCTTCCGAGCTCCATGGAATGCAGCGTGCGGCCTTCACTCAGTCTTTCAGATGTGTGCATCTATCTCTCTATCTATCTCTCTATCTATCTATCTATCTATCTCTCTATCTCTCTCTCTATCTCTCTATCTCTCTCTCTCTCTCTTTATCTCTCTCTCTATCTCTATCTATCTATCTATCTATCTATCTATCTATCTATCTATCTATCTATCTATCTATCTATCTATCTATCTATCTATCTATCTATCTATCTATCTATCTATCTATCTATCTATCTATCTATCTATCTATCTATCCTGACACAGGATACATCCAGCCTCCCCCTCTTTTGGTTCTTCACTGTCTCATGATGTGTTTGTCTTTGTGTGAACATTTTGCTTTCTCTGTTTCAGATGGTTTCACGATTTTTTGAGATGAAAAAAAATAAACAACAACTTCGCCGCGACTGGCACATGACTACTGAGTCAGAATTCTATCACCCCGACAGTCAGAATGCGAGAACAGACGACGGAACATTCCGAATTCTGAGGAACCGAACAAAGCTTTTGTCAAATCTAGAGGTGGACAGTTGAGGATGCAGAATCAGAAAAGGAGAGGAAGTTTAAACCGGTCCACAGTCATCATTGTGTGTTGTTGTTTTTTGTTCGATGACAGGCTTCTCCTCGTCCTCCCACACGTTGTATTTTCTCGCTCTTGTTGTTTGTCTTTTGAAACAGAAAGAAGCACGGACGCGCGGCATCTGTTTTTGCGCGACAAGACATGTTTGTAGATGGGAGAAATGGAATCAAGACATATTTTATTACACCCAAAATGATTGCCCTTGGACAAATGAAGCAAAAGGCTAAAACCAAATGACGAAATCTGGGGGAGGAACGAGGTGTTCCTTCTGCTGAATGGCTCTGATGGAGGCTTGCAACACTCAAGTAGCAACTTTTTTCTGTTCTGATCAAAGAACCATTTACTCAGTAAACAGAGTTCCTGCGTCTTAATACCTTCTGAAGAATCCAGGATATTATAATAATAATAGTTATTATTATTATTATCATCATTATCATCAATATTATTATTATTATTATGATCATCATCAATATTATTATTATAATTATCATCATCAATATTATTTTGTGTGCATTTAAAAGATGTGAAGAGTGAGCAGAAGCACAGTTAAATGGTTTGCATCTCATAGAGCGCTTCTTCAGTCTTGCGACTACTCAAAGCGCTTTACAATACACGCTGTCAGACATCGATGGCAACGACAACCATGCAAGGTGCACACCAGCTCATCCAGAGCACTTTAGGGTTCAGTGTCTTTCTCAAGGACACTTCGACGTGTTGCCAGGGGGATCGGGGGATCGAACCAGGAACTGATTACTGAACGACCCGCTCTACCTCCTGCGCCACTGTCGCCAGTTGAGCAGTCCAAGGAGAGCTAAGGCTGTGTTCCATTCAAGTCAGAACTCTGGAAAATCCGTACTCCCACTCGGAAAAGTGTGAACGGTAACAGAGAAAGTGTCCCCATTACGCGCAGTCTTTTTTAAAATTTCGTTCAATAAGAAAAAAGAGCATACTGTTTTAATTTGTTTTATTAGGAGGTATGGGGCGTGGGCACCCTGATCCGCGCCATCGTAGGCGGCCCGATCACGGGTTCGCCGAGGACGTGTTCCTCATGAATATGCATATCTTGCCAAAATCCGTCCTTTCATGTGTAAAAAAAAAATGGCTACCATGGACATGATTTGGGCTTATAATATAATATCTTACCCGATTGACTGTCTCCAATGAAAGCTCGTTGCCTATTCACTCAAAGGGTGCCTGATAAAAAGGGCACCATGGACCTCAAGGGGCAGGTGCTGGGGTACCCTCAGCCACCCCCCTGTACATGCCTTCTTAGGAACAATTACGAGGATTTCTTCTCCAAGAAAAAAAGTGATATTTTGTTTGTGTGAGTGCGTAACACTGAGTCGCAGCGTTAATCAAAATCAAATGAAACAGTGTCATCTCATGCTGTAGTTTAACAAAGACATCTCGATTTGATAACCCAATGCAACACATATCAAGACTGAAAACTGCCCCGAAAACTGTTGATACACCTGTAGAGACAATGACACAGGAACATCAAGAATACAATCAACAGGGATGCCAACTGTAGGAGTCCATGATGCATTTAATGGACTCGGAACGCGTCGGAAAACTACAGTAAGACCCAGAAAACAATAAAGTATCACAGAAAGTCATCACCGCGTCATCCATTCCGGTCCAGATAGAAAGTTGGCTGCTGCATTGTCGAGTAAATCAAGTAGAGATTTGTTAAGTTCCAAAATACTGTTTTAATACAAAATAATATAAAGATTGTATTGTGCATGTATTTAGCGCGCTGCTCTAAGCTCTGCTGACGTGCGTTCATCCGAGCACAAATCCACCAGGTTGTTGCTACACTGCCGACGTACGTGCAGGAATAAATATGTATAAAAAGAATCAGGAGACAAATTACGCCACTCCGTAATTGTTGCCCGACGCGACGCCAAACAGTCACCTGTCACCGTCACTGAGAGTGCAGCTCCATTTCCACAGGCGACACGGTGAGTAATAACAATGAGGACAGGCATGTGCAGAGGAGGGGGCAGAGGGTGCCCGAGCACCTGCCCCTTTGCCTCATGGTGCCCTTTTTATCAGGCACGTTTTTTTTAAGCATGAATGGGCATCGAGGTAGCGGCTTGTCTAGATAGCAAGATATGCATATTCATGGGGAACTGTGCGCACTTCGGATTGCATATCACGGGCGGCCCGATGCGCACCATCGCAGGCGGCCGTGATCTGCACTCTGCTGCGCCGCACCGTTTCGTTTTGGAATGAAACAAAACACTGTGCATAATGGGAACACTCCCTCACTCACTCTCATTGTAGTGTTTTACAGATATCTGTCGGGGACTCAGGACACAGCCGGCATGCGAGGGGAGGACTCACTGACTCAGTGAATCAGTGAACGAATGTTTTTCGTGAACTGAGTCAAAAAATTTCTGTCCCTGAAAGAAATTGGAATGCCCACCACTACTGTGAAACAGTCCATCATCCATTGAAAGCTCGTAATTATACAGTTTGGTCAGCCCTTGGCCAGGGAACAAATACCAAACCTTGAAGACAAATCACCAGTCTTGGGCTTTATTGATTGGCCAGTCATAGAGCTCGACAGTGATCGCCCACTTTTAGAAGTTTAGAATTTCCCATTCATTCACTCCATCGACAGAAAATCTATATATAAAGCATTTTAAACCTGGAACCAAGCCAACCAACTACAAGATGAATTGTGACCGTAAACCATTTGATTTGGAGCAAAGAAAAATTCGAAAACGGAAAAAAAAGGGGCAAAGGTACAGACTGTGAACATAATTATTTTATAATTAATTATAGTTGAACCTTTGTCATTATAGTGTTTATATTGTTAATAATAGTTTTGAAATCATGATTGCTCTGTGATTAATGTAGCCTCAATGATCCTAGAGTTCCTTGGTTACAGTAACTCACGCGTCAACGGTGACAGAAAACTGTAGTAAAACAACGTAAAACGTAGGGTTGTGGGTAGTGTCGTACTTCTCCATGACATCACAAATAAAACATATTTTTCTGAAAACAAGGTTTATATCACACGGACTTTTGGCTTCTACAGGAGCACTACCATTGTTCCGCAATCTCATAGCTCGTGGTCAGTCTACCTTGGATGGTCACCGCATTATGGCGAATAATAAAAAACCTGGATTCAGAATACGAACGTGATTTTCGCTTCTGGGAACTCACAATGGAGCTCTGTTAGGCAGTCAAAGGTCACGGAGACAATCAATGTTTCCAGTGCTCGCGACAAAGGTGCGGTTCTTCGGCGTACGTTCTTCACAGCCTTGAGCAGCATTCAATGCCGGTGAACCATTGAATGTAGAGAAACGCTCCCTGGAATATTTCATTTAATTCGACTTTGTCCTTCTCGCTCCAAGTAAGGGCGTTAGGAGTTATGAAACCCAACTTTTCACGCCCCTGTTGAGAACAAGAACAATCAAAAGCACGCGGCCGTTATCTTGCCAGGTTTGCGGGAAGGATGGATTGGACAGATCCTTATCTTAGCCCACCGATGTCTTGGAGGTGATTTATATGAGAATTTTTGGAACTGCCGTTAAAGCCAACGTGCTGAACTTATCCGACTCAGATTGAATTACTTTTTTGACCGACGGTTTGAGGCAACAAATGACGAAAGAGTGACCGCCAGAAAACATGTGATGACATGTTCGGCTCCTTTTTGAGACTCTGTTCTTGACGAGTGACTCAGTAAAAAAAGGTTCGTTATATTCTCTGACTGTTCACTCATTTAGTTGGTTGAATGCGCAGGGAGCGAGGTCTCACAGGAATCATCTTATTCTGGTAAATGGACTGCATTTATATGGCGCTTTTCTCAGTCTTGCGCTTCCACTCAAAGCTCTTTACAGTACATGCCTCACATTCACCCATTCACACACACAGACCAACGTCGATGGCGGCGGCACCCACGCAAGGCGCACTCCTCCAGGTCAACTGCGACACAAGCAAGCGGGTGATATATTTGTCCTAAATACGTTCTTTTGCTTGAAATGTCCTGATTGATCTTGAGTATACGGACACTTTAATGGAGACAGAGAGAACTTCTAAAATGGAGATAAATTCACTGACGGAAGAAAGCAGAGGCAATCAGACATATGAATATTGAATATTTGAAAGCACATTTCCCCAAAACAGTTCCATATATCAGCACCTGTCCCTCAGAGCTCTATCTGCCAAACGACTCTTCCATTTCCATTTTACACATGTCAGCACAGTAGCGCTATCACCCCAAAGTCTTCCCGGGGATTATAATTTTCATACGATTATAATAATAATTGTTATTGTTATTATTATTCCGAATATTTAAAATCAGCCTTATCTGAAGATTTGTAGTTAAAACCTTTCAATCTCAAGCTTAATCATACACACATCTAAGGAAATTCTAACATTAAATGGTTGATTTATATGGATATGAAATGGCTCATAGGTAGCCTATGACCACATACAGTAGGTGACCTTATCGAAGACAAAATAATATAATTTTATGGAAGTTCTATAATGTCAGCTCAATTGAATGTACCCTTGTCTGTAATCCATTCCTCTGTAATGTCTAATGTCTAACCTCTCACATTTCTCCTCTCATTTAGCATTTTAACAACCCTAAGCCACTTTCCCACATGGAATGAAAGCCGTAAATTCACTGGCAATGTTCCATATGGGCGTAATGTGATAAAAGGAGCCGGTGTCAGTTTTCCGTAAAAGTCCTTCCGTAAATGTCCCCAGCTAGTATCTTTTACGAGAGAATTCCGTTACTGCAGTGGATGGAAGTGTGTGGGAGTGGAAGCAGTAACATTGCCGGGACATGCACGTAAAAAAGGGGCGGAGCAGTATCTGAATACTGGCAAAGTACAAATAGTGGATTATTACGAATATTTATTTCTTACCAATATTTCAATTATTTGTTTTTGCTAAGACAAAAAGACATTGGGAAAATGGTAACTCCGATCCGAACTCGGCCGCAAAGACGAGAAACCAAAACACGTCCAGTCTCTACGAAGACAGGTCTTTTTATTCTTAAAATGTATTCTTTTTCTTGTTAGAAATATATATATATATATATATATATATATATATATATATATATATATATATATATAAGACATCGGGCACAAGCGCCTCGCTTGCCCGCCGGCTGCACCAGAGCGCAGAGCGGGAGAGGGAACGAGTGGACAGCGAGAGGTAGAACGGGTGGAGAATGTTCATTCCCCGGAGGCAGAGAGTGTATGACAGGTTGAAAATGATCACATTGATTTAATAACATTGGGTTAGGGTTATTGCGTCCACGGACAGGGCTCTGTCCCCGCTCCGTCAGCGGAGGGAACCAAGTCTGTGGAAGGGGCAGCGAGATGGGAAGTGAAGCGTTGGTCTCTGAGAGCCAGGAAAAAACGAAACTGATTCAGATTGTACGTACGTGGCTGACAGATTGTCCAAATGATCGCATCTACATTGGACATAAAGTACTAATCCCAACCCAGTACGTCCTGTATCAGTAACAGACATTTAATGTGGGAACAGACTCCAGACAAAACTTCTCCGGAAAAGAGACCAATGTGTGAAGGACTACCTACTGCCTTTGCCGGATATTTTTTACCCAGCAATGTTACGGATTCCAGGTGGGAAAGGGGCTTAAGAGGGCTAAAGATATCTCAATGTATCACCAATAATCAATATTGCAGTCATTGGTCCAGTCACCCCCTTGAAATACATTGAATCCCAGAGCCTACCACCGGCCATGGCTGCTGTTAGATTGCAGATCACAGATTGAGACAGGTCCTTAATACTGGTTTATCCACAGCTCGACGGCAGAATCACTCAGTTTAGATCCCGTCCAACGCTGGAGACAGACGCGACAGGACAGTTAAACACACAAGGTCTTATCCCAAGACTCTAAACCGGCCAGGGACACAGACTGCCCAGAGATATAATGAAAATAGAAATTACAATTCCTTAGTGTTTTCCTGTTCCTTTTGAATTATACAGCGAGTTACCATCAGGAAAACATGTGCGGTAGTAAAAGAAGGTTTAGAACTGTAACCTGGGGGCATGTTAAGATATTAATGCGAAATAATTTATATATATTATTACATACATTATATACTCTAAATATGGCTGACAGTGTGTTGATATGTGGGCCCGGTTGCAGTGTTATATATTATATATTATATATTATGTATTATAAATTAAGGCCGGCAAGGGTGGGTGCTCAGTTAGGTCAAGGATGGTGATCAAGTCTCCAGGAAATAAAGTGTCAGTGATGCACACACACACGCACGCACGCACGCACGCACGCACGCACACACACACACACACATACACACACACACACACACAAACACAAATAACTACCTCCAGCTCCCTTTTGGTTAGTTAGTTTAGTTCGTTTTCTGGCATCCATGTGAGCTCAAATACCTGCATATTTAAAATATATGCTCGAGCAATGAAACAACATATACAAAAACAAAATGATAATATCTCCATGAAAAAGTGGGATGGTAACACATCATCAATACAAACACCCCTCACATCGTCATATATACTGTATACTGGTATTTGGTTTATGTCTGTATGTATTTATTTATAATTTAATGTATTTGACCCCCAAGAGCAGCAGCTCCCTCGCCTTTTTAATGTAAGTTAATTGTGGAGAGAGAGAGAGAGCGAGGAGGAAGACGAGGGCAGGGCTTATGGTGAGATGTAAATTGGGTCCCAGGGAAGAGGGGAAGCTTATGAATATGTTGATAGCTGATATATTCACCTTTCTCTCCATCTTTTTAGCCTCTCTTATTCCTTCTCTCCCGTTCTGTCTCGTTGGATTATCATTCAAATACTCACTAATGCGCTGATCCGCCGAGTCAAATTCCTTGTAAGTGTTGATGTTCTCGGCCAATTCATTAATTTGTTATCGTGTCCCTTTCTTCTTCTTCTCTCTCTCCCTCCCTCTCTCTCTCTCACTCTCACACTCCATTTTTCCAACCAAATCTATTTGTGGAACATGCCCCATTTTCACTTCCTACCATCCAGTTTCCAAAGAATCTCAGACTTAAATGATCGGTAGTCACTATTTTTCAACCTAAGCCTTATGAAAATGTTGGTTCCCAACATTTATAACAACCTCCCTGAAGTCTTTACTATGGAGAAACTTACCACTCTGCTGCAACTCCTCCCAGTGATTCTATGCAGTTTGAAGGTGCAAACATTGAGAGCGTTTCTTTTTTTTTTTCAAAAATGTAATCCCTGCATTATAGTCCCATGTAACTAAGTGTATATTTTACATGTTTTAATTAACAGTGATAAAATTTTTTATTTAGGAATACTTCTTCGATTAACGTTACAGTAGGTTTCCGTTAGGAAGTGGCCCGGCTTCCTGTTTCTAGTCTCTTACATTGGCATGGATGTAGCCAAAAGAGCTAAACCGTCTGACAATGGAGCCTGCTATCTCAACGGTTTTTTTTTAGGCCCTGTTTTCAGACATTGAGGCACAGTGAAAAGCTACGGCAGAGTGGTAAGTTTCTCAATAATGAAGCCTTCACCGAGGTCGTGCTGTGAACAGTTAGAAATTATGGAAACCTACATTTTAATTAGCAAATAGCAAACCTATCCTTTAAGTGTAATACTAGAGACCTGTAGTGAGACTGTTCAGTAGTAGTACAAGATTGTTTCTCGATGTGGTTCAAAGGAAAACCAAATAGATAAACCGAAAAACAACAGAAAGGTAAAGATGAAGTGAACCCACGGTCCAACTGGAAAAGCGAAAGATGCTTTAGAGAGCCGTAGGTGGATTTTCTAAAGCAGTCGCTAACCTTGCAAAGGTGAACGCTTCTTTTTTTTTTCCCAATGGCGGGGGGTTAAAATGTAAAGGCCGTTGCTGCGGCAACAGCCATAGAGAGCAGGCTCGGAGTAGCCCCCACATCACTTTATCCACCCTCTTGAGTGGCTCCTGTCATCACATACTAATCACATACTACTTGTCTGCCTCCATAACAGACTTAGAAGGGGAAATGAGATTTCTATCAAATTACGCGAGATTGGCCACGACAGCGGTTGCATGTCAGATACTTCAGAATTCATGGCTTTGGATTTGGCGGAGATCGCTCAAAAGCAGACGAACACACACCCGTGGAGCTCTTTCCAACAAACACCCAACGCCGTTTCCTATTTTTTCTCCATCCGTTCCTCCCGGCGACAGCGTAGAGGAGGCGCTCCGGTATCAGTTACACAAGCACGGCAAGCCTTCCCGAAACGCCCGTGTAAACAGCAGAGCCCGGTTAGACACGGATCCCTAGTTTTTCCACTCGTTCCGGCAGCGCGCTCTGCTTCCGCTCGGCCTGATTCCGATCTCGATGCCGCTGCTTCCAAGCCTAATCGTTTTTTTTTCCACCGTGTCGCGAGGTCACCCCTTCACACCACACTCAAGTCCAGATTTACGGGGCCCTGAGTATTTACCTTCGTGCCTCGTTTCAGATGCTTTGTGCTCCTAGAAACAGGCGTGTTACTCATTAAACAGGCTCACCCTGCCTGGACGCCCAGTTGGCGTTTTGTCCGTCCGGCATTTTTTCGTTTTGGGGAGAATCGAATAAGAATGTCGTGTCTCAACACTGGAAATGCTTGATTGGAGTAACTTAGGTATCACTCATGCACTCGACGCTGAACTATATTACAATATATAATAAGGTACTTTCCATGAAATAACCTGCAGTTCATTTTACACCCGAGAAAGCAGGAGACATGATCATTGTGATTGATTATACATACCGAGAATTCACGCAAGGACTGGTCATGACCATGACTTCCTCTGACAATGGCTACAGTCACTGTGGCTCGGGATTCTGGGGAGACGTCAGCCATGCCGGTGCCACCTACACCCTATAAATGAAGCGTATCCTGTGGAGCAAGTTCTGGCTGAAGACCCGATGACGTCACGCTATGCCTTTATAAAGGGGCGGCTCATTTAAAGCAGCCAAACTCACCAGCTCTACATGAACTGCCCATTGCGACACTCCCTCCACATTCCCTGCATCCGCCTGTCGGGCTCGACTCTTCCATCCATTAATCTGGCCTTGTTCAGGGCCCCATGACCTTTGAAGCTCGCTTCACCTGCAGAAATGCGACTAGAGATGCATAACTCTAACTCCAAAATGTTTTAACTTCTCGTTCTCGTCGCGCTCATCTTCAGCTTGCTCCGCCCAGAGACTCAAACCCCCTTGGATGTCCCTGTACGTCCGTCGCAATTTGAGACGGATGGGGTAAACCTGCGGACCCGAGCCCTGCGGCACTACAGCTTTCCCAAACAGGGAAAACCTCAGGCTCTTCGATTGATAGATCTCAGGAGCCCGGAGATGGTTTCCAACACATCAAGTCACAACGTGGGGGGTCTGAATCGGAGCCATGAATACAGCCCATGGTAAGACCTCCCCCGAAAAGACCTCAAACCGGGGAAAGGCTGCTGAGGTAGCAGAAAGGGAAAAGTTTCCAGAGACCGGAGCCAATTATGGAGGTCATTAGGCAGTGAAAAAAAAAGAAGAGAATTAGCCAGTAACTGCCAATTGATAAAGCATCTTTTACTAGGGACACAAAGTGTGGACATTAACAACGGGGGTTATGACTGAGGTATTCATCACAACCCGGGTGCACTAATGATCTTGTAATTGAGGCAGAAAATCACAGCTGGTCCGTCATCGGCCAAAACATCTTCTATAAAACAACGTTCCGCCCTTCGGCCGATCCTCCGGTCACTGCACACACCCTGCATCCCTGTGGTACCTGACGGGCATTTCGGCAATAGACTGATTGATTGAATGACGTAAACAATGTAAACAACGTGCTGGCGCCCAGAGGACCCTCCCGCTCTCCTGACTCTTAATTTGTGCCGTTGCAAAAGAGAGCTATCGACTTGTTTTGGGCGACGGGCGTGGAACCGTCGTATCGTCCAAGCGATAAAGCGAGAGAGCGGATGAGGCGGTTAACCTCAGGGGCTTGTGATCATCAGCGAGTAATTACCAGTCAGCTCCGAAGAAATAAGCATTTGAAGTCTTTGCTCTGCCAGGGTGCCGTAGGTCTAATTTGATGTTAGCTAATAAGTCAGGGATAATGTGCAGCCAGCCGGTCGTTATCGCAGAACAACCCCTCGACGGGGTCATGAGTTATCACTCCATCCCGCTTATTACACAGCTACTAACTAGATAAATGAATATATTGGCTCTGAATATTTATTTCAAGTGATTTTATAACTTAGTATACCAAGTTTAAGAGCTTTAAAAGCCAGGAAACCAGGCGGTCGTCATTAACAGACATTGGTCATTATTCAAGAATAACTGAACGTAGATTGAAAACTATTGACCAATCAGAATTGAGTATTCCACAGAGCCGTGTGCCGTGAGCCGTGGGTGAAAATCGACTCGACTATCCATGCACACACACGCACGCACGCACGCACACACACACACACACACACACACACACACACACACACACACACACACACACACACACCATTAGACTAGAAAAGTGGCCCATAAGAGCCATCGCGCTCCATCAGGGAGAACTGGGAAACAAAAGCGTGTCAAAACTAATTTGGGAAATCAATATTCCATTCTCCTTCTCGTGAGACCTCGCGGCGTCCCTTGCTCGTATCCCTCAGGACAAAACGAAAGAGGATGATGGACGTCTTCGCCCCCGGAAAAACTCCAGAGAGGCTTCCGACCACGACAAATACCTGAATCCCAAATCTACAGTTGGGACGTTGCGCGGGACCTCGGGGGGACTCACCCGGAAGTCGATGCCCACGGTGGAGATGAAGCTCCCGGCCAGGAAGGCTCCGTCCTTGAAGCGCACCAGCATGCAGGTCTTGCCCACGCCCGAGTCGCCTACCAGCATCACCTGTACGGCAATCCCACAGGGACATACGGCGGGTTCAGAAAAACATATCCAAACAGTAATGTGATAAATAACAACAGAAATTTATGAGAACAAATGGAATGTTGCACAACTTGTTGTTTCTTGTTTATTTTTTTGGTTTATTTTAAGTTTATTGTTCTTTTTTTTTTTTTTTTGTATATTGCCATTTTTTCTTGTTTATTGATCATTTGTAAGTTTATTCAGATTGGTTATTTTATATTGTTTATGTTAAGGTATAATGTATATCTGATTGTTTTCTTGCTTTTGTTTATTTTTAGGTTCATTTTGTATTGTTCTGGTTTGTTTTAGGTCTATCTTTATTCTTTATTGGTCATAAAGAATAAAGGCACATAATCAAGGCACACGGCTGGTCAATAGAAGATGGAAGGTAAATGTCAACACCAACCGCAATGACAAGCAAAGGAAAACAAAAAACAGATTGCAGATAAATTTGAGTGAGACGAGAGAAGTCCAGACAGACGTCGAGAGCCAGCGTCTGTTTTGAGTTTGGTTTGATATCAATGTGCATTATTCTAATCTCATTCAATGGGTTAGGGTTAGGGTTAAGAGGGTCTGGATCAATTAGGACTGAATTAAGCTCTGGGGTTTTCCAGTCGTGTCCCAGTGGTTTGACTAGAGATCTAGAACAACAAATCGATCTGTATTTGTAGGTTATTTTTTAGGTATATTTCATTATTTTATTGTTTATTTTTATTTTTTTATTTTGTTTATTTTTAGGTTTATTTTATTGTTTATTTCTAGGTATTGTTTATTGTCTATTGTTTACTTTTAGCTGTAATTGTGTAATACCATTTTTGTATTGCTTCTTGTTTAATATTACCTTTTTTTTAAAATTGATCATTGTTTATTTATCAAGGTTTATGTAAACAATATAATAATAAAAAAAAACATATTATAATAGAATAATATACCTGTTACACAATAATATCAGTGTAATGGCGGCTGAACACACCACTGATCCATCATCTTGTTCTTTTTTTAAATTCTAAGCTGTTATGAGGTTAAAGTTTGATGGAATTAGGTTCATTAGGTTATAGAGGAGACAAGGGCCCCACAACATGAATGAGAAGATGATGGTGGGGGAGGGAGGGAGGGAGGGAGGGAGGAGGGAGGGATCAGTGAGCTATTCTATTCTGCTCTGTTCTGTTCTCTTTTCTTTTCTTTTCTCTTTTCTTCCGTTCTGTTCTCTTTTCTTCTTGTCTCTTTTCTCCTAACTTCCCTTCTTCTCTCCGCTCCCCTCTCCTCTCCTCTCCTACACTCTTTTATTGTGAGAGATCCTCTCCTCTTCTCTCCTCTCCTCCTCTTCTCTCCTCTCCACTCGCCTCCTCGCCACACCCCTCCCCTCCCCTCCTCCCATGTCTTCTCCTCTCCTCTCCCCACCCCTCCTCTTCTGTTTATGTTTATGTTTATTTGCAGTTTATATGCAGTGAAATGTCATTGCAACGCACCCAGAGATTAAGCACAATCGGTACTAACTGACACAATAGATAATGAATTAACTAACTAACTAAACTAACTGAACTAAATGAACTAACTGATTCCTAAAACATAATTCAGTTAGTAAATACAATAAAATACAAGTAAAAAGGTATCATACTAAACAGGAATACAACATAGAAATAAGAGGAATAGACTTTTATTTATGTACAGATATGTGCAGTAAAGTAGAATGTAATCCTCTCCTAAAGTCCACAATCAGCTCCCTAGTTTTGCCGACGTTCAGGAGGAGGCTGTTGTCCTGGACCCAGAGTGACAGTTCAGCCACCTCCGCACGGTAGACCTTCTGGTGGTCGTCGGGGCCCACCGTAGGCCCACCACTACGGTGTCGTCAGCTAACTTGATGATGGTGTTGGAGCTGGACCTGACCACACAGTCATGTGTGTACAGGGAGTATAGTAGGGGGCTGAGGACGCAGCCCCGAGGCGATCCTGTGGTAAGGGTGAGGGTGCTGGACGTGTGCCTCCCCACCCTAACCACCTGGGGCCTGGCTGTTAGGAAGTCCAGGATCCAGGCACACAGCAGAGGGTTCAGTCCTAGCTCCCACAACTTGACAGCCAGTCTGGTGGGGACTATGGTATTGAAAGCTGAACTGTAGTCAGTGAACAACAACCTCACATAGCCCCCCTTCTGGCCATCCAGGTGCATGAGTATAGTGTGCAGTACCTGGGAGACTGCGTCATCCGTGGATCTGTTTGGCTGGTATGCGAACTGCAGCAGGTCAATGGTGCGGGGGAGGGAGGTGCTGATGTAATCCTTAATCAGCCTCTCGAAGCACTTCATGACCACCAAGGTGAGGGCAACTGGGCGGTAGTCATTCAAACAGGCTAGAGAGACGTTCTTTGGCACAGGGATGATGGTGGACCTCTTGAAGCAGGATGGGACCACAGACCCTGCCAAGGGAGGCATTGAATATCCTAGTGAGCACCAGGGCTCGCTGGTTAGCACATGTCTTCAGTACTCGCAGTAATGTCATCTGGGCCCGCAGCTTTCCTGGTCTTCACACACATCAGAGCCCTCCTGGCGTCATGCTCGGACAATGCGAGTGCGTGCTCATCCCCAGCGGTGTAACTCCAATTAGACAGCGAGCTAGCGGTGCTGTTGCCAGCCTCAAACCGTGCATAAAAGGAGTTCAGTTCGTTGGCTAGGGAGGCGTCCACACTCGTGGCTGGGGAGGGCCTGCTCTTGTAGTTAGTGATAGTCCGCAGCCCCTGCTGCGAGCGTCTGGTGTCCCCTTGCTCCACCTATAGCTCCACTGTCTCTGTATGTCCATTTAGCATCCTTCACGGCCCTCCGCAGTTCGTATGACGCCACTTTGTAATTGTCCATATTTCCGGACACAAGACCTTCGTTGTAAGCGGCCGTGCGAGCATTCAGAGTGCCACGGATGGATTTAACAACCCACGGTTTTGGTTTGGAAATATCCGACTTTCACTGTGGGTACAATGCTGTCCCCTAACATAGCTATGAAGCTCATAGTTACTTCCATAAACTCGCTGACATCACTGGAAATTGATCGGAATATGTCCCAGTCAACGTCACACAGAGCGTCCTGAAACGCGGCCTCTGATTGGTCCGAGCACCACTTTAGGTCCCTTGTCACTAACGTACCATGTATGATGCAAGACTTGTAAACAGGATGGCGGCATGGTCCGGTTTCCCAAAAGCAAGGAGCAAGACGGTCTTGTATCCGTTCTTGTACGGTGTGTAGCAGTGGTCCAAAGTTCTTTCTCCCCTGGTGGCACACGTGAGGTGTTCATGGAAATTAGGCAGAACATTTTTAAGGTTCGTCCTGTTAAAGTCCCCAGCCACAACCACAGCCGGGTCGGGACGTTTGTTTTGAAGTCCGCACAACACATCATACAGGGCAGATAGTGTTGTGTCGGTGTGTGCTTGCGGTGGAATATAAACGGCTGTGATGATGACCGTGCTGAATTCCCGGGGGAGGTAGAATGGATGGCATGAGAAGGTCAGCTGTTCCAGGTTCGGCAAACAGGAGCGGGAGAGAGTCTCGATGTTGTTGGGGTTACACCAGCTGCTGTTGATCATGAGACAGATGCCTCCACCCTTGGATTTCCCCGACTCCTCCGTTCAGTCCACGCAGAACACAACACAACTTGGTCGGAAGGCATCGGCTGGATGCATGGCGTGGTCCGGCACGAGCGGGTTCAGCCATGTCTCCTTCAGGCAGAGGAGGCAACAGTTTTTCGTATCCCTTTGGAATGTAATCCTGGCCGGGAGGTCATCCATCTTGGTTTCCAGGGACTGGACATTGATGAGAAGGATGCTGGGCAGAGGTGGACGGTAAGGTTGCGTCCTCATTCTGATCCGAATGCCGCCGCGTTTTCTCCATAGGCCCACCCGCGGAACAGGGACTGCATTGAAGTTATTGTACATGTTGATCGTGTTGGCGCGTAGAATGTCCACACAGCCCACTCTGGATCAGCAGATAAAATGTCCCAAAGTTGTTCTTCAAGGGTTTTTTTTTAAATCCACGAGTGCATTGCGGATTTATCGGAGGAGATCACTGCCGATTCGTTTTTTTGACGGACAGAGTGATGTAAAACGAAAAAAACCCCAAAACTAAAATGTATGTAATCACATGGAGCGTTCGCGACCACAAGGGGCGGCGCCAAGCTGCCAATCCTCTCCTTTCCTGTTCCTCTCCTTTCCCCCCTCTCCTCTCCTCTCCTACACTGTTCTGTTCTGTTCTGTTCTGTTCTGTTCTGTTCTGTTCTGTTCTCTTCTCTTCTCTTCTCTTCTCTTCTCTTCTCTTCTCTCCTCTGTTAACTTGGTATGCATTTAATTTTCTTTGATTATTTCACCAATATGTGTGAAATGACCACATCACATAATACACCTGTTAGAAGACATGTGTAATAAGCCTGAGACCTTTCATAAGCATGTGACCTTTCCATATCAAACACTGTGTGGGAGTGAGAGTGGGAGTGTCAGTGAAGGCTTTTAATGGTTTTAAGCGCTGCCGTTTCACATGCTGCGGCAGGGTTTATTTTTGTCATTTTCAAATGCATAATAGATATTCATTATGTGTGTATATATAATCTTTATTTTATTGATTATTATTTTACTTATCAACGATGTTATTCGTTATATATAATAATAATAATAATAATAATAATAATAATAATAATGATAAGAAGAAGAAGAAGAAGAAGAAGAAGAAGAAGAAGAAGAAGAAGAAGAAGAAGAAGAAGAAGAAGAATTTCCTTTATCTAAGGTCCCATTGAGATCTGAATCTATCTTGTCCTGTTCGCATGCATCAACACAATATATACATACACACACACTCACACTCACACTCACAATGTGCAATTAGACAGATTTAACAATTCATATATGTAACTCAGTTCAAAATCACATTTCAAAACAGGTTGCCGCTCTCCCACCTCAACAAGTTAAAGTTTTAAACGAACAGAAGGTTCGGCGAGGGTTAAAGAGAGTTTGAAGTTTGAAGAAATGTGGAAATGCGAAGTTTGGATCTCTTGCTGGTGCCAGCACCATATAGATGCACTACTTTAAAAATGACTTTTGACCTCACCTTCTGACACTTCTTACCTTGAAAGCGATGTCGTAGAACTCGCTGCTGCAGCTGAGAGCGGGTCTGCTGGGGTGCACCACCCCGCTGGCCTGCACTAGGCTCACCGGGCTGCCCCTGGGAGCCTTCACGGTGAGTTTCCCGGCGGCCGGGCTGCCGGTCCCCGCGTTGCAGCCGCTGCCGCTGCCGGCACCTTTCCCCTTGGCGGTCTTCTTACGGGACATCTCTTTTTGTTGCAACAAAAATAAAGTATTTATCAGTTGACAATAACCCCGCAGTCCCAGAGAAGGTGGGAAAGGCGGAGCAGGGGCTGAAAAGTTGCTCAAAATGCTGCACCCTTTACCCGCGCTTTGCATGCATCCCGCGGAAAAGAAAACGAGCTCGTTTTTGTTTCTGTTTGTTTTTTGTTTTTTTGCATGAAATGTTCTGTTCCGCCTCCTGCTCTCCCTCCTCTGCAGAGTCGGAAGGTAAAAAAAAAAAAAAAAAAAATCAAAAATCAATTAGATGCCGCCAGCTTCACCCCAACTCCACCTCGCCGAGCCAGAGCTCCCACTGCGCGCGGAGGGATCCACGGCGCGCACGGAGAAATCCACGCGGGGTTCGGTCGCTCCGTCGGCGCTGGGATGTTGTCGTGTCGCGCCAGGGAGAGGGATGTTTCTCCAGGGAGAGGGATGTTTCTCCAGGGAGAGGGATGTTTCTCCAGGGAGAGGGATGTTTCTCCAGGGAGAGGGATGTTTCTCCAGGGAGAGGGATGTTTCTCCAGGGAGAGGGATGTTTCTCCCTGGCGCCAGGGAGAGGGATGTTTCTCCAGGGAGAGGGATGTTTCTCCAGGGAGAGGGATGTTTCTCCAGGGAGAGGGATGTTTCTCCAGGGAGAGGGATGTTTCTCCAGGGAGAGGGATGTTTCTCCAGGGAGAGGGATGTTTCTCCAGGGAGAGGGATGTTTCTCCCTGGCGTGGGGCAAGTTGGGCGCGAGATGAACAAATTAAAACGGATCGATCTCATTGGACGCACACGCCAAGCGGTGGGACGCAAACGATCTTCGTTTACGCGTCCCCCGCTGTCCGTGGTGCTGAAGAGAGTCTGCCGCCTGAGCGCTTTTTTTTTTAAAATTAATTGTATTTTATTTATTCTTTTTTAATGCAGTTTCTCCTCTCACTGTCAGGTGCGAAACGCACCAATAAAATAGTTTCATAAAATGCATTAATTTTATTAACAGGTCAAATGTTGGTTATTTGTGTGCGCATCAACGTCGACCGTAGAGCTGCGTTTGTCTTTGGCTATTAAACAAACAAACAAACAAACAAAAAAAAACAAACAAAGAGAAAAAAAAAGCTCCTCCCCTTCAGCCGTTTGCGCTGGCATCCGCATAGAACAGGATGAGATATCAAATCCAAATCGCGCACCACTCGCACGATCAACGCCCACGGAATAAATACGAACGGAGACGCGCCGACCTGTTGAGCGGACCGCAGCTGTGATAGCCAGTGCGCACCCGCTAGGGGGCGACGTAAGAACGAGCTATGAGGGAGAAAGTGGCGAAAGGAAGCTTCACGTTCAAGTTCATTTTGTCTTCTTCACCGCGCGACCCGGAGGGGAAGCGGTGAAGAAGGAACGAAGGGATATTGGGGGGGAAAAAAAGGTTAAAAGATGAGATAAGAGTTAAAGCTTTTGGCATCAATAGGAGAAAAGATGTTATTACCAGACCCCTAACCTGACAAACCCATTGACCAGTTTCATTGCCAATTCTAAAACCTTTTTTTTTTTTCACCAATTCTAAAACTAAAGAGTGCATACTTCTTTCTTTTTACACTGGAGTAGGGTTAGTGTTAATTAGTTGGACCAAGACTTTGGTCCATTGTGCTCCTCACATTTTCACTGTGTAATTCAATTTATATTATTGAATCAGTGGAGAACACAACTGCTTCTTTATTCCCATGGAAGCCTGTCCAGCTCAATAAGAATATATAACAACAGGATTCTGAAGCTCTGCAAGTCCCTATAAAATAGTAATAATAATAATAATAATAATAATAATAATAATAATAATACAATAAAAAAAAAATAATAACAACAACAATAATAACAATAATACTAATAATAATAATAATAATAATAATAATAATAATAATAATAATAATAATGATGATGATTATTATTAAAAAGAAAGTTACAGGCAGCAATAAGCAGGGCCCAGGGTGGTCTGCCCTTCGTTAAAGTTCAACGGACGAGTGTGCTTCGGTTTGGTGATTGTTTTGTCCTATTAACATCAATAGGAGAAAACTTGTTACTACCAGACCCATAACCTGACAAACCTACATACCATAAACCAGTTTCATTACCAATTCTGAAACAAATTGTGCATACATTTTTTTAAACTGGATTTGAACAGAAAGCACTGAATCTTTTGAGGATTAGTGTTAAGAATTTGGTCCATTGGTGCATGTCAGTTGTCCTTGAAAGTGTATATATTTATGACTGCACTTTGTTGAATCCAATTGTCTTCTGGTAGAATAATACTTGTCACTTTGTAACTTCATATAGTTAAGACTTTTTATCTTATATTCCTTTAGTTAGAGTCCCATTGGGATTACATCTGTGCTTGACATTATCTTGGTACGGTCTGGGTTACTGACTTGCGGGATCTGTGTACTACGTCAACTTGCGCACGCACGCAACGATTTCTTGGTTGTAGTATATGTCTATGCGTGGCGCCATCTTGGTGCAGGAGTCATTGCTGATCACAAACTCCATCGACAACACTGAACAGCCGATCTGGATGAAACTCGAACGACGCCACGTTGGAACTGCCCCGAATACAAATCTTACTGAGCTTGTCTGTGGATTCGTCGGATCCGTGACATCCATAAAAGTCTGAGGTGAGTACCATCTGCACGTGTGACCACCTTGGCGAGGCCCTGGTTGTTGACCAATCACTAGAATGAAATACTGTTATGTGACCTGTGCAAACTGCCATTTGCACATGCATGTGTGTTGCGTAGATGACAAAAACTACAGTATTTTACTTAATTATTAAACAATAATGGACTTATCTGGATCAAACTTGGTCGGCAGCATGTCGGGAGCGCCCCAAATACATATTTTATTCAACTTGTCTGTGAGTGCAGCAGATCCGTGAGATCCATAGACTACTGACATCAGGGTTTCATTAACAATAACAATAGAAACGATGATGATGTCCCAAAGCGTCATATATCACAAACTCACCTCGCTCCATCACACGACCGGAAGTATTTGAACGTTGGCATGTTAACGTCAGCAATTCCTGCTCCGTATGGGGTTCCATTTGGATGAAACTTGAACCACGACACCTCTATCGTGTCTGAAGCTGCAGTGGTCGTCCTGTTCCGGACACTTTTAGCCTGAAAAAAAAAAAGGTGGCAAGTGCCAAGTAGAAGAAAGATTATAACAATCCGAACAGGGTCCAGTTTATTAGTTTAGGTATGTGTTACAGTTCTTTGGTTTATGTGAAATGCATCACAATTTACTATATTTACAAATAATCTCTTGAAGTTGAACTTGAACTTGAACATCAAACATCATGGAGTTACGTCAATAGTACTTTCATTTCATTTAAATCTGCTACGTTTAGTTGTAGGAAACTACACGTTTATAAAAAACGCCGATAAATGTTTATCTTTTAGTTTAAACCACATCCTGTCAGTGTTATAACTTACCTTGTTGTGTGTAAGTGCATGTGGAGTCTCAGTGACGGTAGGTGATGTTGGGTCTCGTGTACGTCAATGATGACGTATTTACGTAGGTTTACGTATTTATGGAGATTTACGATAGCCGTTGAATTTACATAATTTTATTGGTGACATTTTGCCTTGGATTCAATTTCAAATAAGTTACTTTTCCATGATATACGAAAAACGTTGCGGTATTTCTGTGAGTAATTACCATTGAACGGCATCTATTTTTCCAACGACTCACTGGATCTCAAACACATCACCCAGTCATACATTTCAGTGTATACGACTCGACGTGGTAACAAGTTTTTGTGGACTACTGTTTTTATATTTGTTATTAATCCGGCAAAGTAATAGGGACCAAAGAGAAAAAATATCAATGGAACAGATCTACAGATAAGATCTAAGAAAGTAAGAAAGTAAGAAGGTACATAAATATACACGTAAACGTATAGTTTGTAATGTCGAACCACTACAGAGTGATGGGGGCTACATCGTACACTGGACACGGTGTGAATGTACATTCCTAATCAGAACCACCACATTTATAGTAAATAGTATGATGACGTCATAAAGTGTCTGACTGTAAATCTCATCTGGTTCATTTTGTTTATGAATAGTGGCATGTCAGTCAAGCAGGACCAGCTAAATATTTGGGGTCAAAGTTGTTCGGTTTTTCACTAATATCTGCTCCATATGTGGCTCTATTTGGATGAAACTTAGACAATGAGATGGTTGTGAAATACCGGTTTAAACGACGCCTTACCCGTTTTTGTAGCTTATGTCATTGTTGTGTTCCAGATAGTTTTAACCGGGTTGGACATATTTTGGCGTGAAATGCATTGGACCGCGTCCGCGATGTTGATCTAATTAGGCCGGTTTTTCACTTATTTCTGCTGCGTATGTGGATCGATTTCAATGAAACTTCAACCACAAGGTGTTTGTGATGTACCGGTTCAAACAAGACGTGAACCATTTTCGTTGCTTCTGTGGTTGTTGTGTTCCAGGATAGTTTTAGATTTCAAAATTCAGCGAATTTTACCGGAACAATATAAAAATAATAATAACATCATAATATAAATATGAGGTTACTATTATTCAGCTATTCTCATTGAGATAAATATGTCTTTTGCAATATATACATCTCCACACAAACGATAGCGATACAAGTCACACACCACACCAACACTCGGTGGCGCAGTGCATTGCACTACTGCCTCACGGCAAGAAGGTCCTGGCTTCGATTCCCGCCTGGGGCGCTGTTGGCACCGTGCTCCCGGCGGGTGATCTCCCAAATAGGAGCCTTTCTGCGTGGAGTTTGCATGTTCTCCCTGTGCTCACATGGGGTTTCCTCCACTTACGTCAGTAAGGACCCCCACCAAAAACATCCAAACATCATCGTCTGACCAGCGATGGGCACTTGTCACCAGGTCCCCGGGCGCGTCCACGAATGCTGCCCACTTGCTCCTGGCTGCCCCCCCAGAGGATGGATAAACCAGGATGGATTAAATGCAGAGGCCTCATTTCACAGGCCACCATCCAAAGCATGTGGTGTGTTGTGTGATAATTAAAGATTCTTCTTCTAATTAAAACAATGTGTTTTTATCACCTCTGATAATGCAAAAAAATCTGCCTCTGTTTTTATAAAAAGATCCCTCACAGTTTTTGTCGATGATTTGTCCAACAAATCCAAAGGGGAGATGACTCGGTCGTTTAAAGCATCAACAATATTACATTTAGGTTTTTTTTTTATGTGACAATTTTCACAGATCATTGCAGCGATGCGAGTGCAGTGGAGTGGAGGAGTTGTTTATTTTAAATATTTGGTTATTTTCCAGAATACTGCTCCCCTGCTGCTACAGGGAAGAACATTTGGTGTCAGATTTAACTATTTTTCAAACTGATTCAAATTGTCTGTTTGAAATAAGGTAAGATAAGATAAGATAAGATAAGATGACATATTCATAACCCCAAGGGGGAAAGTCAGCAGCAGAATTTGACATGAAAATATATATTAAATTTGTATTGATAATAACAACAACAACAACAACAGCAACAACAACAACAACAATAATAATTATTATAATAATACACAAGCGGAGTGTTATAATAAATAAATACAACCATAAAACAATAAAACAATAAAACAATATATATATATATATATATATATATATATATATTTATTTAATAAATAAATAAATAAATCTCTATAACAAGTCCAATGACAAAACATAGAAAAAAAGACTTAAGTATACAGAGCAATTTTCAGTTTCAAGTGCAAGAAATCACTGAGTTTTTACTTATACAACCAAAATATCTTCACAGACAGGGTTGGGTTCTGGGGTCCTTCCAGAGGTCGGGGCGGGAGGTAACCATAAAGACAGCTGAGCGTACTCTCTCCCTCCTAGTCCCTAAAAACTGCCATCCATCAGCAGTTTTTGGACACCGCCGTCCAAAACCAAGCCAAGCCAACGCGAGCACGAGGTTGTGTTCCTGGCGTGAGGGACCTGCAGAGGCACTAAGCCCACCGACCCCCTGCACCGCGACTCCCCCTCGACAGCTGAGATCCGTTCCGGCCCCGAACGCAGCTGTCTCCTGGGGCAACAGCTGGGCATTTTGGAGGGAATATAGGCAATCAATGCACTCGAGGGAGGGGGCCTTGGAAGCCGCGTTGCCCGGGTTCAAAGAAATGAACAGCCTTGTGGATGAAGTAGATACGCCAAGCGAGTGTGCGCGGGATCGTGAGGCCGTGAACCCAAACTCAAGACTCGCATGGGACATGAGACATGAGTCCTGGCGTCTTCTGGTTGATAGCCATCAAAGACAATGGGTGTCTTCAGCTTAATAGATCATAATTCCACATGGTCATTAGGATATAAGAGTTTTATGGTCAATATCGCCTATGTCAACCACTGCGATTCAATCACACGGAGGCAAGGCCTTTGACCCTTGGACCTCCAAGTCCAAGTGCAAAGTTGTTGGTCAGGTGCGTGAAGGTGCGATAAACTTGGACACAAGTGAATGTGGACATAAGGTGCACAGGGGCGGGATCTGCTGTTATTTGAGCTCGCGTGTGCTACTTGACAAGGTCATGGACATATGCCATGCATGCAATGAGGCCCATGGTATTTGTCAGTTTACCCAGGGTCAGGTGCCCTGGACGTGCGCCGGCTGGACCGGACAGGACTGGATCGGATCGGACGGTCAGCCGCTCGGCCAGAGTCAACAGCAACTGTCGATCTGTCTTGGACGCTGTTTCCCCTCAGCTGCCCGCGGTCCAAGTGCTCCGATGGGGGAGGACGGGGGCGGGGGGACGGGGGGACGGGGGGCGGGGGTGAAGTCTTCCAGCCAACAGCCATGTTTGTCAGCCGTTGGCGACCTGGTACTGCTTGGCAATCGGTCGAGCCCCGAGACATCTCAAGTAAATACGGGGTTCGAGTGAGAGTGATGGACGTTGGGTTTGAAACGGCTCATGTTGACAGATCGCTGGTGGAGAGTGGTTATATAACTGGGGAAATTTAAATCATAAAATGAAACCTGAAATGATGTTCCACCAAGGACGACGAACCCTAGCCCTAACGCTTACGTAAAAACCCAATTAAAATGTAATTAATACCCCAGAAATACTTAATTCAATACATCAAGACTGTGCGTAGGCGTTGGTTGTGGAATTCTTTTATCCGAGAGATATTTTAATTTTAGGCAACTTTATTGACTTAAGAAATACTGGTGTGACTTAATAAGTTCACTGAAGAAATACTTATATGTACTTTGAATTCATTTTATTTAAAGGCAACTTCATTGATTTAAGAAATACTGAAGTCAAAACTTGAATAAATGTAATCACGTTTTGCTTTGCTGCTTTGAAGTACTTTTATACAAGACTTCTTTTTTATTTAAAGCCAACCTTTTTTTACTTTAAAAATACTTTTACTTTATAAAGAATCGTACCCAAGTTTGGCTTTGAGATTTTTCTATTAAAAGACAACTTTATTGACTTGATAAATAGTTCCATATACCAATCAATCAATCAACAATTAATCTTAAGTTTGTCTTCAAAATGCTTCTTTACTCACAATATTATTCATTTCAAGGCCAAATTTAATTTGCTAATTCCTCCACCAGAATATGTCCTCAAACCTTGTATATCCGTGTCCGAGCCCAATTGGCCGTCCTCCCTCCTTGTATTTCATTAAAAAAGCAACACTTCATTATTACCTTTTTTAAGGTCTGATGTAATCAGCATCTTAGCTGCACGCTCGCCGTTTCCATCGCTGCCTGAACACCGTTCTCACAGTCAGGGCGCGTTTTCTGTTTCTTCTGAATTTCTAAATTTTGCTGTAAACCCAGCGGGGGATCTGTATTAGTAAGGCATGGGAGAGCCGTAGGAGCGCTCAAAAGCCTGAAGTGTTGAAAATAATACATGCCCAATCCTCTCGGAGCTTTTAAAAAAACCCCAGACGTCAGCATCTGAGCCAACCATGGAAAAAAGAAAAAAAAAAAAAAAAAGACCCAAAGACCTGAACCGGGAAAATAATCAGTACCAGGGGGCAAATCTGACCCTCCGTACCTTCTCATTATTTCACTGCACTTGTTTATTTCCACGAGGGAGGAAACGTGAAACTGCTTTTTGTTGCTTGGCACTTTGATTTCATTTCATTTTAAGGTATGTCTGTTGCTACGCAGGGGGGTGGCATGTCAGATTCTTTTTTTTTTTTTTTTTGCTTATCTCCACTTATTTGATTACATATTTCTAACAGCGAAGTTGACCTTTTTTTCTATTTTTTGTCGGAACCAGAATCAGAATCAGTTTAATTCACTAAGTGCATTTTCATTTATAAACAGTCTGATTTTTTAAAATAATAAATATAAATACTCATAAAAATATAATATTGTATGTAATATGTATTATATTATACTCCTATATCATATCCAAATTTTTAAGAGCAATGTTTAAAATTCTCTATTTTTATTTTAGGTTATCTTCACGCATTTGTACATATATTTGTTCACTGCAACGTTTTCATTCTTCTGTTTTGATTTCAGATGAAATTTTCATGTTTCCCATGTTCATACATCTCTGTGATGTGAACTGAATTGGCAGGCGGACATTTTTGGGGTCGGGCGTTTTGGACATAGTTGTTCGTTTCCCCTCCAAGGGGGGGAGGGGGGTGAGTTGCTCTTTACCCTGTCGTAAATCTCCTGTCACCCAGGGAGCGTCCTCAAAGTGTCAGCGTCGCCCCGATCCACTGCTGCCGCGATTTATCACCTCACACATGGCGCCGCCGGGGATTTGAGGAGTACTTTCACTCACCACTTACTCGCTAAGGTACTTTGTGACTGTGCTTGAGTACATTTTCCAAATACTTTACGGAAGTATACTGTATTTCTACTTTTACTTCATCTATACTCTTGTATATTTGTATATACAAAAGTATATCTGCATATCTTTGTAAATGGCTATGACACCTACTATACTATATTATTGTAAATTGACAAAAAACTACAGTCGCACTTTATGAAGTATTATAGGCTTTGTTATCAGCACAATGGACATTTAAAGTACTTTTACTTTTTA